>NW_003852530.1:2988665-3049832 GCF_000181295.1 Otolemur garnettii | reverse complement strand
GGGGAAGGACCTGGAGCAGGGGCATCCTTCTCATCTACGAGGGCCCTAAGTCCCAGAGGGCCGTCCTCTCTGAGTCGGTCCTCACAGGGGAAAGGATGAGGCAGTCCTCCAGGGCCGCATCTACGAGGGCTTTGATCTCATTCACACAGGCTCTACCCTCACAGTCTGCTTCCGTCCCTGAGTCCCCAGCTCCTAATGCCACTCCACTGGGGTTAGGATGTCAGTGCCTGGATTTGGGGGAACACAAACACCCAGTCTGGAGCACAGCTGCAGAGCTCCCTGGCTCCCCTACCCCGTGCCCAGCCCAGTGGCCGAGGCGTGAAGAGGACATCGCCGTGTGGGAGGAACCCATCACTTCCACATGCTCGGTCCTCTGCCCCTGAAGCTGTCGAGAGGAAGAGTCTGCCCTGGGAATTCCTGTGAAAGGCCCTCTAGGAGAAGAAGTGTCCTGGGTGAGGCCTGGTGACAGGGGGAGGGGCTGGCAGGACATGGTCTCAGATACCCGTGGAGTCTGGCCTCAGGCCCGTGAACAAGATTCTGGAGCGTGGAATGCAACTAACAGGTATAGTCGCTGGCTGTGGCTCCCCTGGGGCCAGGTGACAGGGATATAGCTCCACAGGGTGGCAATCCCACATGCAGAGGCGGTTCTCTACAGAAGGGCCACCTGGGAGTTATTCCTCCTGGCTGCTGGGGACCCTCTGGTTGAGCGATCACAGTGTCAGCCATGATGCTTGTTCTTGTGTCAGAGAAGACGTTTGTCCTCTACGAGCTGAGTGCTCCTGGGCCAGGTGACCCCTTCTACTTGTCTCCTGTCTGCACTGCTGAATCCACCTCTGGTGGCTGCACCACAGATGCATTTTTAAGAGAAAGAATGATTAGTCTCATGTTTTCATAGTTTATTTTTTAAGCCCCTTCTCATCACACTTACCTCTTTCCCTTCTGACCACGTGGAGGGAGGTGGGGCTGGCACTGCTGTCCCATTTCACAGACAGGGAGCACCGAGCCCTCAGAGAGGTTGAACTCTACCTAGAGCCATCAGTCAGAGGCGCCTGTGATGCCACCTGCACCAAGGAGAGATCCCCGGTCATGGTCGGTACTGTGCAGAACCTGGGCAGCTGTACTCAGTGGCCTTGCCCCTGGCCAGGTGGCTTGAGCTGGGGCCAGACCACCCTGGTGACCCCAGAGATTCTTTGGCAGCATGAGCCAGACAGACTCCACTATCAGCCTACACTCTGCCCTGCATCACACCAGCTTCTTTGCCTTCTCAGAGTGTCTATTCCTCAAAACTTAAATTTGCACTGGTTTGGGGTTTATCATAACAGCTCTGGTTCCAACCAGACTATGCGCCTGAAACCATCCTGCCAACTGGCAGTCCCTAGCCCTGTCCCCTGACACTGTTCTCAGCTCCCAGTGCTGCAAGGACCTGGCTCAGCACATCTTCTGATGCTCAGAGGTCACCAACGAGGCTACGGATTGGTGCACACGGGTGTCTTCCTGGCTGAACTGTGGCTGGGACACAGGGGAGGATTACTGGGTACACGAGATGGCTGGCAGGTGCCCCTCCAGTGGTCTCGAGTGCTGGAACAGTGGACAAGGGAGCTCTGGAGCGGACCCTTGCACTGACAGGGGGTGGGGCTGGCTTGATTAAACCTCCTCCCACTCTTAACTTCCGTGATTATTGGGCCCAAACTGTACCCCTTACAAATAAAGAGAGTGGACAACTCCTCGCCATTTAGAAAGCTGACCCATTTGCTGAGGTCCGTCCAGTCGAGCCTTCTGCCAAGGGGCTGCAGCGAGGAGCGTGCATCCTGCAAGCTCTGGGCCCATTTGTGCCAGACACATGGTTTTCTGCAAGATTGGTCCAAACTGTGTCACGTACGTCACTGTGCACTGCAGGGGTGAGCTTGTGAGGTGGGTGGACAGACCTTCACTGGCAGAGAAGCAGAAAGAAGGCGTGATTAAAAAGGGGAGCCCAGCACCTGAGGTCAGAAGGTGAGCACGGTGACATCGGCCAACTAAGGGATCCCAGCAAGCTGCCATTTCCTCATCTGAGAAATGGGGATATTGATGCCAGCTGACCTGCCCGCTGGGATGGCTTTGGTAACTGAATGTGTAGACGTTTCTGTGAAAGCTGAGTGTGCGCGCGGGCACTCAGCAGAGATGCCTGTGCGTGGGACAGAGCTCCAGGGTGCACCTGCCAGGACCCTCTCCTGGGTATGGGCTGAAGGAGGTGGAGGTCCCGCCTCTGTCCTGTCCCTCACTGTCCTGAGGAAGCAGCAGGAAGCAGCCCCACCCACGGTGCCTACCGCCTCCCACTCCACTTCCATCCTCAGAGTCCTTTGGGTCCTGACGTCAGTCACTCTGTTCCTGTTTTGTTTGTTTTTTAAGATTTGTTTCTGTTTAGGAATCCACCCAGGGGGAGCCCTGCATGGCCGCCACCTCTCTTATATACAGTAGCTTGTTTTATGACTTTGTTTTAAAAACTATTGGCTTAGGGTACAATAACACAGATGTCTTTGCCTCACAAGAGAACCGTGAATTTCCCCTCTCTCCTTCATGACAGCTCCATTACCTTCCATGGGTAGTCTCTTCCTTAGCCCTGGAAAAAGGAGGGGGACATGGTATTTTCTCCCACAGCCGCCCCTCACCATCGGGTCATTGGATCAATAGAGCTGGCCCCCACTCTCCTTCATGGGGGGGGCTCTACAAGGCTTCAGGAGCCAGCCCCTATCAGCAGCATCCCGGTAGCGGGAGGAAGACTTAATGTTCACATCCCCAGAGGGGTGCTAAAGCCATCGCCAAAGAAATATCTGTTTTCTCATGTACGTCCTGAAGGCGTTTCCGTAAGTGGTGGCAACCAGTGGCAGGGAAAGTTTGTCTGTGCCTTACTAAATCTTCACCTGCCTGACCTCAGCCTGACAACTTCTTAACAGGCGCGCAGAGCAGTCAGTGCTCCACGCAGAGGAGCCGCCGAGAGCTCCATCAGCCTCCCTGGCAAATGTCGGCGTCCCGGGCGGATGAGGGGCAGGCCCAGGGAGGCAGATTTACACGCACATCACGCCAGGCGCGCGCGAGCAGGCAGCCTGTCTGGGGCTCGCGTGCAGAACTCTTTCTGCTCTGGAACATGTCAGGCTGTCATGTCCCCTCTTCCCCGTGTGTAAGCGGTAAGGTGTGAGTTTAATTAGCATAGAACAAAATTTCTTACTTTCTAATAATAACACCTTGGATTTTTATGTTACCTGCTCTCCAAGGCATTAAAAAAGAAAAAAAAAATGTTGCTTCTCCTTTTTGTGTCTGCCTGGTCCAGAGATGAAGATCGTAGCCCCATTTCACAGAAAGGGAGGCCAAGGCTCGCTCAACCGCCGAGGGACCTTCACTGTGGCCTCTGGACTTAATAGTTTTCCTTTTGTTCTGTGCAGGGTCTGTGGGCTTGATCTCCCAGAAGGAAGGGTGCTGGGACCTTCCACACAGAGTGGCGGCAGCAGGTGCCAAGACCCATAGATGGGCCAGTGTGGGGGATGAGGGCAGACCCACGGGAAGGGCTGGAGTGCTGTGAGGTGACCAGTGACTCACAGCGGTGCCAGTGGAGAGATGAGGGCAGACCCACGGGAAGGGCTGGAGCGCTGTGAGGTGACCGGTGGCTCACAGCAGTGCCAGTGTGGGGGATGAGGGCAGACCCACGGGAAGGGCTGGAGTGCTGTGAGGTGACCGGTGACTCACAGCGGTGCCAGTGTGGGGGATGAGGGCAGACCCACGGGAAGGGCTGGAGCACTGTGAGGTGACCGGTGACTCACAGCAGTGCCAGTGTGGGGGATGAGGGCAGACCCACAGGAAGAGCAGGAGCACTGTGAGGTGACCGGTGGCTCACAGTGGTGCCAGTGGAGAGAAACAAGAGGAGCCCAAAGAGGTAGAGGAGGGAGAACTAATGAATGAGTCGCCAACTCTGGACAGTTTCAGCTGAAGATCCCAGGGTCAAGAGTGAACAGACAAGCTGGGAACTCACATGGGGGACTGAAGATGAGGGTCTCGGCATGACGTCCTCCAGGTGGGAACAGGGCAGGCTGCAGTGTCCTATGTCCCGATGTTTTCAGGCCTCTGGAGGGAGTTCATGTGATTCAATGTGGGATCAAAACTGCTGAGACATGGAAGCAACCCAAGTGCCCATCCACCCAGGAATGGATTAACAAACTGTGGCCTAGGCTCAGCTCCTGTGGCTCAAGCGGCTAAGGCGTCAGCCACATACACCTAAGGTGGCAAGTTCGAATCCAGCCTGGGCCCACCAAACAACAATGATGGCTGCAACCAAAAAATAGCCGGGTGTTCTGGCAGGCACCTGTGGTCCCAGCTACTTGGGAGGCAGAGGCAGGAGAATAGCTTGAGCCCAGGAGTTGGAGGTTGCCGTGAGCTGTGATGCTACTACACTCTACCCAGGGGGACAGCTTGAGGCTCTGTCTAAAAAAACAAACCGTGGCCTAGTACACCATGGAGCACTACTCAGCCAGAGGAAAAGATGGAGACTTCACATCTTCTGTGTTTACCTGGATGGAGTTGGAACACAGTCTTCTTAGTAAAATCACACAGGAGTGGAGAAACAGGCACAGTGTACTCAGTACTAGTGGGAAACCAGAATATAAACAGCTGCATGTGCACAGCAGAGAAAAACACAAATACAGTCTAGTGAGGTGGAGAGAAGAGGAGGAAGAGGGGAGGGGGGACAGGAGAGGGCGAGTGGGGGGTCTCACCTAATGTGCACCAGGTGAGGGTGTTCAGCACAGCCCCTGGGTGAAGGGCTCAACTACAACTTGAACTTTACCTTAGAAATGAAAACAATGTAACCTAAATCTTTGTACCTTCATATTAATCTGAAATAAAAATAATAATAAAGGAGAAATTTACTTTTCTTTAACCACACACACACACACACAGTGGGATCAATTTAATCTCCAAGCTGGGGCTGTGAGCTGCTTCTTCAGCCAGGTGAGAATGTGCAGATAAACCAGTAACCACATCTCTGTGTTGGCTCAGGAGAAATCAGACGCTCCCCTGATAAAGAAGGACAGACTTCGCCATCAAGTCCGTCAAGGTGAATACACTCAGCTTCACAAAAAGACTCACTGGCCAGCCTTGGTTTCTGGTTTAACGCAGACAGTGCTGCGTGGATTGCTGATTGAGAAGCTCCAGAAGGAACTGAGGGGAAGTGACCTCAAGGAATCCAGGGTAGTCACAGGAGAGGAGACAGTGAACTTGGAGCATGAAGGAGATCCCTGCCCCCAAGCACCACCTAGACAGAGCAAGAAAGAAGGAAAGACAAAGGCAGGTCTAAGACCTGGAAGGCGTTCTCAGTCAAAGGCTCCAGGAAGAAAGAGCGGGAGACAAAGGAGTCGGGAGGGGCGTGTGCACAGGTTCCGGACAGCAAGAGGGGCTTCCGGGAACACACCCTTGGAACCCTGGGCTGACACTGTGCTTCAGAATCCCAGGAGCCCCACCCTCTTTCTTTTAGTGGCAGAGACACAGCCTCCTGTGTCCCTGCAGAGCACGGAGCACACTGCTGAAATTCCAGGAGCCGTGATAGCCACCTGCCTCTGGACACCAATCAGCTGGGCAGCTGCATGGGGCTGCCTGAGGACCCCCGCAGCGAAGGCCCCACACAATTCATAACCTGTGAAGGCTGCTGGGCAGACACCTTCCAGGGAAATGGTCTGTCTCAGCATCGGGCCCTCATGCTGACACTGATGAGGCTTCTCCAGACGCTTGGCCAAGAGCCTTTTACCAGGATGAGGATTAACCATGGCTATTAGTGTTTGCAGAGGGGGGCGCCTCCTACTCCTCCGTCAGAAGTGTGTGCTTCCTGGGGATCAGGAACTAATGTCCCTGGACCTGCGGCAGCTCGTCCAGGTTCTGTGGTCTCCCTGGAAGTCATATTCCAGGGCTCCCACGAGCCACCTGGCTACGCTTCCACTTGGATCAGGGCTTGCCATTAAACGCCATGAGGAGCCGGGGCCATTTATCACAGTGGATCTGGTGCCCAAATCTGGGAGGAAAGGGCCGGTACTCCAAATTGGAGCTGCGTTCTCCTGCCAGGAGCCAGGTAGGGGCCTTAGGAGTGCAGGGTTTCTGGAAAGACTTGTCTGGTTGTAAAAACGGCACCATTCATTAAGTCTCTCCTTTGTGTCTCCTCCACGAGGGAATGAATTCCACTGATTTGCATATCCATTCACTCACTTATTAAATGTTTGCTGAACTTTTGCTGTTTACCAGGCCCTGTCTGAGGCGCTGCCATCAGATCCCACTTTGTCTCATATTCCAGGAGAGAAGATAGACAGAAACAAAAGTCTCTGTTTCTAGGGAGAATAGGCCGAAGAGTAAGCTTTTTTCTAAAGCTAAATGTATTCACTTTGGAGGACTCGATGGTAAAGTATGGCCGCCTTTATTAGGGGAGCGTTTGTTTTTTTCCTGTAATTTTCTGAGACTACAGAAGTAATTTCAAAAGTAATAATGCTCAAAACAAGATAAAAAGAGGTGGCTATGATGGAAAATGACTGATCCATGGCAGACAGAACAGTCAGGGAAGGTCCCTCTCTGGGTAGTGGCATCTGAGTGGACCTGAGCATGGACCTGGGAAGATTATTCCAGGCAGAGACAAGAGTAAGGCTTAAGCCTTTGGGGCAGGGATAAGGATGACATATTTGAGGAACAGAAAACAGATCATTGTGGTTGGAGCAAAGAGGGTGAGCAGAAGGTGAGTTTGGAAGGGAAGCAGAGCCGGATAACATACAGCCTCGTAGGTCATGGCGTGGTTTGGGGACTGCGGGGTAATCGTGAGGTTTAAGTGGAGACAGGGTGTTATCAGTAAGGACAGGAGAGGTTGTGCTGCAGTAACAAACAACTTTGCAAATTCCTAAACTTCAGACCATTTCTCCCTAGGCAAGGCATTGCCGTGCTGGTTAGCAGTCCCAGGCTGATGGACAGTCTGCCACTTGGAATGCTGTGGGCCCCCGTGGTCCCCTGTGGTCCCCTAATGTGGTGGTTACTGTGTGGCTGTCCTTTCTGCTGGGTCTTTTTTCTGCTTCCCTGCTGTTTCTTTCTACAGCCCTGGCTTGCCCAGAGTGAGGGAACTCCGCATAGGCTATGCCTCTGCACCTCAGCACCTCTGCACCTCTGCAGAGTGCTGGGTATCACAGAGTCAAAGAATCTCTGTCTTCCAATGTACCTGCTCATTGACCAGACCCCAGAGAGCGTGAGCTTGTCCCAAGCACGGCAGAATCCTCCCCAGTAACCATCAGAACAAATTCTCTTCTTCCTCAAGTGCTACTGAGAGGTGAAGAGTGAGCTGCCTGGGCCACTAGCCCTGGCTGATGCCCCAGGCTTCCTGAAACCCTAACCCTGCCATTGGTACAGAAAGCCAGTTCCCAGGCCTCATCCACTGCCTTCTCCTGGTTCACCTTAAATGGCTTGCTGCCCGACGCCAGGTTTCCATTGCAACCAGCCTGCGTCTCTAGTCTCCTGGACAAAAGGTCGCAGAGTTGCCTCTCAGTGCCCTGGGCATTCAGTAGGCACTCACGGAAGGCTCCCTGATTTAAACTGTGTTCTGTGAAAGTGTGACAAAGTCACACAGGTTAGGTCAGCACGTGCATGGATGAGAGAAGGTTGTCACCAATGAGGCTTAGGCCAAAAGCATGGGCTCAGCTCCACCCTCGCATGGGAGACAGAACCACCTCCCGGCCCTACTGACTCCCCATGTGGCCTGAGTTCTTCCCTTCCCCTCTGTGTTTTTTCTTAATTTTCAGATGAATATGAGGAGACACAAACGATTACGTTACAGTGTTTGCACTTGTTAGGTAAAGTTCCTGTTGTGGTTGTGTCCCACGCCAGGAGCTGTGCCATGTGCATCACATTGCACCCCCGAGGTGGAAGCACACCATTTCTCATCACTGCCCCCCCACTTGAATTTCATCATGTTTTTCTCTTGTGTGGGTGTATGGGTCTTGATTATGGTATTTTTACTAAAAAGAATATTTTCCCACTCAATACAAAAGATGTGAAGTCTCCATCTTTTTTATAGCTGAACAGTACTCCATGGTGTACATGTACCACAGTTTGTTAATCTGTTCATGGGTTGGTGAGCACTTGGGTTGATTCCACATCTTGGCGATTATAAATTGAGCTGCGATAAACAGTCTAGTGCAAACGTCCTTATGGTAAAATGATTTTTTTTGCCTTCTGGGTAGATGCCTAGTAATGGGATTGTAGCATCAAATGGAAGGTCTAGTTTGGGTTCTTTGAGGATTCTCCATACTTCTTTCCAAAGAGGCTGTTCCCTTCCCCTCTTCATGCCTGGGTTTCCCTTCTGAGCCATGTGGAGGCTGAGGACCATTCAAGCAGAATAGTCTTCAACTTGACACTTGACTCCCCTCCTTGATAACCTAGCTGCAGTGAGGGCATTGGGGTAAGAGAGGGGAAGCCCAGTGGAGGAGTCACCACTGGACTGCCATTTTCACTCCTTACCGCGTCTTCCTACCAAGCCCAGCACCTCTCCTGCTACCCCAGCCAGTCTGATCCCCTTCACTGCCACCACCCCACCACTGTGGTGGCCACTGAGCTGGGCTGCTCAGAACCCCCTCGGGTGGGCAGGACTTATTTATCCCCCTTGCTGCCAGCACAGCCCCTGATGGAGTGCCCTCTGCTGTCGCCCCCTTTGGGATTGCCTTGGCTAAAGACCACAGCCTCCCCTGAGGTCTGTCGTGGTCCCAGGCGACGGCCCACTGTGCGCTGATGGGGAGGGCTGTGTAAAGGCCAGGCCTGCACCGTCTCCCCAGAGCAAGGCAGCTCTGAGGGTTGCCTGTCCTCAGCCTCTCTGCAGGGCTGACTGTGGCATCCCGTGGAGACTGCCCGACAGCCCCAGTCCCGCCTTCTCTTCTGCTCAGTCCTGTTTCCTTCTCTCCCTTTCCTGCTCTAGATGGGGATCCCAAGAGCACTCATTAGCAAACTCCTGCACACGAATCTCTGCAGGAGCCTCCTTCCCGGGAGACACAGCCCAGGGCTGCTCGGGGTAGAGAGGTGGGAGGAAGCACACACCCAGAACGGATGCTGTGGCCCCTCCTGACCCTCCCTGGTCCCCGGCACCCTGAGCTCTGGTTGGGGCCAGGCTCTCGGCCTGAGCTCTGTGCCCCTGCAGTGTCCCAGAAGCTGGGGTTCAGATGCACCCTGTGGGCGCTCCAGGGCCTCACAAGTGGTTGACTAGACAGCCTTTACTTCTATTAGATGTGAGGCATTTTAAGCCAAAGTTTATATTTGCTTCTTTTCATCCAATACAGAGCCTTCGATCTGACTAAAAAGGGAGACAGGATTCCAAGCACACAGTGTGCGGCCTCACAGTCCCCAAAGCGGGGGCCAGGCTATCGGCTTCCTGCTGGGCCTTTGCCATCCGCCCCCCTGCCTCTGCCCTGTGTTCCCTGGCCTCTGATACACTGTCTCCTTGATTGTTTTTTTGCCCTCCTGGTCCTAGATGCCAAATAGGCCTTGTCCACTTGCCTCAGGTAATTCAGAGTACCCTCCAGGAGCCAAGCACTATGGGGCACAGAGACCAGAAATGTCATCGTCCTGGGGGCGAGGCACACTGTCCCAGGCAGAGGGAGATGGACCAGCTGAGTGGATGGCACTGTGGGGTGCGGGTGTACCTCACAAATGCTGAGAGCAGCAGCAGCTTCTAGAAGACTCAGAGTGTGAGCTGGGCCATGAAGGAGATGTGACTTTCCATGTTTTCCTGAGTTGCCAAAAGGCCCCCGGGCTTCTCCAGGAGCAGGCTGGCTCTTCCACCTCTGGGATGAGGCAGCTGCACTTCCCAGGCTTGGCCCTTAGCCCTTCGTGTGACGACACTCATCTGGGCTGAGACAGAAACAGGAGCAGATGAGCTCACAGGGCCAGATAGGAGAATGGACTTGGGGCAGCTGCTGAGGGCTCGGTGCATCCAGGAGGAATGTTCTCTGCTCTTTTGGGGGAGGCACTGAAGGTTCCACATTAGGACACCAACTCCAGACAAGCTTGACTGGGGCGCACAGGACAGAGTGTGGCCTTCCTTGATGCACAGCAGGAAAAGGGGCTAGAAAGGGCCTCACCTGAGGCTCAGCGGCCTCACCTGGGCCAGAGCTACACAGCCTCCTCCCTTCCCTGGACCTCCCTGTCTCAACCGGGAAATAACACACCTTGATCCAGAGTAGCATCTTCAGGTTTTTTGTTTTTAATTTATGTTCTGTTTTGAAAAACGATGCACAGGAAACATTTAGTGTCATCTACCCTGTGTCAGTCATTGAGAAGTCCGTCATCCATTCTGGCTTGTCCTCGGAGATGGGAGCAGCAAGTGCTGGTGACTGCCACGCAGGTCACATGCTGGTAGAGGCAGAGCCCAGGGAACCGGCGACCCTAGACCCCGTATTGCGATAAGAGAGCTCAAGTGACAGAACTCAGGCTCACTCCTTCATTTCTTCATTCTCTTTCCTTCATTGATTCCTCTGACAGGTGCACGAAATACCCCGACTCTGTTCCAGGTTTTAAGGGTACAGTAGGGAATGATGCATGTGGTCTCTACCCCTTGCATGCTAGTGGAATGAGATTTTTAAAAAAAGAAAGAAAGAAAAGAAAAGAAAAAGAAAAAAATCAGTTAAGAAATAAATAAAGTGAAATTCTCCTGCCCTTCCATCCCCAACCCCAAGGGTTGCGGAGGAAACTAATGAGGACTCCCCTGTCTGTGCTCCCCAAGGAGGCCAGATGCTTTAATTGGACTTAACTTTCTCTAACGTTTCCTAGGAAAAGAATAGTTTGTTTTTAATTACTAAGGGAATGATACATCCTGAAAACGCCTCTTCCAAGAATGCTGCCCTTCCCCACAGATTCTGGTTTGCTCTGACCCTTGTTGGAGAACCACGTGGGGGAATGGACCCAGGATAATGTTTCTGGTTCTATTAAGGGAAAAACTGAGGCACTGAAGCAGCCACGGAGAGAACACTCCCATTTCTAACCTCTTGCAGAGTGTGCTGACCAAGTCCCCCTCTGGCTCATCGGGTATGGAGGGGAGTCATGCTGGTGTGGGCCAGTCTCTGTCTGCCCCTGGGGAGAGCAGGGAAGGGTGGAGCCCTGGGGAGTGAATCTCCAGCGCTGTGGTGAGTGCAGCAAAGTGTGTGGTCTGGGTTGGTCCAGCTAACGAGCATTTTTGTCTTGTTTGGTTTTTGTGTGCCTTTGTTTACTTTTGCCTTAATAGGACAGACTGGCTTTTGATATTGTCCAACCACTGACTTTCTCTCTCCTGCCATCAGCCTCAGTTCTCTCTGCTCTGGTCTGGAAACCATTTCCTAGTTGCTCACCCTGGGAACTGCAGGGCTTCAGGAACAGCTGAACTGCAGCACAGAGAGGCCTTCTCCAGAATACCAGGGACTAGGAGGATATAAAATCCTGCAGCAGTGGCAGCATGGCCTGGCTGGGTCTATTACAGGCCCAAACATCTGCCTGGACATAGGAATCACCAGTTATCCAGCTTCATGAAAAGGAAATCACCCTCGGTACTTATAAGTACTTATTTGGAGATATAAAAATACTTTCACTGGGCAGCTCCTGTGGCTCAAAGGAGTAGGGCGCTGGCTCCATATACTGGAGGTGGTGGGTTCAAACCCAGCCCTGGCCAAAAAAAAAAAACTGCAAACCAACAAACAAACAAAAAAATACTTTCATTTACATAGCTGTCTTAGAAAATTTGATAAAAACTGAAAGATGTTCAAGTAATAAATCAAATTCTAAACTGTGGGGCCTAAGACAGACTTTCAGGCATGGAAATGGGCAAGTGCCCTCAGGTCTATTATTATGGACTCTGATTACTAAGGCGTTGACCAACTCCATGACACCTTCAGAGAACCCCCAATCAAGGCACGGTGCTTGACACCAGGGCTGCAGCAATAAACACAGTGTAAGGGCGGGCACGTTGGGTCATACCTATAACCTCTACATGTTGGGAGGCCAAGGAGGGTGGATGGCTTGAGCTCTGGAGTTCCACACCAGTCTGAGCAAGATCGAGGAGACCCCCATCTCCACTAAAAATAGAAAAACTAACCAGGTGTTCTAGTGGGCACCTGTAGTCCCAGCTACTAGGGAGGCTGAGGCGAGAAGACTGCTTGGGCCCAGGAGTTGGAGGTTGCTGTGAGCTACGATGACACCATGGCACTCTACCCACGGTGACAGAGTGAGACTCTGTCTCAAAAAACAAATTAAATAAATGTAACATAATTTCTGCCCCAACACAGAATGCTGTCTACCGGTGGGGGGGGGGGAGGCGTGCAGAGCCTGGTGTGAACACGTGATGTGAGTTGCCACTCATGGCTGCCACAGTAGTGGGGAAAGGAATCCGGGCTCCGATCTCTGAGCTGGGAGGTCTTGTGGCAGAAGGCATATATCAGGGAGAACTGCACAGAGGAAGCAGCAGTGAAGCTTAACCCCGAGGGAGTCACATACACGAAGGGGTCCTGGGCAGAGTGGACACCATGAACGAAGACCCAGAGCTAAAGGAAAAATCGGTACTTACAGGGAAGTGAATGACTTCAATGTTTCTGACTTATACCATGTAACGTGGGTGGCAAATAATGGCCCTCCCTAAGAAAGTGGGTGACTCTCGTTATAAAGGCCCCTGTAAATTGTGTCAAGGGTGGAGGCACTCTGCGGTAGCAGTGGGCATGCGAGCTGCAAAGTCAAGTGTGCATCGAGCGAGATGATTCTGGATGCATTGAGGAAAATATGTTGGGATATAGTGGAGTTTGGTAAGATGGATGCTGTTGTGTGGATTAGGTGAGAGAAAGTGGTGGTGAGAACCTGAGAAGTGACAGCATTAAGGGCAAGAATGGGGCAGATGTAGGAATCAATTCAGTTTGGTGGCAGATTACAGGAGGAAATGGATAAAATGAAGAAAGCTCCAAGACAGTTTAGACAGGACAGTGGGTGCTGTGATGGTTCAAGTATTTAAGGTTTGAGGGAGTTATCGTCTGGGGGAGTGTGTGGTCCACAGGGGTTGGCCAGGCATCTGGTTGACTGAAGTAGAGAGAGTTGAGGGTCCCTGATAAGCCAGGGGGGTTGGTAATAGCTGTACAGGAGAGCAGGAGTCCAGGTCCCTGCTGCATAGAGGAAAAACCCCAGGCAGCAGGTGAGGGTGGGGAGGGAGGTGGCTGGTTCCCCTTGGAGACACTCACAACATATCCAAGATGAGATGTCCAGAAAATTTAGATTTGAAGTCATTGAAGCCAAAGAGGAAAGGAAAATCTTCCCTCAGGAGTTTACAGGGTAAGAAGGGGTGGGGAAATCAATAAAATTCCAAGGAAATTACATATTTAATGGAGAGAGATCATGAGAAATAAATCCATGAATAAATTCAAAAAGGGGTGGGCAGAAAGATAGCAAAAAAAGAAAAAAAAAAAAAGAACCCAGGAGGATAAGGTATCTTATAAACCAGACTTTCAAGAAATAGCCATGTCCTCATGCTTGTGGAGAATAAATACCAGGTTGGGTGGGAGCTGGAAAGTATCCTTTGTCTGCAAGTGCAGTAGTGATCTGGGTGGGGGAAGGAGAGCACTCAGAAGCCTCAGGCAGTGAGTTGAGGAAGGGCCAGAGCAAGGGGAGCAGGCCCAGTAAGAGAAGACAACTCTCTAAGGTACCTGGTTCATTGCTGGGGCAAAAAGTTCCTTGGGACTATAAGAGGTATCATTTTAAATTTATTTGTAAAGTTGGAAGACATCTGAGTATGTTTAATTGTTGGGAGGATGTAGCAGAGAGAAGAGATGGGGGAGATGTTAAAACAGAGAAGGAATCTGTCCATCCCAGCACCCAGGGAGCAGGGTGGACCCCAATACAGGGAGGAAAGGCTTTTGCACGGTAATGGTAGAGGAAAAGGGAGAGAGGTAGGAGGTAAGACATTGGAAAAGCATAGCGAAGCTTTGGAATAATCACTCAGGAAAATTTGGGTGGAAACCTCAGAGGCATGGTCAGCAGGGGCTGAGGGCTTTGCCAAGCCTGGGAACCCCACATTGTGGGGCCTCCAACTTGTAAAAGAGCATGAGGCTCCAGTATTCCCAGCCAACTGGAATGGAAGTGAAGGACAGAGACAAACGGGTTGACTCAGGACTGTGGTTTTGCCAGGGAGAAGCATAAAAAACAAAAAGGGGATGCTTGCTTGTGTGAGAACAGTTGAAAGGAAAGACGATGGAGACCAGCCAAGGAAACCAATGCGAGGGCACTCGCTGCTGGGAGGGAAAGTATTGGCAGGCAGGATGCAGGAGTCTCAGCAGTAAAACAGGAGGAAATGGATAAAATGAAGAAACCTCCAAGACAGTTTAGATAGGACAGTAGGTGATGTGATGGTTCTAGTATTTAAGGTTTGAGGTAGTTGTAGTCTGGGGGAGGGTGTTGTCCACAGGAGGTGACCAGGCATCTGGCTGGCTAAACTAGAGAGTTGAGGGTCCCTGATAAGCCAGGGGGATCGGTCATCTGTGAGGCAACAAGGAAGGGTAGCGGTCCTCTGAGCTAAAGTTGAGTTCTCCCCTGAAGACGACAGTGTGTGAAGTGCGGGAGGATGTTGACCCAGAGCTCACAGTGCCTGATGAATGACAAAAGGGCCCAAGAGACCCATAAAAACCACGGATCACAAGAGGTAGAGGGTATCTAGATGGTGCTTACCTCAAAGGTGCAGAGGCAGAAGTAGAAAAGGTTCCCAAAAGTCTTTGGAAAAGCAAAGGAGATACCAACTTGGGATCCTGACAGGTCACGATGGAGGACCACAGGATCCCTGACATATATCACCATTAACAAGGACGCTGGAGGGATACAGTGGGTTTAAGAGGATTTTCAAGTCAAGGGACAGGGATTCCATAGAGCAATTTGGAAGGCAGAATAACACAAGGGTTGTGGTCAGAGAAAGCCAACACAGCATGACTGACACGACCAGGGTGAGCCTGGAGATCAAATTAGAATTTAGCACCAGAAAGTCATTAAATTTATTCTTGGAGAAAGGGTACCTTAAGATCAAGAGGGTGGGCAGAATAACCCATCTGCTGAAGGTGATGGCTGAGGCCACTAGACCTTTTATATTTCCTCCATATCCACCCAAGGTGACATGCTTGGGTGGCTAGAGGTGGGTGCTGGGCCTAAAACGATTTTATTTCTCTAAGACTGTGATGTCTTCCACGTGCCTGACCTTGAGATGGATACCATCTCCTACACTCATCCTTTACTCTCTCCTGCTGTCCCACTTGTTCTTTGCTGAGCTGTCCCACTTGTTCATTTTCTGCTGCTATATCCAAAGCTCAATGAGGAAAGGATGGATAAGTGAATGAATGGATGAAGGTATGGATGATAAAAGGGTGGACAATAGATGGGTGGATGGGTGGATGACTGGATAGATGTGTTGATGGATAGATAGATGTATGTATGTACTTATGTATGTATGTATGTATTCATGTATAGATGGATGGGTGGGTGGGTGGATGGAAAGATAGATAGATAGATAGATAGATAGACAGATAGAGTGGATGGATGAATGGATAGATAGATTGACAGGTGGACTGATGGATGGTTAGATGGATAGATGGATAGATAGATAGATTGGATGGATGGATGGATGGATGGATAGATGGATGGATGGATGGATGGATAGATAGATAGATAGATGGATGGATGGATAGATAGATAGATTTGACAGATGGACTGATAGATGGATGGAATGATGGATGAGTGGATGAACAGATAGATGGATGGATGTATGAACAAATGAGTGGAAGGATGAAAGGATCAATAGAAGGTTGGTGAATGGATAGAAGAATGCAAAGGAGAAATTCACCCCTGAAATCTTCTTACTAGTAGGTTTAAAATCAGTCTGTCATATCCAAGAGAACATGCTAACAGAGGCCTGAGAGGCTGTGCCCCATGTGAAGCAGTTCAACTCCCTCATGGAACCAGATTGAAAAGACAAGGACATATCAGTCCGTAAAGGTTCATGCTGAGAAGGAAGAAGATCCTTCTCCCTTCTGCATCCTCAATACCGAAGCCAAGAAACTCACATCATGAAGTCCCCCCACTGCTACCACCCTTCTCATGTGTTGTGTGTAAGACCCACCAATGGAGCTCCTGCTCGGCTGAGTAAGGAATAACATCCCATGACCCATGACCCAACTGCATCTACAAAGGCATTCAAACAAAGGCTCGCACCCCTTTGCAGATGCCCCAAGCACAGTGGACAAGTTGGTAGGCTTTGGACAGAGGAGGCCCCAGAATCCACATTCTTTCTCCCACCCTGTGTGCTCACCTCCCATTCCTCTCCCCTCCATCTCTCACTCAGAAAGGAGAGCGCTTTGGTCTGACCCTGTTGGCATCTCTGCTATCTCCCCCTCCCCTGTCTTCCTTAACACCTCCGCCACCTCCGCCGTCAGCCAGAACTCGTGCAAATGACACTTGGAGTCCCACCTTCCCTGGCACGTCGGATGAGGAAATGACTGGAAACCTGACAGTCTATCACTACCAGGGAGTGACAATTTAAAAAAAAAAAAGATTCCAGTTATGAGTGTAAGTTTAAAAATGTAACTAAAAGCCTTCATCAAAGTTTAAAGAGCTTCTTGCGCTTTTAGCATTTGCTTATTCTGATTTATTGACAATGACACACCTAGGAACAGTCATCTCTGCAGAGGCAGTGAAGTAATGGACTTCAGGGGGAGAGAGGAGAGGAGAGAGAGGGAGGAAAAAGGGAAAAAAAGAGAGAGAGAGAGAAGGTACAGCTCATGAAAGAGAGGCCGCTGATTACAGCCCACTAATTTGTTATGCACTCCGGCAAATCAGCGGTGATTCATATGACAAATAAGGAGAAAAAATTAACAGCTGTCATGTTGTGATGTGTTAATTTCCTGACAGTCTCTGCACTGAAGCCAATTACTGATTTAAGGGCAGGGAGAGAGAGCCCTGTTCAAGCTTCTAATTAGGCTTCTTCAAGACTAAAAGGATAAAAGCAAAAATAAGAGCAAGAGAATGAGGCAGGTAGCTGGGCTCCACGAGCTCACATGCTTTTAAAGCCCCAGTTAAATAGCTTTAAGCTTAAGTGTGTTTAAGATAAGAATTTAGAAACATTTATTCACTTTTATCCCTGACCCGGTGGTTTAGGCTTTTGTGGAGTAATTGGGAGTCGAGTGAGGCCCAGCGCTCTTGTTGCCCTCCTTCCACGCGAGTCCAGCCTCTCAGATGTAATCTACTAATAATACCTTTGTTTAGTCGTGTCAACAACCATTCATCTCTGTGGTAGACAAAGGGCGGTGGGTGCTCCCCCAGCTTCCTACTTGGGGATTGTCATGACACAGGCAGCCCCAGCTGTGACTCCCCTACCCTAAATGGCCCTATAGCCCAGGGGTGGGAGGGAGCTATTGAAGTCTGGGTGTTTAGACATCCAGGAAGCCTCCCCTAGACCCAAGGGTAGGCTGGACGTGGACATTACAGGCTGGACCCTGGCTTCTTCCAACATTCTGTCTTGTCTGGCTTCAGGGATCTTATTTGTCATCTCCATGGATCTGATTATCCAAAATGGGACAGTCTGTCATGGGACGAGTTATGAGGTGCTGGCTGCTGGGAGGTGCATCTTTGCCATTCTAGACAATTGGGGAATCAGCAAGATTTCTAGAGAAGAAGTTCTTCTCTGTATCAATCATTATGATCCATCAGAAAAATGGGACTTTGAGAGGCCATGTGCTCCGGGGTTCACTTCCTATCTGTACCCTTTGTTCTTTCCAAAGACTTGTTTAAAAGGTGTTTGTAAAATTTATTGTTTAATTCCTAGAAACCGGCATCCCAGTGGGTTGGCCCCATGGTCACCTGGGGTCTTTCCCCAGTGGATTTGTTGGGTAGGGTTCCTTCCTCAGATAGAAGCCTTGTCCCCCAGTGCTCGTGGAGATTTTCTTGTAGATGGGGGAAATCCACTAGGATTCTTTCCTTATGAAAGGGGGTGTGTAGAGAAAATCCAACCTATATAGTGAAAGTGAATAAAGGATGTCTTGGTTCACAAACTGAGGAACCTGGAAAGGTCTTGTCTGAGGTTCAGACCCTCCTACGATGATCGTGAGACTTGCAATCATGACCTGAGCCTCTTTGTGCATCTGGCCACATTTGCAGGTGGCCTGTCCACCGGCTGATGAATGAGGCACAGGGTTGTGCCTGATTGATTAAAAAGGGAGAACCAGTCCTTCCTGTGTTAGTCACCCCGAAAGTTCTGGGCATCTGTCGGGTTGGCAGGATGAGTTTGGTTAGGAAATCCACAGCCGACTTGCTTAGATCTGGATCCCACCACAGAGCTGAGAGAAGAGCATGCTCAGATGCAGGAGAGAAGGATGGATTTCCAAAAACTCCAGTGGGTGGTTGCCAAGGAAGGAGAAAGGACTCCAGCAGGGTAGAACCACAAACGTGTCCCAGAGCGGATGAGTGGACCTCACGGGAGCCTCTGCAGAAAGCTTCTAGGTCAGTTGCAATGCTGCTGACCTTCCTTGAGCTTCCTAATATTTGAATATATTTAAAGTGATGTTAACTAATTTTGTAGAGGAATGCACAGGGGAAGAGCTGGAGGTTGAAAGCAGAAGCCCGTGGGCGGTCACATCTGCAGCCGGCTCCTATTTTTGTAACTCTGACCCTGGAATTCAGAGGGAGAGCAGGTCTCCTTGATTGCAGGGCTTTCTTTCAATAGAGATTTATCACATGCCTGGGAGTAAACCAGACCCCTAACCTAGAGGCACCTGCGCGGCCCTGTTGATGCAGCCCTGCTCGGGGACCTGCACAGCCCCAGCCGAGGTCACGCCGACCCTCCTGCTCCAGAGAATTGCTGCCTCTTGCCGCCCGAGTGTCTGGGTCCAGGGTAAGCACATCATTACTGCAATTAAAGAATCACTCATGCGTTGACCGGTAAGGGGAAAATAGGTCCCTAGAGCCCAGCATCCTCCTGGACGGCTTCCTCCTCTCAGGCAGGTGGTCTGATTAAAAGGCTTCAATAGTTTATTTCATTAGGAGCCACTATAGGTATTGCCTGAGACAACAAGAATCCCTGACATTGATTTTGTTGGCGACTGCAACCCTCCACTGGAAGGGATGGCTAAAAGGTAATTCACCTCTAAGCTTTGCTCAATCCCAACCCATTATCAATTGAGTTGAACTATGTCAGCACGGTGAGGTATTGAGTGTATTACCTTTCTAGGAAGGTGGATCCAGTGAATAGCACTTATGCATTTACCTACCTAAGTGCCGTCCAGCAGACTTATGATTTATTGATTTAGACAGCACCCTTCATCTGCATCAAGATGTTCTCCAAGAGAGTGCCACGTCCCAGGGGAGTTCTGCGCCGGCCTTGGGAGGAGAGGCCACCTCCAGGACAGGCAGTTTATACCTCATCGCTCCCCACTTTGGGGGTTCTGAGAAGCCCTTTCCCTGTTGGGGAGGAGGCAATGAGGCAGGGTCTGTGGTCTGAGAAGCTGTTAGGAGAACCCTGAACTAAAGAAGAGAATACGGGATACAGGCCCGGAACTGAAACAGGAAAGGTGGCTGACGGGGGGGAGGGGGGCTCATGCCTGTAATCCCAGCACTTTGGGAGGCTGAGGCAGGTGGATGGCTTGAGCTCAGTTCAAAGCCAGCCTGTGCAAAAACGAATCCCCATCTCTACCCAAAATAGAAAAACTATCTGGGTGTGGTAGCAGGTGCCCCAGCTACTCAGGAGGCTGAAGCAGGAGGATCACTTGAGTCCAAGAGTTTGAGGTTGCTGTGAGCCATGATGTCATGGCACTCTACCCAGAGTGAGACTCTGTCTCAAAAAAGAAAGAAAAAAAGAAAAAAACAAGAAACAGGAAAGATATGTGAGAATCCCAGGAGGAGGGCAAAGATATGAAAACACGAAGGGAGTCCTGGTTTTGAGGAAAGCAAGAATACTGTATCAGCCTGAAAATCTGGGCCTGGGTGGGTCATAAGGACAAAGAGGAGAAACTGTGACATTCCAGGACTTATGGTTGGGGGTCTCAGCCATATGGAGAATGGGCTGAGCCCTCCACCTCTGTGTTCAGAGAGAGCCTCTCCCGCCTTCCTGGAGAAAGACCTGGAGGGGTGGTGGCCCTGCGTCCCGGCCCCTGCCTTCTCCCCCTGTCCACACCCAGCTCTCACATCCTCCCGTCTGCCAGCCTCTGTCTTCCCTCCCTCCTCCTTTCCTCCTCCTCCCCCTGTTTCAGCTCTCTGCTGCCATGACCAGCTCTGACTATTTTAACCTCTGATGGATTTCATATGCAGCTCAAGATCTGTGTCTGCCGTGGTGAGGAATGCCCCCAGAGGAAACAGACAAACAAAACCCAAACTGACATTTTGGGCAGTGTGACCAAATGTCCACATGGGCCAGGCACAGGGAACATTTGGAGCCTGCCCGTGCTTAAGGATGACCTGCTCCCGCCACCTCTGGCTGCCCCCTTCTCCTCCCACAACCGCCCTTGCATTCATGGGCATCAGCCAGTGAAGAAGCTGACTTCACCTTAGTGGTTTGGGTGGCAATCTGGGGACCCCAACAAAGTCCATTCATGAAGACCCCATTCTTCTCACTTGGTTTCCTCTTTTCTGCCCCCCCAATTTCAAGGTGTCTTTTTTTTTTTTATCTTCCTCCTACATGGGTACCTGTAGACTAAGTAGTGCCTTGATCTGGCTCTGGAGAAAGGTGGCTGTCACCTGCAAAAGGCATCACTTTCTGATGTGCATGCAGGCTTATCAGCTCCCCTCCTCCCTGCACTGCTGGCTGTTATCAGCACAGCTCCAGGAAGCATCTGTGGTAGAGGATGGAGCCTTGGATGAGGGGTGCTGTGTTACTACACAGCTTGCAGGTGATGGAGTGGCTGGTTCTGAGAGACACATCAAGATAGCAGGGACGCTGAGAATGTTCTCTGAGAGGAAACGGCAAGAACGGGTCAAAGCAGGGACCCACGGGCTGAATGTATCGGGAGAGGAGAAAACAGAAATGTATGCCCTTCTTACATGTAAAGGAATCCAGGCCCTTTCAGTCACAGGGAAGGGCCTGGAAAGAATTCTTTGCACTTTACAGATGAGAAAATTGAGCTTTTGTGACTTGCTGCCAGGTACCAAGCCTGTCCCTCCTGGCTCCTGATGGGAGAGCCTGTAGGCCTGCAGGTGACCTTAAGTGCCCTAGTGGGGGGGGGGGGCAGCTGGGAGAATAGGAGTATCTGAGGGAAGAGCACAGGTGAATTAGCCTACAAGCCACTGAGGGCTCAGAGCAAACCCAGGTCCTGCCCCAGCCCTGAAATAAACTCCACTCTCTGCTGGGCATGGTAGTTCACTCCTATAATCCCAGCACTCTGGGAGGCTGAGGCACGTGCATTGTTTGACCTCAGGAATTCAAGACCAGCCTGAGCAAGAGTGAGACCCCATCTTAAATAAAAGTAGAAAAACTAGCCAGGCGGTGTGGCAGGTGCCTGTAGCTAATGGGAAGGCTGAAGCAAGAGGACCTCTTAAGCCCAGGAGTTTGAGGTTGCTGTGAGCTACGATGCTGTGGCACTCTATCCAGGGTGAGAGAGTGAGACTTTGTCTAAACAAAACAAAACAAAACACTCCACTCTCTCAAGTTCTCTTGAGCCCATCACCAAGTCTGAGTCTTGTGAGTCACAGTTGCTGGAGAGAATTTATGAAAGAAAAGTTGGGTCAGGAGCCGCAGCATTTAGTCAGGTTTCCGAGAATTTAGGCCATGTGAACAGTGAAAGGAGCTAGAGAGTTCTTGCCTTTGAACTTGGGGCCTCTATGGGGCCACAGATGAGCTACAGACAGTGTGGGCAGCCCATGCGGTGACACATGAAGTGCTAGCTGTGTGGCCAATACGATTTATCCAATTCTCAAAGGAGATGGTGAACCCAGAATTTAACATGTAGCCACTCACTGCTGCTGAGCTGGGCTCTGAAGCCAGACAGACCCACCCCAAGCCTCTGGTCTTGTGGTTATTAGTTACACAACCATGGCCACATCCTTTATCCCCCCTATAAGCTACAGCTTCATAAACAAAGAAACAAACAAACCTAAAAACATAGAAGTGAGCTAACAGTCCTACCAGCTCAAAGAACGTCTGTGAGTCTCAAGTAAGGCATTGCCCACAAAATGATTAGCAGGGCGGCCTCCAATCAGCACCTGTGTGTGATGGCGGCAGGATGCAGCCTCAGCCTGGCCACAATTTGGAAGCCCCTTATTTTGGAATCAAATCTGTAAAATGGGTACAATTGTCCCAGCCTGCTGCCTTACAGGGCTGCTAAGGAGATGTGAAAGAGTGTAAGGACAAACAATGACACCCGGGTCCTCCCCACACCGCAGTTTTTTGAGGACGTCCTCCTGACCCGGTCTCCAAACATGGGGCTGGGCCAGCCTATGTACGATAGGGCGGGGCTGGTGACTCGGCATCGGGTCTGTAACCCTGACCCCCAGGTGGCTTCTCCCAGGGCCCCCAACTCCAGACTTTCGCCTTTTATAAAAGCTCAAGGGTAGTTGGGGGAGGGGAGATTGCCTTTTAATTTAATAGGGGAAATAATTCACGTGCTTATAATAAAATGCGACAAGCGGAACATAAGGAGTAAATACAATACAAACCACGTTGGGAGCCTCTAAGGTAACAGAAAATAACTAGTTTTAGTTGCTTTCTTATCTATTATGAAGAATGTCAAGCATTTGACAAGAGAGTATTTAATAAAAAATACTATAATTTGTGTTTAAGCGATAGCAATAGATATTATATTTATTTTATTTCTATCCAAGGAGACAGGTTTGGGATTTCTTAAAGGAATTAGGAAACACAAAGTGAGAGGTTTAATGGGCCTGAGATGAGCAGGTAGAAGACTGGGGCTCCCTGGGGCTCGTGGGTGGGGACGCAGCCAGTTGGAGGAGGTGTGTGCCCAGCCCGTGCCAGCCTCGATGGAGAGGGGAGGGGAGACAGAACCTACATCCTGAGGAATACAACATGAGACTGACTGGGGGCTGTGCTGGGTCGCTTACGAGGAACCCCAAAGGTCTCCATCCCAGCGGGGAGAGACATCCATGGCGTATTTCAAGAGCAATTGAAACTCTCGGACAGCCCTCCTTACCGAACCCCAGAGGAGATGCACAGTGTCGTTCAAGCGTCATTGGTAATAGTAAAATATTAGAAACAGCAGGAATGCCCGCGGAAATCAAGGCAGGAAGCAAAATGCTGTACTCCTTGTCGGAAGCCATTTGGCCCAGCTGGGTTTACAGGTGTGGGTGGGGGGAGACCTCAAAAATGCAGTGGTGTTGAGAAGAAGCCAAAGAGATTGATGCCAGTGTAAACACCTGCCTAGATGCAAAGAGCACGTGTAAGGCATGGGCGTGTGTGGGCAGGATGGAGAGGCTGTGCCGGGAAGTCACAGTCGTGGCCACTCCGGAAAGAGAACCAGTGGGATCAAGGGATGCAGAGTTCCAAATGAACTCACGCTGAGCCAGCCCCCTGCACGGCGCTCCGCAGGCCTTCAGTTCTTTATGTTTTACTTTTTTCTAAATTTATCTTAATTTCAGGTTAATGTGAGGGTATGAACAGGTAGGTTGCAGTGTTTGCATTTGATAGGTAGAGTCCCTGTTGTAGTTGCGCCCCTCACCCAGGAGGTGTGCCCTGTGCCCTTACATTGTGCCCACCCATCATTTTAAATATCTGGGATAAATACGACCATACGTAACCTTCGTTAATTCTGCACGTTGAGGACTTGGATATTTTGATTTTTCTACTTTTCTTCCTCCCCAAAAGAATACAAAATGAAGAATAAGAAAGAAGAGCTTTTAGGCACCGATGTGATCAGGAAGCCATCCTGGGCCACGAGAAAGTCTGGATGTGGGATTGGGGACACAGGAGGTCGGGGACCCCCTCTGGTCTTAATTTCATTAACGTGGGTAGAAGCTTGGACCTGGGTAGCTCCAGGGCCCACCTGGCTCTGACTTTCTTTCCTGCATCAGTCACTGAAAAATCCTGTTGGCTCTAAGGAGGGAAGAGGCCAAAGAGGGCAGCAGAGTTGACTGGCGAAATGGCCTGAGCTGGACATGAAGGCCAAGGATGTGGACAGAGAGGAGGGAGATGGGTGTGCAGGACAGGGATGGTGGACGCCAGGAAGAGGGTGCTACTGGCTTATGGTGGGGAGGGGTGTCATTGGGTCATTGAGCAGTGAGGGACACGTTCGGGGTCACCACCTGGACATGGCCTACTTACCAAGATGAGTCTCACGCAGCTGTGAGGGGCTCAGAACCCTCCAAGCAGGACCTGTTTCTCATCACCAGCCCAGAGCCCTCTAGGGGCTCATCTATAATCCCAGCACTCTGGGAGGCCGAGGAGGGTGAATCACTTCAGCTCAGGAGTTCTAGATCAGCCTGAGTAAGAGCGAGACCCCATCTCCACTAAAAATAGAAAAATTAGCCAGGTGTTGTGGTGGATGGGTGCCTGTAATCCCAGCTACTCAGGAGACTGAGGCAGGAGGATCACTTGAACCCCAGAATTTGAGGTTTCCGTGAGCCACGGCACCATGGCACTCTGGCCTGGGCAACGGAATAAGATTCTATCTCAGGGAAAAAAAAAAAAGGAAAAAGACCAAGATGGATCTCCTGACAAGGAGACCATAATGGAGAGAGGCCTGCTAGTGGGGCTGTCCGGAGATAGGCGGGGGACAGGACATCTGCAGAGAACGTGAGCCCTGTCCTTGGTGTCAGGAGGGCATGTGTGAGGGAGAGATGCATGAACTCTGTGCATTCCATGTGCCCCCAACACAGAGACACCGGCTGCTGGAGTCGTGTAAGTCAGAGCAGCACATGAGATGTGGACAGGTGTGCAAGTGAAGAGGGTCCTCTCACTGGAGGTGTTGGAGCCAAGGCTGGTGGCCCTTGCTGGGACATCTGTTCTCACCTGAAGTGGCCTCTGACTGCACACCCGTGGAAAGGCTCCTCCTGTCCAGGCTTCTAAGATGCTCCAGCAGCCAAGCGTCACAGGCATCCCTGTGTCAGGGACCGTCGCACCTTCCGAACCCGAAACAGGTGTGGGCTGGCTGGGTCCTCAGAGCAGGACGGGACCAGCCCAAACCTCCCCCCACCACGCCCTTCCCCACGGTCCGCCCGGTTCCCGTGGCAGAGCCAGAGCAATTAATAACCTCGGCACCTGGACTCGCGGCCTGGGCAGGTCTCTCCTATTCTTCCCAGAGCCTGTGAATAAATTAATCCCCTAATACATAATTAACTCGGAGTTGAAAGGTGAAGTCAAACTTAACCAATTTACTGTTCTGGAGCTGGTTTAGTTCGGATCATGTGATTTTAATTCTTTCCGTATGACCAGGTGATGGGGAAGGAGGACGGGGAGGGGAGAGGGAGACGCACAGATTAATTCCGTTCCTTAACCTCCCTAATGCGCCTGCTTGCTCGCATGGTGCTCCAGACAGCAGATCATCACATGATTTATGGGACTGACCGCTGCCTGCATCTCTCAGGCTAATGACACTCACACTCGAGTCATTGATTTGTATGAGGAGCCCCCCACTCTCCATTTATCACAATTTAATGTAAGAGTTTGTAATGTAAGAGTTTGCAATGCAGAGAAAAAAAATCCACTTGGGAAACACGGACCCATAGGCCCGGCCGCTAACCAGTTATGAATCATTTGCCGCCTTTTAATATATAGACTATTCTATTCTGGAAAATGCCCCGTAAGGTCATATTCTTCTCCTGAACATCCCAACAATTAAAGTCCCCAAGAAGCTGTTTTAAGATGCATGACCCAGAAGCACCTTTGTTAGCTCACCCTCTCTTTAATGCACGCTATCGATTTGCGTCTGAACTCTCCGGAACCTTCATAAGCCATAACCCGCCAAAGATTCCAAGGGCAGCACTGTGCATGCCGAGTGTGGGATGCCCAGGAGCTCCTGGCACAGGCCAGCCCCTGCGTGTGGTCTCTGGGGCATGGCCCCTTCCCACACAGTCACCACAGGCAAGCCCAAGGGGTTTGCAGCTCTGAAGGCCAGACTGGCCCCCTCAAATTAGCAGCATTTAATTTCTGATTATAAAAAGTGCCCCTAAGATATTAACTTGAAGTTTTCAGGAAAGAACTTAAGTAGAGCATTTAATTTCTCATTATACAGCCACAAGATAACAACTAAGAAGATTCCAGAAAGGAACTAAAGATGTGATGAAGACCAAGGCAGAGAGGGCCCTGGCTGGAGAGGAGCCACGCTGGGCTTGCTCCTTTTGGACTCTGGAAGCCTCAGAACGTCCTGGTGCGTCATCCTGGAGGGACATCTTTGCTCCACGCTTCAGGAAGAAAAAAAAAAATCTAAGTTGCATGGCGGTGTTATATAGTAAAATGGAAAACATGATGTTTTCCAGGTGAAATGGAAGCTTTCAAAGGCATGTGCTTCTGCAGGAAGCTCGACCATGTTCCAGACGCTGCCTAATTGTGGAGGGAAGATCTGTGATCCAGGGTCTCTCCAGGGGAATGTCTGAGAGGCAAGATTGTCATAAGCCAGGGTCACAGACGCAGGTGCCAGGTGGGATCGGAGCAAGCAGGCTGCAGGAGCTGGTGTACAAAAGGAGCACACTGCTGGAGGCCCAAGTGGCCCCACCTCCCAATCATTCAACAGAAGGATTAAATTTCTTAAATGGAAAACCTTTATTTTTCAATGTCAGAATAACAGAAAGAACTCAGTTTAACCCAAATGAGGGCTAGAGCCAGAGACCCACTTGCATGCTCTGTCCCGACATGTGTGAGTCCACAGCCACCAAGACCCAGCCTCGCCCCCTGGGGAAGCAGAGACTCCTCACGCCACAGGCAGGAGGGCGCCTCGTGCAAACCGCAGAGACCCCGGACAGTGGTGTCGTCACCCTCCGCAGCAATAAGAGGAGTGTTTGTGTGGGTCCCAGTGCAATGGGTGGGCAGGTTCAATGCCAAGGCTGAGAACCCCCCACACTAAAACCTCTGGGCTTGGGGGAGGGAAGAAATAGTTGTCTACACACCATATTAAAAAAAATCAATGAGTATCAAATTTTATTTCTGCTGGATGAACGAGTTTGAGAGCTGTGCCATCCAACACAGTACCTGTAGTCAACACCAACACACACAGTACTGCACACTCAGAATTTGTCCATGAGTTGGATCTCATGTTATGCTTTCTTACTAGCCCCCCCCAAAAAAAAATAATCAAAGAAATTCTGGGAAGTGTTGCGTTATGCCTCCTACCTTGATTTTAGTGATGATGTCACAGTGCTCACACATATCTGGGACATCAAATTGTACACCTTGTGACTATTTCCTTGTGCACTGTTTTTCAATAAAGCTATTAAAATTTGCCATCTCACTATAATATAATCTTGGATAGTATGTTTTAAAGAATAAACAACAACTTAAAGTAACTCCCTGTCCCCTCGATTTTTTTTTTTTGTTGTTGTTGTTAGAAAAACCTGCCTAATCACACTAGGCTTTTTAAAAATTGGCTCGGCGCCTATAGCTCAACGGGCTAAGGCGCCAGCCACATACACCTAAGGTGGCAGGTTCGAATCCCCAGCCCAGACCCGCCAAACAACAATGACGGCTGCAACCAAAAAAAAGCCGGGCGTTGTGGCGGGCGCCTGTGGTCCCAGCTACTTGGGAGGCGGAGGCAGGAGACTCGCTTGAGCCCAGGAGCTGGAGGTTGCTGTGAGCTGTAATGCCACGGCACTCCGCCCAGGGGGACAGCTTGAGGCTCTGTCTCAAAAAAAAAAAAAAAAAAAAAATTAATCCTGGAATGTATTTCTTTCCTGGGGCCGTCCTCAGGTGCAGACCAGTAGGGACCACACCTTTTCCTTAAACTGGTTACCGTGCCACGGGCTCGCTTATCCTCCCATCAACCCTGTAAGGTAAACACAGTTACCCTCAATTCACATGAGCAAACCAGCTTAGAAATGCTAATTGGTCTGTTCCACTTTTCACGGGAAAGTACCAGAGCCAGTGTCACAGGGCTCATGCCTTTGGGGTGCACAAGGCAGCGTTAGGTGCTACAAAGACACTGTATTTTATTCCAGGTTTTCCAGAATGCAGAGCCTGAGACCAGGGCTTTGATGCAAGTGGTTAAACTGGGCCATTTTCCCAGGGAACTTAGATAAGGGAGTGGGGGAGAAAATACATCGCTATTAAGTATGTATCCAAAGTAAAGGAAATCAGTATTTCTTTCTTTTGAGACAGAGTCTTCTCTGTCACC
Organism: Otolemur garnettii; assembly: GCF_000181295.1. Taxonomy (NCBI): domain Eukaryota; kingdom Metazoa; phylum Chordata; class Mammalia; order Primates; family Galagidae; genus Otolemur; species Otolemur garnettii. Next base: position 3,021,558 of record NW_003852530.1, on the reverse strand, counting down.
CTGGGCAGAGTTCTGTGGCATCATCAGAGCTCACAGCAACCTCAAAATCTTGGACTCAAGCAATCCTCTTGCCTCAGCCTCCCAAGTAGCTGGGACTACTGGTGCCCACCACAATACCCGGCTATTTTTTCTATTTTTAGTGGAGAAGGGGGTATCACTCTTGCTCAGGCTGGTCTTGATTCCTGAGCTTAAGGGGTCCTCCCACTTTAGCCTCCCAGAGTGCTGGGATTACAGATGTGAGCTACTGTACCCACTTAAGAAATCAGTATGTCACGGGCAGCACCCATAGTTCAGTAGCTACGGCACCAGCCCATATACCGAGCCTGGCGGGGTCCAGCTCAGCCTGGGCCTACTAAACAACAACTCCAACCAAAAAATAGCCAGGTATTGTGGTAGGCTCCTAAAATCCCAGCTACTCAGGAGACTGAGAAAAGAGAATTGCTTAAACCCAAGAGTATGAGGTTGCTGTGAGCTGTGATGCCACGGTGCTCTACCCAGGGCAACATAGTGAGACTTTGTCTCCAAAAAAAAAAGAAAAAGAGAAATTAGTATGTCAGAAGTGTACTGTGTATCACAGCATTAGTCAAAATAACAAAGATATATAACAGAATCAACCTAAGTGTCCATCAACGAATCAATGAATACAGAAAATGTGTTATAGAGACCTACAGGAACACTATTCAGTCACCAAAAAGAGGTGAAACCGTGTCATGGCTGCAGCAAGGCTGGAACTGAAGGTCATTATGTAAAGTAGAATCCAGGTACAAAAAGACAAATACCACAATTCTCACTCCAATGTGGGAACTAGAATATCTGATCTCATGGAGGTAGAGAGCAGAATGGAGGTTACCAGAGTCTGGAAGGATGTGTGGGTGCACGTGTGTGCCTGTGTGTGTGGGTTGAGGAGAGGGAGGGAGAGGGCTGGTTAATGGGGACACCCACACACAGGTGTTAGAAGTAGTAAGTTCTAGACCAGTGATTTTCAACCAGTGTGCTGTGGCACAATGCTGTGCTGTGAGAGGATCCTAGAGAGGATCTTTTCTAGGTCTGCCTAGAAAATTTTTAAAGATCCTTAAATTATTTTTTTTTTTTGACACAGACTCTCACTTTGTTGCCCTTGGTAGAGTGCGTGGTGTCACAGCTCACAGCAGCCTCAAACTCTTGGGCTCAAGCAATCCTCTTGTCTCAGCCTCCTGAGTAGCTGGGACTACAGGTGCTGGCCACAATGCCCGGCTATTTTTAGAGATGGGATCTCACTCTGGCTAAGGCTGATCTCAAACTCTTGAGCTTAGGGCAATCCACCCATCTCGGTCCCCCAGAGTGCTGGGATTATAGGCATGAGCTACTGTGCCCCGCCCAATTTTTGAAAGACGTTCAAGGCAAAATAAGTGTGTTGTTTTTCTTTCACTCTTTTATTTGATCAACATAATTTAAGTGTGTTACAGAAGTTTAACTCTAGGTTCAAGTGTGCCGTGAGATAAAAAAAAAAAAAGGTTGAAAAACACTGCCCTAGTGTTTGACAGCACAGTGGGGTGACTATAGTTGACGTTATGTATTTTAAGATGGCTGGAAGAAAAGATCTGAGATGTTCCCAACACAAAAAAACAATAAATGTACGAGGTGATGAATATGCTAATTACCCTGATTGGATTAGTACACATCCTGAGCGCGCGTGTGTGTGTGTGTGTATCAAATTATCACCTATACCCCATTAACCAGCACAATTAGAATGTACCGATAAAAATAAACAAATAAATACTATTTTGTTTAAAAAACTAGCAAAGGAGGGATAGCTGGCCCAAGGGCAGCAGCAGTGGTGTCCCCTAGAGCAGGAAGCAGGCACGTGGCTGAAGGCCAAGGTGGGGACAGTTAGAACCACCCACACACCAGGGACCACAAGGCAGGTGGAGATGTGAGGCTGAGACTCAGGGTGCAAATTATATAATTTCCCCAGTTCTATCCTGAGGCCTTCTGTGAAGTGAGCCCCACCTTGGGCTCAGAGCCTGAACAGGAACCTGAACCTGGCTACAACTCACAAATATCACTTCGATATTATGCTTATTTTACTACTGTCCCCAGTTTACATCAAAGCTGTAGGGGTTTCCCATTGAGGATAGTGGTAGGGTGCTTCTTTTCAAAATGCACCAGTTTGGCCAAGTTCAGTGGCTCACACGTATAACCCTAGCTCTCTGGGAGGCCAAGGTGTGTGGGTTGCATGAGCGTTTGAGACCAGCTTGAGCAAGAATGAGACTCTGTCTCTACTACAAATAGACAAACTAGACAGGCATGGTGACAGAGGCCTGTAGTCCCAGCTGGAGGGTTCTAACCCTTAGGAGGCTGGCAGGAGTATCACTTGAGCCCAGGAGCTTGAGGTTGCTGTGACCTAGGATGCCATGGCAATCTATCCAGGGTAATAGAGTGACACTCTTTCTCATAAATAGATAAATACATAGATAGATAAATACATTTATGTACCTGTTTGGATGTGATGAAAATGCTAAATGGCTGACTCAGCACCTGTAGCACAGTGGTTATGGCGCTAGCCATATACACTGAGGCTGGCATGTTCGAACCTGGCCCAGGCCAGTTAAACAACAGTGATGACAACCTCAACAAAAAATAGCCAGGCATTGTCATGGGGGCTTGTATTCCCAGCTACGTGGGAGGTGGAGGCAAGAGAATTGCTTAAGCCCAAGAGTTTGAGGTTGCTGTGAGCTGTGATGCCACAGCACTCTACCAAGGGTGACATAGTGAGATTCTGTCTCAAAGAGAAAGAAAGAGAGAGAGAGAGAGAAAAGAAAGAAAGAAAGAAAGAAAGAAAGAAAGAAAGAAAGAAAGAAAGAAAGAAAGAAAGAAAGAAAGAAAGAAAGAAAGAAAGAGTAAGTGACTCAGAGCTGGGGAGATGTAGGACCAGCAGGGGGTCTGGAGCTTGGCCTGGCCCCCAGGCCCATTTCTCAGAGACCTCAAAGGCCTTCCTGTTTCTGGTCCTCCTCCCTTCACTCCTCCCAGATTCAGCTCAGAGCATTTTCCACTCCCGCAGCACACACACTGCCTCCTCACTGCTCACTTCCTTCTCTCCCAAATCTGTCCTCAGTCCTAGGCTTATGGAAATCTATGGTCAGAAAAAGATTCCTTTCTCTTTTTGCTTTCTTGGGTTAGAATTTCCACCCTGGGCCTGGCTGAGGAAAGCAGGATGGAGTGAGAGATAAATTAATGAGGGAAAGATAGTTAACATTTTAGAATATTATCTTACCACTCTCCTTAGCTAAAATACATTATCTCATTTAGTTACTCAAAACAATACCATGAGGCAGTTTCATTTTTACTCCCATTTTATAGATCAGTAAACTGAGAGTTATTGGGGCTAAGTGGCTTCCCCAGGGTTACAACTGGTGAGTAAATGGCCATAACTCAAACCCAGGTGTGTCTGACCCCAGAGCTCACTTTACAGTTTTACTAGACTATCCATCCCTCCAGAAGAAAGCTAGGGGCTCAGGGGAAGAGCATCATGCAGAGTTAGGACATATGACAGTCCACTAACCCCCAAACTTCCATTCTCCAGCAGACATCCTATTTGGTGTCTGCAGAAAAAAGCTCCACCATGCTCAACATCTGGAATTTGAGGAAGCACTTTTCCTTAGTAAGCTAGTCCTTGTGATTTAGGGAATTCACATAAAGCACAACTGACTACTAATTTAATTTCCTTCTTAGAAAAAGATAAGTCACATTTATTAGTGTTTGTATAGACAGGCTCCCTGTGTCTGGTATTGTGGTTCATTTTGCTTTGTCTCCTGGTATTGTGAAGGGTCAGAGCATGAAGAACAAGTGGTGAGTGTGTTCAGACATGGAAAACTTTTATTGGTACATGGCATACAAGAGAGACTGCGTTCTTTTCACGTGTGCCGCATATGGAGAGCCACACACATCTTGACTTATTTCATGAATTCCTTACATCGCACTTGTTACAGACATTATCATTTCACAAATGGTGACACTGATAAACAGATATGTAAAGTGATTTACTGACAGTCATACACCAAGTAAGAGAGCCATGGTTTGATTCTAGGCTACCTGATTAGAGACCATTCTCTTAGTACAGAGCCCTTCACATTAAAAGTTAGCAATAAAAGTAATTAAATGTATGGGAGGAAAAAATAAGGGACAAAATGTAAGTTTACTCTTGTAGGTATCTTACAAAGGATGTGAAATGGCATAATATTATTTGAAAGTCAACTGTGATGACTTAAAGACACATGTTATTGTAGCCCAAACACAAAAGGAAACACAGTGGGAGTGGAAATAAAATAATGGTAGTTATAAAAAAAGTAAAGGTCCAAAAGACGATTACTAAAAAGAACAAGGAACAGATAAAACAAAACAAATATATATATATATATATATATATGATAAACTTAATCATATTGAAAATTACACCAAATATAAATGGTCTAAATATTCTAATTAAAAGACAAAAGGTGTCAGATTGGATATAATAATAAGACCTATCTATACATTGTCTAAGAGAAAAGCACTTTAAATATAGGTCACAGAGAGGCCAAAAGTTAAAGAATGCCTAAGGGGTTTTCAATAGATAAGTGGATAAACAGACTGGTACAGCCATAAAATATAATAACCATAGTCAGAATTATAAAGGAATGATCTATTGATTTATTCAAAATGGGTGAATCTAAAATGCATTTTTCTAAATAAAAGAAGCCAAACCAAATGGTTACCTATTTATAATTCCATTTCTATAATATTATATAAAAGATAAAATCATGGAGACAGAAAACAAACCTTTATTGCCTGAGGTTAGGGGGTGGGGAAGGGCTGCAGCACAAAGAGATATACAAAGGTATTTTTAGAATGTACAAAACTTACTATGGGGCCAGGGTGATAGATACGTGACTCTTTTTCTTTATTTCTTTCCTTTTTTTTACCCAAAAATACAAATGTTTACACCCAAAGAGCAAATGTAACAACATGAATTCGTTTTTTAGAAGTCAACCAGGATGTTGAAGAACCCAGGATGTAATGTAGACCATGACAAATGAATCCAACTCTATTAAAATATGTAATATAATATCACAAACATAAAGAACTTTAATAAATACAGAACTCTAGAACAGTGTTTTTTAACCTTTTTTAAAATCTCATAACACATTTGCACCATAGTTAAATTTCTATAGCTGAAAAAAAAGTATGACCTAAATTTCCATAGTTGAAAAAAAAAGAGTATGACCTTTAACTTCTTTCAAAAAGAATTTAATTAATGATCTTTGACATTTTTGTGGCATACCTAACATCCTCTCGTGGCACACCAATGTGCCATGGAACACTGGTTGAAAAATCACTGCCCTAGAGGATAAATTTGTTTCTCAGAGAATATAGGTTAGCAATTCTGAAACTACTTTAGGTATGTAATAGTTGAACAAATAGTTTAGTAGTTTACAGATAATGGAAGCTAAATTTCTCACTGTTAGAGAAAGAAGTTATACATAAACAAGAGGGTAAGAAAAAAGGGACAGTCTAATAATTTTATATAATAAATTTAATTATATATATGTATATATAATTATATATGTAAATGCTCCAGGAAGTGTAAATTAATTTCTTCCCTTGAGGGGAGGACTCGAAAGAATATACAAAGAGGAAAATAGTAACTTTCCTCACTTTGACTCACTTCAAAGAATATACAAAGAGGAAAATAATAACTTTCCAGGTGAGAAACTTGAGCAAGGGACCAACGTTCCCACCAGGAATGCTGCTTTTTATCATTTCCCCTGGATAAGCAGGATGCTTCACTTTCTATAACCCAAGTATAAACTTGAGGACATTTCAGACAAACCCAAATTTACAGTCTACAAAATCCCCAACTAGCACTTTTCATAAGTATAAAGTCAATGGCAAACAAAAAAAGACTGAGAAATATTCACAGATCAGAGGAAACTAAGGAAAACGGACAACTGAACACAAATGCAGATGCATTAATTTCTTAATTTTTACAAACATATCATCATTATTTAAATTAACATCGGGGGAGATGGGCGTAGGGTATGCAGGAAATCTCAGTAGTATCTTTGCAAGTCCTCTGTAAATCTAAAATCATTCCAAAAAAATTTTTTAAGTAAAAGGATAAAAAATAGTATACCACAAAAACACCAATCAAAGGAAAACGGGGGTAGCTTAGAATCAGAGAAATAGATTTCAAAGTAAGAAAAATTACCAATGATAAAAGATACATTTCATAATAATAGAGGTATCAATTTACCAAAAAAGATACGTGTCTAAATGCATATCACTTAATAATAGTTGTTTTAAAGTTTATTAAAACAAAGACAGAACTGAAAAGAGAAATGGAAAAATCAACAAGGTTGAGATTTCAACATTCATCCCACAATAACTGAAAGAACATGCAGACCAAAAAGTTTTTAAAAGATCAGCAAAGGAGTTTGAATAACACTATCGCAGGGGTGTGCTAGAGCCAGCTTGTACTGATTGGTAAAAGCAAATTGTATGCCACCCTTCCCAAGTCTGCATTTTGTGACAGTACTTTGGTAGCTGATCCCTAGCCATGACGGTGATATATAAACTATCAAAGTTGTCAAAGACCATAAATCAGAAGTTAGTCTACCCAGATATTAGCCATTTACCAGAACACCACTAGCAATCAACTAAAACTGAGTGACACTTAGAGACATTCAGAGAAAACCCTGAAAGAGGAGAAATGCTGTTTGTTTCAGGTCCATATGAGCCATTCACCTAGATTGTGCATTTTCTGGTTCATAAAACTAGGGCCAGTAGATTTAAGGAATTTAAGTCATGAGGACAATGTTCTCTGACCACAGTTGAATTATTCGAGAAATCAATGACAGAATAGTGTCTGGAATATTCACAAACATTTAGAAGTTAAGCCGCATACTTCTAAATAACCCATGAGTCGAAAAAGAAATAACAAGAGAAATAATAAAAAAAGAAAAGTATTGGCTGGAAGTTTTATGAACTGAATAAAACACTACCAAAATATATGAGCTACAGGTAGAGCAGAGGTTAAGATAATTTATTCCATTGAATGTTTATATTAAGAATGAAAAAAATGGCTTGGCGCCTGTGGCTCAAGTGGCTAAGGCATCAGCCACATACACCTAAGGTGGTGGGTTTGAATCCAGCCTGGGCCTGTCAAACACCAATGACGGCTGCAACCAAATAATAGCTGAGCATTGTGGCGGGCGCCTGTGGTCCCAGCTACTTGAGGTGGAGGCAGGAGACTCACTTGAGCCCAGGAGTTGGAGGTTGCTGTGAGCGTGATGCCATAGCACTCTATCCAGGGGGACAGCTTGAGGCTCTATCTCAAAAAAAAAAAAAAAAAAAAGGACTAAAATGAATGATTTAAGTTTTCCTTGAAGACACTAGAAAAAGAACAGCAAAGGAAACCCAAAGGAAATAACAAAGATCGGACATTAATAGAATAGAAAACAAACAACAATTAAAGAGAGCTACGAAAACAAAGTCTTGTTCTTCAAAGCATCAATAAACTGAGAAATCTCTGGAAAGACTAATCAATAAAAAAGAGAGGCATTAAAAAATACACAAAAATTACCAATATTAGGAGTTAAAGAAGAGGCATCACTACATATCCTACAGACATTGAAAGGAGAACAAGACAGTGAAATAACTTGTGTCAGTAAATTCAATAATGTACATAAAATTGACAAATTCCTTAAGAGATACAAACTCTCAAATCACATCAAAGAGGAAATAGATAACCTGTATATTCCTTTAACTGTTAAAGAAATTGAATTTATAATTTAAAAACTTTTGACCAAAAAAACGCCTCAGGCCCAGCTGACTTGAATGATGAATTTTACATCCACTTAAAGAATAAGCAAAACTAATTTAACACAAACACTCCAGAAATTACAGGAGGAGAAATATATCCCCACTCATTTTAAGTAGTTGGTATTAACTTGATATCAAAATAAGAAAAAACTTTACTATAAAAGAGAATTGCCCATTCGTGCTTCAAAAATATGCATGCAAAAAATCTCTAACAAAATTCTAGCAAATCAGATGAAGCAAAATACAAAAATGATAATGCATCATGACTAAATGAGCTATCTAGGGAATGGCAGACTAGTTTAACATTCAAAAATCAACTAATGCAGGGCTGCACCTGTGGCTCAAAGGAGTAGGGCGCCGGTCTCCTATACCAGAGGCGCTGGGTTCAAACCCAGCCCTGGCCAAAAATAAATAAATAAATAAAATCAACTAATGCAATTTACTTTATTAAGAAACTAAAAAAAAAAAAAAGGTAGTCAGTTTCGCCACAACACTTGTTTTGAAATGTGGATTTACATGCAATTGATACGTTAGGAATAACTTAAGTTTTGTGTTTGCTTACACACAATTTTCTTAGTAAAAAACACTAGATGAGTGCAAAAACGTGAATCCCACTGAAATAAACCATGAAGTAATAAACACATGTAAAACAGTGGTACCATTTTTATTAGGGTCTCGTCTTTTTTGCCTTCATGTCATTCAAAGTTTTTGAGTGTTATGCCCATCACCCCAATTTTTCCCTAAGTACTGTGGGGTTTTTATAGCAAGATTTTAAATAGCATAGCAGAACTAATTGCAATCCTCTCAATAGATACCAAAAAAGCACTGGCCAGAATTCAGCACCAGTTCAAGATAAAAATCATAGCAAACTGAGCATATGGAAAGATAGTCTCACAGATTAAGAGCATCTATGAAAAACCTGCAGCTAGCATCATATTTAATGATAAGAGATTAAATGTTTCCTTAAAGGAAAGGATGTCTACATTCAACACTTTTATTAAAATTGGTAGTAGAATTCCTATGCAATATAGCAAGTCAAGAAAAATAAATAAAAGCCAAATCGATGATATGATAACTTATGAAGAGAATGCAAAAGAAATCTACCAAAAGAAATGCCATTAACAAGTGGATCTGGCAAAGTAACAGGATATGAAGTTTATATGTAAAAATTACAACACCCATTTATAAAGTGAAATTCAAAAATACCATTTATAGTAGTATCAAAATATCAAATAGGGATAAAATGAATAATATGCTAGCCTCACACACAGAAAACTGGAAACTAGGTGCTGAGTTGAAGTAGAAAAACACACACGTTAAGAGATACACCATGTTTATGGATTGGAAAACTTAATAATCAAAACTCAAAATCCTTGCAGGCTTCATGTAAAAATTGATAAGAGTCTAAAATTTATGTGGCAATGTAAAAAAGCCTGTAAAAGTAAAAATCAATTTTTAAAATGTGGAGGGCTTAAACTACTTCATTTTAGGAATTATTATAAAGTTGGAGGGATGTTGTGGCCAGCACCTATAGTCCCAGCTACTCAGGAGGCTGAGGCAGGAGGATGGCTTGAGCCAGGAGCCTGGGGTTGCTGTGAGCTGTGACACCATCGTAATCTAGCCTGGGACAACAGAATGAGAGTCAGTCTCAAAAAAAGAAAAGGAATTATTATAAATTATTATAAAGTCATGGTAATCAAGATGATATGGTTTTGGTATAAACATACAGAACATTGAGTATAATGAAAAAGTCCAGAAGACACATATAGCATCAATTGAGTTTTGATTAGGTTACCAAGGTTGTTTAAAGGAAGAAAAAAAAACTATAATGAATTGTGTTAAAATTACAACATATCCATATGGAAAATAAAAACTGCACGTCTTACTTCACACTATACACAGAAATTAACACTTCTAGGGAAAATGAAGAATGAAATCCTCTCAGCATGGGCAAGGGGAAATTTTCTTACAGAAGACAAAGAAAGTATAAACCATAATAGAAAAAAAAAGAAACCTTGATAAACTGGACTAGTCTTTGAAAGACACCTTTAAGAAAATGAAAAACAAGCCACAAGCCAGGAGAAAACATTTCTTTCCTGTATCTGAAAAAAGAGATGTGTCCAGAGTGTTCAAAGAACTGGTGTGACTGATGACATGGAGACAGACACCCAAGGCCATGCTTCACCAAAGAAGACACTGTCAGTGCCAAGTAAGCATATGACCAAGTGTTCAACCTCCTTAGTTTCTAAGGAAATGCAAATATAGCCGCAAGGAGACACCACTGTATACACACATGAATGGTGACATTCAGGCTCAGCACCTGTAGCACAGTGGTTACAGCACCAGCCACATACACTGAGGGTGGCAGGTTCTATCCTGGCCCGGCCAGCCAAACAACAATGACACCTGCAACAACAACAACAACAAATAGCTGGTGTTGTGGCAGGTACCTGTGTGGTCCCAGCTACTTGGGAGGCTGAGGCAAGAGAATTGCTTAAGCCCAGGAGTTTGAGGTTGCTGTGAGCTGTGATGCCACAGCACTCTACTGAGGGTGACATAGTGAGACTCCATCAAAAAAAAAAATGGTGACGTTTGAAAGACTGACCATGTCAAGTGTTTCCAAAGATGAGGAGCAAAGGGTGCACTCACGAGTGACTGGTGGGAATCCAGCTACTTTAAAAAATGGGAGGTTTCTGATGAGGTTAATATGTATTTATCAGATCACTCAGCAATCACACTCCTTAGTGTTTGCCCAAGATAAATGAAACATACGTTAATACAAACATTTGTCCCCAAATGCTCACAGCAGCTTGACTCAGAAGGACCTCGTGTTGGAAACTATTTAAATGTCCACAACTGAGAACTAGATAAGCTATTTTATGGTCCATCCGTGTGGTGGAATACCACTCCGCAATGAAAAGAAACAAATTAAACAACACACACAAACAGTGCCTGAATCTCAAAAGCATTGCCAGACGTAGACAAGGGTACGTGCTACGTGATTCTGCTCACATGAAATGGAGCTGGAGCAGATTGAGCAAAGAGGGCCTGGAAAGAAGTTGTTCAGGGTAATGGAAACATTCTACATCCCAAATACAGTGATGTTTACACAACTGTATATATTTTTCAAAACTTAACAAATCATTGGTGCATGTAAAACAGATTAATTACATTGCATGTGAACTGTGCCTCAATGAAGATAATTTTTTAAAAAAACCAGGTGATAGGTTTTCAGGAAGTCTTGGGACCAGGAAAAGGGCTTGGGCCAGGGATCTCCAGCAACATCTGTCTGAACATCTGTCTGCCGTGCAGGGTGATGAGGATCCTGTTTAAGGAGAGATGTTTGGGCAGAGAGGTCAGGCCATGATGACTTCAGGCAGCGAGGTAAGCCAGGTTTAATCTTGGCTGGTTTCTTAGGAAGGGCATGCGTGTTGGCAAGCTCCTCGGGGTCCCTGAGCCTTAGGTTGGGTGTGCTACCCTGAAAAATGGGTGTTGAGCCCACCATGCACCCAACTCACAGCCTTCTGTGCTGATCATATGCGTGAGAAAAGGGTTGCAAAGGCTCTCAAACTGCGGGGCACTGTGCACACAGAAAAGGAGAAAGCTGGGGTTGAAAACAGAAGGATGAGTGTCAGGTTCTGAGCAAGTGCTCCCCATTTTGAAATCACTGTTTGCACCGGGCAGGATGGGAAAGGAGAGTCTCCTTTCTTCCCACTGGCCCTTCTGACCACTTATCTTGAGGCTTCAGCGGGTTTGTTTAGATTTAAAGATAAGTTGCCTGGAACCTTTGGATCAAAGAGAACAAAGCTGCTATGTATGGAGACCCTTGTGGACCAAACTAGATAATGTCATTATCCTATAAACAGGTGATAAGGGCAGAGTCAGGCTCATCTCAGACTAATCCAGTTCTAATCCCTTCAAGGGTCTGGAAAGATGTCGAGGAATAGAAGGCCACTGCCACTTAGCAAGCTGTGTCTTGGAGTGGATTTGTCACCCCTTACTCCTGAGCACTTGCCTGGCTCTCCAGACATGACAGGCCTGGTGGGGTGGAGGAGGCGGGCTGCTGGGCGGGGCCTGGTTGCCTCTCCTCCTACAAACTGAACTTGGCCTTGAAGAAAGATAGCTGCTGAGAGCCTCTGAACGGCCCCATCAAATACTGAGCTGTGCGTCACGGGGCCCTGTACTTAATTCTGTTTTAGGAACAAATGAATTGAGGCCGGGAGATGTGAAGTAACACCCAGGGTCACCAGGCAAGCAATCAGCACAGCCTGATTCCAGCCGAGGTGGACTGGCCCTGGAGCGTCTGCAACCACCATCTCCCTGCCCCTCCCCTACTCCGGGTTCCCCCAGGCTCTGGTTCATTACTTTGAGTTTTAGTTCCTTGACCCTAGGCGGGGGTAAATAGGGTGTGTGGAGATTAATGTGATAATGGCTGTTAAGTGCCAGCGACTGTGTGTGGCCTTTGCTTAATCACTCAGAAACTGCCCGATCCATGCCTGTTCCTAACACCTTTGACAGACAGGGAGTGTGGGTCTCTGACAGTGTTCAGCAAAGATCTCATGGCTGGAGCTGAGCTGGGTTTCTTGTTTGTAGAAGTGGACAGTGGCATTTATGGATAGGAAATTCAGCCTCCACTGCCAGGTGCAGAGCTCTGCCACAGGTTGGGGACTCCTTGGTCATTTTTGCTGATGGAATCATTGCTGCAAGTGAGTGAGGATTAATTGGCTACAGCATCAGAAAATGCAAGTTTCAGCTACCTGGGAAATCTGGTGGGCGGCAGATGGGGAGCAGAGGGCTGATCTCAACTCTGATTTGGGACACACCCTGGAGCCTTCCAGAATGACACCCTTTGGAGTTCATTCTGTCCTCAAAGGCAGTGATTAGGGAGAAATCTTCCTGGTGGTCATTCCTCAGATGAAAGGGAAGCTTGCTTCATCCTCTGTGGCAGGCTCTTCTGCAGTGCCCTGAATAGAGGTGAAAGTGACCAGGACTCTGGATGCCGAGATCCACGGGGCTGTGGGGGAGTCAGGCCCTCCCACCCCGGCCCACGGCCTCTGGCCACAGACTGTCCCCGGGCTTGGTTCCACTACAGTAACCACCAATTTCGCCGTCCACATTCATGTTCAGTAACTACAAGATGAACATCATCTCAATTAACGGAGCACCTTTAGGGCGTCTCTCGCCAACTGTTCAGCACAATTGTCCACACTGTCATCAGGGCCTAATCAACTAATGATGGCTGAAAATGAGGGAGGCCAGTCCCAATAAATCCGAAGGAAAGTCATTTTTCTCTTTTAATGCCCCTCTCCCTCCTTCTTCCTTCTTCCCACGGCACGATGCAGTAAATTAATGTCACTGTGGTTATTACAGTGCCGCTGCTGTGGCAAGTATTCAAGCTACGATCCTGGAATATTTTACCTCAGCATTTATTTGTCCATAAAATAAAACAGGATTTATGGCGGGGCTCTCCAGTTAGAGGGCTACATGGATAGCAACTGGGACACAGCCCTACCTCCTCCGCAGGTGAAGAGATAGGGGACGCACTCCGGGAGCAAAAGGGTCCCGTGGAGAGGGGCCCCTGACAGGTACCCGAGGCGGGGAAGGGCGAGGCCCCCCCAGGACCCACAGTCAAAAGGGCATTTGGCTTTGAGATTCGAGATTGTGGGTGCACCAGAGGGAGACAGCTTTATGGGGGAAGGATGCAGACAAATAGCTGGGTCCCCCACTCTGAGTACTCTGCTCCACTTCCCAGGGTCACTGTGAAGCAGAGCTGTACCCCAAGGGTACCTGTCAGGTCCTGGACCCCCCAGTTGTTCTGCCTCCTGCTGCTCTCTGTACAGAGGGATGGGGCGCTGGCTGAGGCTACAGATTCAGATGTGATGGGGGTGGCGGGGGGGAGGAAGCACTTCTGTACCGAATAAAATACAGACACGAGTTCATTAAAACAGGCCAGTCTGCACAAACCCAGGAGGGGGGAGCGACTCCACCTTCGAAGACGCGCTCTGAAATTGTAATTCATTGATTCGGAAGCCAATCATTTCGTATTTTGACTGCTGGTTTAGGAATATTCATATTTTCCAGTGCATTTAAATTTCCCTGTGCCATTAAAATCTCTGAGCTCTATAATTAGGCCGCCCCTGATAGATATGGATGAGGCCTCTCTGTTTGGGGGAGAGTGAGCAGGAGTCTCCGGGAAGAGGGGCTTTGCCCGGAGGGCTTCCCCTGCCCGGCCCTGCCCTTGTCCTGTCCCCTCCGCAGTGGGAAACTTCTTAGGTCACCCTGTCCCCTTGGAAGCTTGGGTGGAGGAGGAGGCTTGGTGGAACAAACATAATTTACATTCCGAAAGTCAGATTCCAGACTTAGGTGATATTTCTGAAATAAAATCCTGTTGGTTGCAGAAACTAAAACAGATGTGGCCTAAGACACTTCTACCTGTGTGTGACACTATGTTCCTGGTTCTATATGGATGGATGGATGATTGATAGATAGATAGATAGATAGATGGATGTCTTGTCCAGAGGTAAATATTGTTTTGTGACATGAAATACCTTGCGTTTGTCATCGTGGCCCTGGAGCTGCAGACCTCCAGGTGCCCTGTGGAAAACGTCCTCCCCTCCCGCTGATGGTCAGAAGTTCTCTGCACATCTCAAAACTCACCGAACCTCCTGCCCCGGCCACATCTCACACCAGTCAGGTTTCTGCTGAGATGGACCAAACTTGTGGATAATGAAGATAGAAATTCTAAGAAGAATGGGGAGGGGGTGGGAAATAAAGAATTGCTTAGAACGAATTCTGTACGTAATTACTCGCGTTTTTGCTAACTACTGTATAAACAACACTTTTAACAAGGCAAATTGGAATCTCGAAGACGATTCTGCTTAGGGATATAGCTTCCATTTATTACGTGAGAATAACTGAAAACTCTGTTTCTGCTGCGTCGCAGTCAATTTCCACGCCACGCACATTGCGAATGTGTGATTAATCATACAAGTGTGAGCCTTGCCAATAAATACCCAAACCCTAAAACTCTTAACAATTTGCTCATTTCATGTGGCCATTCCAAACGGCTAAACTCTGAGCCTGTCAGAGTGCACCGGGATCGATGCTCTGGGGTCTCTTGCGAAAGATTGATTTTGCTCTCGGAGGGTTTCACTTTGCTCATCAACAAAAATACTTGGCTCCGTAAATAATGGGACCCCAGGCCTGGCTCCAGTGTCACACCATACTGGCTGTGCTGCCATCTAGAATCTCATCATTTGTGGACCAAAAGGAGACACTTTACCTCAAGTTTGGCCACTTAAACCAAAAAAAAAAAAGGGGGGGGGGATTAGCAAGTTAAAATAGCTGAGATGATTTGAACCAGGATGCTTCAGGTTTTTTTTGTTTTGTTTTGTTTTGTTTTTGTTTTTGAGCCAGAGTCTCACTCTGTCACCCCCAGTAGAGTGCTGTGGCATCATAGTTCACAACAACCTCAAACTCTTGGGCTGCAGCAACTTTCTTGCCTTAGCCTCCCAAGTAGCTGGGACTACAGGCACCTGCCACAATGCCCAGATAATTTTCTATTTTTAATAGAGACAGGACCTCGCTCTTGCTCAGGATGGTCCTGAACTCCGGAGCTCAAGCGATCCACCTGTCTCAGCCGCCCAGTGTGCTGGGATCACAGGTGTGAGCCACCGCACCCGGCCAATGCTTTGCTTTAAAACTAAGAAATGCAAGGAGAGAGATGAAAAATGCTGTCCTCACTTAAGCCTCTATCATATCCAATTTTGTCCTGGCCGTGTCTCTATTTTTCTTTTCTGGTTTTTGATCAATCTTCGTTTCTTATGCACAGTTTTTGCTGAACAGCTCAAAGGGAGTATTCAGCATGCCCAGAATATCTATTTGCTAATAACAGTATATTTATGCTTATTTGGGGGTATTTATCCTTGAAAATAAGGGTCTCTAATGATAGAGGACAAGGGTGAACAAACACATCAGTACATCAGATGTGTCCCCCAAATGAGCAGAAAGTGAGTAATGACATGGGGGCCGGTGTTTCTACCTAGAATCTTGAAGGAACCTCAGGGTATTTGTTTTACCTACTAATTAGTTGGGGTCTTTTGCTGAGGGGTCCAATCCATTCCCTACTCAGCATATAAGGCACACTTTGAAAGGAGCCCTTTCTCTTCCCTCCCGTAGCCCCACCCAGAGATGACAGCCCCCATGTGCCTGTCAAGCTCCCGTCCTCTGATTAAGACAGCTTGCAAAAAGAACTTGATTGCCTAAACCTCAGGCCAGATTCCACAAACATCACAGAGGCGCCGGGTGCCAAACACCTTTCTAGGGGGAAAAAATAATAAGGTGAGATCACTTCATTCTCCTGCAAACCTAAAAATAAATGGAAGGGGCTTCTCCCAGCTTCAGGGAATGCATATGTATTTCTTGCTGACACTCCATTCTCTGAACTGAATGTCACACTCGCTGAGAACGGTTAAAAAAAATAATAATGCTAGACTGTTATCGTTATTAGAAGGGCAAGAAGAATGAAATATAATGATTATCATTAGGAAACCCTGTAAAACATATTTGTACATTATCTTGGGGCAAATACAAGTGTCATGTGTTACCAATTGTTAGGCAAAGAACGTGGTAATATATCGGTCCCCTCCGGCCCTCTGCACAGCTCAGCACAGGGCAGAAATGATGTGTGTGGTGTGTGCGAGGATCCGGAACACTCAGGAACAATGCGGGGTGGGGGCAGAGGGCCACCCCAGGACCGGAGCAGAGCCAGGGGATGGAGAGATGGAGCCACAGTGGAGGAAAGCTGTCCCGGGCCAGCTTGTCCAACCGGAGACCTGGAGTAGGACATAGGTGTGGAAGAGTCCCAGGTCCCCTCCTCCTCAGGCGTTGGACAGGGCTAGGAAGCTGAGACCCCCCAGGAGGGTCTGCTAGGCATGCTGGCACCTGGCATCTGGCACAGGAGGCCCAGGCATCTAAGGAGGACCCTGATGTTCTGTCTTCTCCTCGGATAAAGGCATGTGCCAGAAAAGCAGCTTGGGAGTGAAGTGGGAATGGGGAAACACTCTCAGACTCCTTCCCATGTGAACACGTCCCTCCGTCCCCCTCCTGGGTCTAAACTGATACCTCTGCAAATAAGAGGCTTTTGTTCTGCTTTATTTTTTATTTTGTTTTAGCATCGAAGCCCTTTAGAGAATGTCATGGAAATGGAAATGTGTAGGTCTGCAGAATATTTCGTGCCAGTGCTCTGAGCCCATAGTCATCCTATGGTTTATCCCCTAGCCAGGCCCTCAAAGCTCAGGCATTCCAACTTTGGCCCCCAGGACCTAAAGGGGGCTTTCGTGTTTGGGTTTCCCTGATAACCAGGAGTGTCTGTGGAGCTCTCTGTCCTATTATTTGGAGAGTTGGCTGGTTAGACAAGCTCCCAGGAAGCTCAGGAAGGGAAGGAAGTCTGTGGTCCGGGGACCCAGCCAAGGCCCACAATAAGTCCAAGGTGGGTGTCTGTTATTCTCACGACCCTCTCTGCACGTGGCAGCCGGACAGAAGGTGCAGAGTGGGTGGGGAGCACTTTGCACAACCACAGAGAAAGGACTACATTTGCCTAGGGACCCGAGGACACTGCTTGGAAAATATACACGCATAGTCCCTGGGCTCCCTGCAGCTGATGCTTTGATCACATGAGGCCTCTCTCAGGCTCAGGTTTGCCCCGAAAGGCGTCACGTCTCAGCCAGGGCGGAGCTGGTTGCCCCCGTGTTTGCAAAGCAGGGCTGACCTGGCTCCCGGGAACAGCCTGGGGGAGACAGCAGTGTGTCCCTGTTGAGCCCGTCCCCCCCTCCATGGGTAGCCTTGTTCTGCTCCTGCCCTGCTGCGGGGGAGGACAGTCTGGGCAGACGGGGAGGACCGTCTGGACAGCTCAGGCCTGAAGCGTCTCTGTGCAGTTACACTCTGCAAGTGAGACTCTTTGTCCCCAAAGGAATGTCGTACTCATGGTGGTATTTCAGGCAACTTGGCTAGAAGTGAGGGAGGTATTTTGGGATAGGAGTTCCCCAATTCACACCAAGTCTGAGACATTCGCACATATTAAAGCCAACTGCTAAAGGTTCTATCTATTACGGGAAACTGAAATCCTAGAATAGCTCTAAGAGCCTCTTCCCTAACCTCCCTGTTGGGAAACTGAGGCCCCCCCCAGGGTGGGAGGGGTAGGGCTGGGAGAGGGAGACTTGCAGGCGTTCTGGACAGAGTCTAGGGCTGGACTCTAGTCCCTCCTGGGCAGCACCCTTCCGTGGGGTCACTGGCCGCTGAGCTGCAGCCTTCTGTGAAACTTACTTCACTGGCTCCAGGTGCCTGGTGGAGGGTGGAGTGGAACTGAGCTGTCCCCTCTCCAGCCTGAGTGTATCTCTGCCCGCCAACTGGCCGGCTCCCTTTTGCAGGCTGCGAGCACCAAGTTCTCAAAGTGTGGTGGAGTCCAGGAGCTTGCTGAAGACTCAGAAGAGCCTGAGGCCCCGGTCGGCTCCGCCTGAATCATGACCTGCATTTCTGTAAGGACGTGGGGTGACCTGCACGCCCCCTGAACTTGGGGAGGTGCTGATCCCAAGCTCATCTTTTGCCTCCAAGTCAGGACAGGCACAGCCAAATCTCATATTACTCACTGGCTCATCTCAGATCTTTCGAATTTTCTCTCTTCTGTTTTTAATCTCTAATTTTTTCAAGTGGACCGTGTTTCATTTCCTGAGTAGTCACGGGCCAGGCAGGTGGGTTGTAAAGAGGGAGGTGGTCAGCCGCAGGCTCTGGACACTGTCATCTGCGGTCACTCCTTCCCAAAGCCATGGCCCTGCAGCCCTGCACAGACCCTCCCCCACTGCCCCGCAAGCCCCCCACAGTTCTCCCTGTAGGGACGCCCACTGATTCCAAAGTCCCCCATGGACCTGTCCTGACCCTCCATAGACACCCCCTGCAGACTCCATGGTTTCCTCAGTACTCACAGATCTGCTAAGCCCACATGCCCCCCACTGCGGAAGGGGGGTGCTGAACGAGCTGCTACTGAGAGGAAACTCATGCCCACCCAGCACCAGTGAGCCCCCTTCCTCTCTGCCTCTCAGACCCCTTCCCCCTGGACTGGGCCACTTGTTCAGCCTGAGATGCTACGTTGTGAAAAATGTGTGAGGACATTAACCAGCAGTGTTATTTATAAATATGTTATAATTTATTAAATTATATGGCACTCGACAACAAGTCAGATAAAGCCGCACACGGGAGTGTGAACACAGGCACACACACTATTTTAATAATCCTTTTATCTTAAAATATTGCCTCCTATCAGGATGCCAGGGAGCAGCAGGAGAGCCTGGGAAATTCAGAGATGAGGCAAGTCTCTCCAACCAGCTTAGCTGTGAGTTATTAACCGAGGGAGAGGCGCCCAGTAATCGTTTGATAAACACACCTAAATTACCTACAATGGGTGCCTTTATGGACAGAGCTCCTGGAAGGTTGAGGAAGACACGTCCCATCCGGGGAGGGACTCAGAACAGACCCTCTCCTTCTCTGGGACCTCTGTCTCCTGCAGCAACTTCTGCCCAACTTGAACTTCAAGCCTCCTTCAACGGCCACCATCGCCATGCTTGGCCACACCCGGGAACCACTGGTACTCTGTTTTACTTAATATTTTTATTTAATTTATATTCATTTGTTTTTACTTAAATAGATTTAATTTTTAAAAGAAGCTTTATATCATTACCATGAATAGAAAACTAATAGCACTTACCATAAATATGAAATTACTATTTAAAAAAACTTATAATGGAAACAAAACCATGTAATTAAATTCCAGCTAGATCTGAAGGCTTGGGGAAGCCCGAAGCTGCCTCTTTTCTGTTAAAAGGGGTGAGTGGCCAGTGCCACAGAGGCGTTGAAGATACAGTGGAGCCACAGAGAGCCTTCTTCTGTGACCCAGAAGAGCTGAGAGTGTCTAGAGAGGCCCTTTCTCAGCGGCGGCGTGTCACGACCCAGTGCTGGCTGGGTACCACTCAGATCCACTCAAGTTCCTAAAGTGGTGCTGCAGTGCATTTTTGCAGGTGTTGGCCCCAAATCAAGAACAATGATTCCTTTGCTCTTCTCCAAGGCCTCACAATGAACAGCTGAGAATCCCTGCCAGAGTGTCATCGTGGAGGGCACAGTTCAGTGCTGAAGACAGGACTTGAAAGGCTGGCGGCTGAGTCCGATTCTGCCACACATCTTTGGACAAGTCCCCTCTTCTCTCCCATCATCAGATTCCAGAGCCATCTGGAGGGCCATGGAGTTTCTCCAAGACCTTGTCCCTGCCTCTAGTTCTCAGGTTTCATCCACACACGGCAAAACCGGGACATCTTATAAGTATGGTTCACATCACGTGACACAAAGAGCATGGCGTTGGAAAGAAACTAGTCTCGGAGGCTTCCCCTCAAACTGGAGAAAGATAATGCTAGATTAGAAGGGAAAACAGAAAAGCCCAAACACAATCTCTAAACCCCCAAGAAAGCAAAACCATCTCATGGTCAAAACACAAGTCTCAGATGCCTAAAATAGAAATCTCCAGATGTGAAGCCAAATTCTCCCGACATCCCTGGAACCCATTTCAAACCAGGAGAGAATGTTGGATAATGAAAATTCACACAAGAAAACAGGCCCGGTTCTTACAGTGAGCTGCGATTAATTCTAGCTGTTACAGCAGTGTTTCCCGACCTTCTTTATCTCACGGCGCCCTTGAGCCTATAGTTAAACTTCTGTGGCACACTTAAATTATGTTGACATAAAAAAAAAAGTGAAAAAAAATATATATTATTGTGCTTTGCATTTCTTCTGAAAATAATTTAATTCATGATCTTTAAAAATGTTCACAGCACACCTAAGATCCCCTCACGGCACACCAGGGTGCCACGGCACACCAGATGAAAATCACTGAGTGAGAAAAAGGCTTAGGAAAAAAAAATGAAGTCATACATTATTTTTTTTTTCCCTTGGAGGTATAGATTTTATTTGACCTATTGCTTTTAAAATAGAGTACCTTCCCAAGCACACTTTACATGATAAAACTCCGAGACAAAAGAGGGGAAATGCAAATCAATTCTACATTACACGTATGTGGCTGCATTTGGCAAAATCAAATGAGATCTTTTCATCTGCTTTCTGTGGAACAAAAACAGAGCAATATTATGAAATCTCACAGAGCTTTATTTCTCGGCGTCTTTTGTGTCCAGCCTTTTAAATTCAGGTTTTTTTCTGCCTTTTTTACTGACAAGCCCACAATTTTCAGAAAAGAAAGCTAGCATTAATTAAGACAGTGCCAGATGTAATTTTCTTGGGAAGTAAATTTCTGCACAACTAAAGGTTACAGAGACCTTTTCACTGTCAAAATTTACTACGGCCTGTGAATGTTAATGTTTCTAATGAAGACATGTTCTCTGTCCCTGAACTTAAAAGTACCCAGAGAAGAAGGCAAAGAGGAAAAAAAAAAAAAAAAAAAAAAAAAACTCTATTTGACGAATGTATCTGGAGCCGGTGCATTAATGGAAGGAGCTCTCGGCTGGCTGGCGGTGCACGTTGTAATTATAGTGTTTGGATAGCCTTGTTTTCTAAACAAGGAATATTGCCATAAATTGGCGATTTTGCATGAGGATTGGGACTGTCCTAGGTGCTTCTGCTACAAATGAGCTCACAGTATAATAAGCATTTACCCCACTAGGCTTAAGGATGTTCAACTCCTGACTCTGGACAGGAGGGAGGGAAACAGGCGGAGACCTACATCCTCCAAGGAGGGCATCTGCGTTGTAGTTGGGGGGCCCTTGCGTTTCCAATTCTCAGGCATCTCAGAAGCCATGTTGGTTCAGAAGGCTTCCAAAGGCTGCCGAACAGATGTGGTCTGTTTCTGGCTGGTCTTTTGATGCTGTTTTGGAGGCCTGGATCCTACTTACAGAGGCATTTTCTGCACAGCTACCCAGGAAGGACCATCAAGGTGAAGGGGAAGTAGACCTTTCGCCTCTCCCCAGGAGTGGGGGTCATTGCCATGCTCTTTCTAGAAGTCCCAAGAGGACCTGGTCCCATGCCTACTTTTTGACTTTTCCTTTTCAGTTAAGTTGAAGAATGAGGTAAGATGAGCCTCATGTTTGTGGTGAAAAGGCAGTCATTTCATTCGCCTGATGATGCTGTTTCCAGAAATCTCTTCTAAGGAAACAATCTGTAATGAACACAAAGACTCGTGTATACACAGATGTTTTTCATACATAATAACAGCAGTGACCAGTAGAACAGTGAAGGACTGAACGTTCAATCATATGGGGATAATTAAATAAATCATGGAATATTACACAGGCATCAGTCTTTCTGATTAAGATGGTACTTCAATCAAAAGGAAAACATTTACATCATGTAACAAAACAAAAGTAAGATAAAAAATTCCATGATCTCACATGCCTAGAATGAATACTGAAAGGAAATATGTCAAACTGTACATGTGGGAAACACCTGAGTAGCAAAATTATGGATATTTTTCTTTCTTTCTTACAAAGTTAATAGAAGAAAACTTTCAAAAAAATTGTAGAACTGTTTTTTTTTTTTTAAATCATCAGAAAAAAATAATGCTGGAGAGCATCATTCAGAAGCAGGACTGGGTCAGCATCATAGTCCAACGTGGACTTTCTTGAATCCTTTACACTCTGATCTATCATTGTGTATATTTCTTCTAAATCTTGAATGACAAACTTTTCAGGTAAAAAGAGAGTAAATATTTTAGGGTTTAAAAGCCACCAGTCTCTGTTGCAACTCTTCAGCTCTGATATTATAACAAAGTGGCAGCCATAGGCAATACATAAACTAGCAAACACAGTTATGTTCTAATAAAACTTTATTTACAAGTACAAGCAGTGGGCCAGATATGCCCATTAAACACAGTTTGCTGACCTCTTTCCTAAATCAAATCAGGGCTGTACTATTGGAGTCTAGAATGTGAGGAATCCTGACTCTTCAAAGATACTAAAAACTTTCATTTTATGGATGAGCAGACAGAGACTCAGAGAGAGAAAGTGAATTGCCAAAGTCACAGAAAAAGTTGCTGGAAGAAAGAGCAAGAAAACCAGCACTTGCCTTTCTGGCGGTGCTCCTCAGCTTAGCTACAAATCAGCCTTCTGTGTTTCAGCCCCAGGCCTCTCCAGGTCTGGTGGCTGGAGGTCTTGGGGTCCTGCCTGGCACTCTTCCCAAGAAGGTTCCTCAGTGGCGGTGAGCTGCCTGGGTTCCCGCCCCTCTGCCTCATTCTTTTAGAAGACTTGCTTGGCATTTTCCATAATGTCTGTCTGATCACCACCATCTCCTAGTTGTGGAATGCTCAAAATTTTTGCTCCCCCCAGAACAGACCCAATGTTACCTGTTGTCCCATGATTACTAACTGTGCTCCCTTTCACTCTCAAGAGTTTCCAAGTTGTACCATAAACGACACGATCACCTTTCCAAAGGTGAATTTGGTGGTGGTGTATCCTGTACGAGAAGAAATTAGGAGAATTCAACTGTCCATGTAGTTTACATAGGAGAAAATATGTTTAATAAATGAACAAAACCTTACAATTAACCAGGCAGCAGGAACGGTTCTGTCCAGTGTTTCCTGACCAACAAATCTTGTGGCTCACAGTGGGCCTGAGATGGGGGCCTCTAGGACGAAGCATCCTCAAATCTCAGCTGGGCACGTGGTCGGTGGTAATCTTGTCTCCTGGTGATTTTCCCTCTCCTCATGGCTCTGGGCTCCAGTTCCCTTGCAGGATCCCACCTGCTCAGAGCTCCTGCTCTCTCTAACACCTGCCCTTCCCATAGCACGCTCCTGTGTGTCCATCCCTGGTCCCAGAGCCTCTCCCTTCAGCCTTACGTCCTGGCACCCTCTGCCAAACTGATTGCCTTTTTGGTATCATCCAAACCTCTTCCCATCAGAGCCCATCAGGACCTCTTGAGACAGGGAGGCCAACAGGAGTCTGTGGAGTTGGCGGGCCACAGTGTGAGTGAGCACACTCATTCCAAGAGGGGCCAAGGAATGAAAGAAGAGCCAACAGAAAAAGAGAGAATTGTACAGCCATGAATAGAAAGGAGGATGGAAGATGAGGGGAAATCAGCAACACCTCCCTGCAGGAAGACCTCTGTCTGATCTGCCCTTGCTGCTCTCTGCCTGAGTCTGGGGGAGGCAGAGAGCAGATGGTGAGGCAGAACCATGGAGAGGTCTGGCCTGGCTCAGAGCTCACGACATCCCAGTAGACCATGGTTCTTAGACAACAGTGACTGTGGTCCCCAGACCTGCAGCCGCAGCATCACCAGGGACCTTATCACACACAGAGATTCTTAGGAGCTCTGGGGAGCTGGGCAGAGCCCCCCAGGCCAGGCTGATGGGCACCAAGGTTTGGGAGCCATTGTCCTAGGCAGACAGTGGGATTGAGCATGTGTCTGGTGTCCTCTGCTCTGAGACACAGCTGGTGTTAGATGCTGTGCCCAGGGCATAGTGAAGAAGGTGTTTGAGTTCTGAGTTGTTTAAAGGATGGTAAATACCAGACTGACAGGTTGCTGTCCTCCGAATGACCAAAGAACTGACAGTCTGTGCAGCTGCCAAGACAGGATGACACTGTCCTGGGGGCCTCAGGAAGCCCATCCCCATGGGGATGGTGTCTGGATACTCCTGAGCATGGTCACCCAGTGCCCGGTCCCAGGACCATTTACCTGGTTAAGTTGGTGTGGCCCTTGTGGAAACCCAGCCTTCCAGCTTACGCAGTTGCTAAGGAAACCTCACGTGCTGCCTTTGTCCATATAGCCACCACAGTCACTCTCAGGCCTCCTGAACAGCTGAGGGCAACAACATGGAAACTTGTACAGGTGACTGACAGTCACACCCTACCTTGGTGATGCCACTGTGGGTGGGGGTGGGGGAATTTTCACTCTAGGAGGTAACATAGGCAAGGAAGAGGAAGAGAGATAATTAGAGACCCGGCCGTGGTTCATGTCCCAGGGTTGGCCAGAGGTCTCTGTGTCTCTGTGTTGCTGAAAATAGGGCACAAAGGGTGGCTCTGCCAGGGCGCCTGCCCAGGGGTCACAGTGATGGCTACACAGTGCAGATTCCCACAGACTGCCCCAGGCCAGGGTGGGGGACGGGGCAGCCCCGTGTCACTGGGACGGCACTCTGATGGAAGCCTATTACTTTTCCCTTTTCGTTTTTTGAAATAGTGATGTGTATTTGGATCTCATGCTATGAAAGAAAAGAAATCTTTCATTTCTCCTTCCCTCCCTCCCCACCTTTCTGCCTCTCAGCTCTAGTGAAATGGATTTACCTGAGCAGGTAAATCTAGCCCAACCAAGCCCAATGTGCATGCAGGGTGCCCAAGTGCCGGTGAGTTCTCTGTGGGGTGCAGCGTTCCCTCTTCTCAGACGGTCTCTCCCCATGCAACACAGATTTAGGGGTATCTCTGCAACTCTGCACAGGTCTCGGGATATCTCTGCAACTCAGCACGGGTCTGGGGGAATCTCTGAGATTCAGCACTGGTCTAGGGGTGTCTCTGCAACTAAGCATAGGTCTAGGGGTGTCTCTGTAACTCAGCACCAGTCTGGGGTTTCTCTGAGATTCAGCACCAGTCTGGGGGTGTCTCTGTGACTCACACGTCCCCTTTGAGAGCTGTGGTTGACCTCTTCTGTATTGCCCCCTCCTAGCAGGCTAGGGGACGTGGCCACAGAGGACAGGCGGCCAGGCCCTTTAGCACAGTGAAACCACCGGCCTCCTAGAAAGGAAGAGGTGGGCAGTGAGGTTCCCAAGGTGCTCCCTGGCCCTTGGGGAAAATTCACCTTGCAGAAGAAATCTCCCAGAACCGGAGCATCCTCAGGGGAATGCGGGGAAGTGATTCATCTTGTCACAGCATCTTCTCTTGACCAGCCCTGCCTCGCCCGACAGGCGCAGAGAGCTGGGAAGAGACGCACTGGGGGCTGCCGGGGGTGGAGATGAGGCCACAGCTCAAAGCTCCGAGGAGAGGGCTGCTCAGGAGTCATGAAATATAGGTGGAGAAGGTCACCAAGACAGAAAATTCCTCTGCGCCCGTGGAAAGGGCAGACTCGGAGAAGCTGGAAGGAAATGACACCAGTGAGTTCACCTCACTCAGATGTTAAAATGCACACGCCCGTGTCCGCTGGGCACCCAGAGACCACGGGACAAGGCTCTCCACTCCCTGCTGTCCTAGAATCCAGCCAGACACTATGCGGAGTCTTTGCACTGGTCTCACTCTCATTCCTGCAAGGATAAGACCCCAAGAGGCCAGAAAAGGAGCAGCCCCGGGGCCTGGGGATGCCCTTCTCTCTCAGCCTCATAAGCTTGTCCTCATGATGGAGAAGGACCCCATCCTTCCCAGAGGCCAACAAGGATGTGACGCTGACAAGGCTGACACTGACTGATTGATGGATTGAGACTGTCACCCCGGGTAGAGTGCTGTGGCATCAGAGCTCACCTCAAACTCCTGGGCTCAAGTGATTGATCCCCTTGCCTCAACAGTCTCAGCTAACATTTATTTTTATACCGTACACATGCTTTTTAAACTATAGTGCAAATTCGCTGGTTTTCCTTCAGCTTGGGGACCACTGTGAACCTTCGCTTACTTTCTCCCCAGCTTCCTTCCTGAGAGGCAGCTGATAGAATTCCCCATAGGTCCCCATCACTGTGACCCCTCCCCAGATGTAGGGGAGGGGAGCCTAGAGAGACAGGAGGAATGTTATCAATCTAGTGGACTTTGACTAAATATTCCACTTTCCAACATGCAGGAAAAATATTATGGATTTGTTCCTCCCCTGTCTCACCTATGACATCTGCTCCATCTTCAGCCAAACAAAAAGTGTCTCTTGGTCACCTCCCATGTGGCTTGGACTCAGTGCTGCAGGCTGAAGACTCCTGCACACACAGCCACCGAGGAGAGGACCAGTCCGAGGAGGCTCAGGAAGGACTCAGTCCAGGAAGGCAGGACAAAACCTCTCTAGAGAGACAGAGCGGCCAAGAGTTGTGGTAAGTGGAGTCAGAAAATTGTCGGCAAGAGTCTGAGGCCTAAAGTCGTCCCCACTTTAGGTGAGGAAGCTGGTGTCTGGAGACCCTGATAGGCATGCCCAAAATCACATAACTGGAACCGAAAGGTCAAATCCCAGCACTGAGGACCCTGCTGCTCTAACAGCCCTGCTGGCCACTGCACCACCCACAGCCCAGCTCAAGCTCCTCCTCCTCCTCCTGCAAGAAGCCTTCCCAATTGCCCCGCCCCTGCCGCTCACTTCTGCTGCACCTGTTACCTGTTTGTGTTTGCTCCCTCTTTGGGGTCTGAGGCTGGCCTTGCTGAGGGGACTGGGGTGCCCCCTTTCTCCTCCTTGCCTGTCTGGGCACACAGTGGTGGGGGACGCTCAGGGTCCCAGTGCCAGCAGAGCTGATTGAAGGTTGGAAAGGCTCCAAGTCCTTCAACTCACATTTGGGCAATTCACAAAGGGGGAGGGGATTGATTTGTGATCTTTGGGCTCACAGGAGCCTTTGGAGGGGGAGGCTTGGATGGCAGGGCCCGATGCACAAGAGGGAGAGAGAGAGAGCGAGAACTGGCCCCACAGTGACAAGGGGGCCGATGAGAGGGCTGTGGAGGGAAGGCTGGAAGATGTTCCATTAGACGTTGATGCTAACAGAACACCAGCACCAGAAGGACGCTGGGGAGGACGACCTGAAAGAGAAACACCAGGTTGCAGGATGGCGAGGATTCTTGGTGCCCATGAATCCTCCAGACCTCCACGGCCTGCACCTGCTGGGGCAGTGAACACACGACTGGGCCCAGGTGGTGGGCTCACGTCCCCCAGTCACCACAACTCTGCAGCTGCAAACCCATGGCCACCATGTGCAGGTCCGCCCCAAATGGTTGGATTTTCTATTTTTCAAGAGAAATTGCAAACCTGGCACTTTGCGTAGGATATCCCAAATTAAAATCTCATGATGAATTCAAAAGCAACTGTTCCCCAGATGGAGAGAAACCCCGCTAGTGGGCTTGGTTCGGCCTGAGGCCTGTGTGCGTGGCCCGTGATTAGAGCTCAGTCCTCCCCCCTCCGCTTGGCCTCAGAGGGAAGGGCAGGGCTGGGGACACAGCTGCCAGCCGCCAAAGGGTTCCTTTTCAGGAATGTTTTAGCAGCATTGAGAAACCCTGATCAGCTGCCACTTCTCTTTGGGAGTGCTGTCCCATGTCCCTGGAAGCATCCCCTCCAGGTCTCAGGCCTCCTGTCCTTGGTCCTCCCTCCTGCCACACCGGGACCACCTGCTGTTGGCAGGTTCTGGCTCACCCCCTGCCCCAGGGCCCGAGTCCCCTGCCCATCTCCCCAGGCACTCCCCACTGTTTCTGCTCATCCTGCACCGTCCCCAGCAGGACACTGCCGCCTGCCTGCCTGACAACTGTCAGCCCGAGGTGTGGACACCTTTTCCTTGGTGGCTTCCCCTTTTTCATTAGGGTTGACAACACATTTTTCTGAGATTAATAGTGCAGGGGGAGCCAGGATATGAGGCTTTTAGTGGTGACAAACTGCCAGGCCCAGGTGGCTCTGGAATTTGTGCTGCAGCGGGAACAGGCCAGCAGCAGAGCCCTGGGGGGCTGGGTGGTCGGAAGCGATGGCTGCCACCTGCCTCAGAGCCTGGGTTCAGCTACACAGGGGTGTCCCTGCCCCTCCTCTTCATCCCCTCCTGTGTGGAAGACAGTTGTGCCCAGCCCCATGTGCCAAGCAGCAGAAACCTCCTCCCTCCTTCCGTGCTCCCGTGATGTCCACTCATGGGCTGCTACCCCGGGTGGTGCCCGCCAGAGGGTAACTAGAGGTGCTTTAGGTTGGCTCCCCACACACAGGCACGTCTGCCCTGGGCTGTTTGCTGCCAGCCTCCTGCCTTTCCCCTTCCAGCGGCCTGACCTGGGCTTCTCAGTGTAGCATGAGGGCTTAAAACACAAGCATGCGAGATCACTGGCCAAACTGGTCGCTTCCATCACCCTGGCCCTTGCTAACTGGCCTTGGCCACTGCCTCTCTGCTCCCAGAACAGCATACCACACATTTCTAGGCTGGGAAGAAAGAGGCTTCTGGGTATAATCGTGGGAAGGAGGCACATCTATTAATCCTCAGAAATGTTGTTCCACACAGGTAGCGCCCTCTGCACATGCATGCACACAGGCCAGCATGCACGTCACATGTGTGTGCTCAAAAACACAGGTGCAGACTCGTGCCTGCACGTACCTTCACCTGCAGGTCAAATGCACGCGTGATCTCATAGGCACACACGCATCTACACACCTGTGCACACACACCTGCTCTTCTCCTGGGAACTGACTCTGACCTTATCTTGGGTCCTGTTTGAGTCCCTGAGCTGGAGAAATGAGCAACCCGTGCCCCAGAGAGGTGGAGGGGATTCCCCAGAGCCGCACAGCCTTTCAGGACTCGAGCTGAGTTTAAAATCCTGACATATATACTCCAATCCAGGTCTTTTCCCAGGTAAACTGATTCCTTAGACTTTTAGGATAAAAATGCTGATCTGAAATTTTAAAAAAAAGGATGGAAAAAAGAGAAAAAAAATTAAATAATTAATTTTTAAAAAAATATTGTAGAGAGGGAAAAATAAAACCACTTCACTGTTTCTCTCTTTTTTTTTCTTCTTCCAGAGATAGAGTCTCACTCTAACACCCTCAGTAGAGTGCCGTGACATCACACGGCTCACAGCAACCCCCATCCCGGGCTTAGGCGATTCTCTTGCCTCAGCCTCCTGAGTAGCTGGGACTATAGGCGCCCACCACAACGCCTGACCATCTTTTAGGTTGCAGTTTGGCTGGAGCTGGGTTCCAACCCTCCACCCTCAGTATATGGGGTTGGCACCCTGCCCACTGAGCCACAGGTGCTGCCCCACTTTACTGTTTCCATTACCTTTTTTAACCTTCATGATTCATTTAGGAGGGCAACATCATTATGACGATTGAGTCAGTTTTATAGATTAGAAAACTGAGGCCTTTGATAGGATAAATTATTTACCCAAAGCATGGAGCAGGTATAAAGGTAGAGTGGCCTCCAGATCTCCAGCTACTAAGCTGAGTCACTGTGATCCACCCAGTAGCAGCTGTCTCCCCTCCTAGGGGGCTAAATGATCGCCTGACTCCACAGAAGTCCTCTCGCTTCCCCCAGGCCTGTTGGTATGTTGGACTCTCTGAACAGTGATCTTTTCTGATGGCGCGTAAGAACTGTGTGACCTTGGGCAGATCACATCAAGTGGCTGGATCTTCCTTCACCAAGCTATAAAATGCAGGGAGAGTGATAAGGGCTATCTTTCAGGGGCTGTTAAATAAACTCATATATATGCACATATTTTTAAACTGCCAAGCATTGTGCAAAAATGTGAGAAGATGTTATTGAGAACGGCTTTCCAGTGCTTAGGACAATGAAGGCACAGATGGGGCTCTTCCTTCATGGAAATCTCTCATTCTGTCATCTGTCTGCAATCGCGGGGACGCAACTGTCAAAGGGAAAAGACAGATGATGGAACGCAGAAGAAGAGTCGCAATGTCTAAAACCATCCAGGGACCTATATCAGGGCCGTGTGAGGAAAAGGAGGAGGAGGGCAGCGGCCTGGGAGCAATGCAGGGGGACACGTGGGAACAGGCAGTTCCCAGAGGGGAAACTTCACAGGCGTGTGAGGAAATGGTCAAAATCGTCAGTGAGGCAGAGAAACACGATTTTAATTAATGAGCGATTACTTAGAAACGATCAGGGAAAAACTAGCAAAAGGTGCTGCCCAGTAAGAGGTGGGGCCTTGGGCATCAGTGCTGCTGGGATAATAGGCCCCCTGGTGGTCTGTAATGATGCCTAATCTGATTAACAAGCTGTGGTATATGTACACCATGGAATACTATTCAGCTATTAAAAAAGACAGAGACTTTACATCTTTTGTATTAACCTGGATGGAGGTGGAACACATTCTTTTTAGTAAAGTATCACAAGAATGGAGATGCAGGAAACCAATGTACTCAATTCTAATATGAAGCCAGTAGACAATCTGATATAAGGGGTGGGGTAGGAGGGATGGGATGGGGATTACAGTGTATGGCACACCTCTTGCAGGTGGGACACAAGAGGGACTTTACCTAACAAATGCAATCAATGTAATCTTTGTACCCTCAAAGAACCCCAAACAATACAATTTGTAAAAAAAAAAAAAAAAGACACCATATCTAAGCTTGTGTGTGCCAGCTGTCCATTGCTACATACTGAGCCACTGCATACTTAGTGGCTTAAAAGACCAAATGTCATTTAGCTCATCGGTCTTCAAATTGGGCAGAGCTCAATGGCAAAGCTCATATCTGCTCCTTGGGGCATCAGCCAGGGAGGCTTAAAGAGTGGAGGTGACAGGATAGTTGGGAGCTGGAACCATCAGAAAATTCACCCCCTATGTCTGGCAGCTGCTTGTAGCCCACTGGCTAGCATCCTAGTGAGGCCATTGCCAAAATTCCTGCAGGTGACTTCCTCTGTGACCAGTTGGCTCCCAGTCAACACAGTAGCTGGAACCCAAGAGCAAGGAGCTTCCACAATGAAGCAAGAAATTTGTGTTGTTTATGTGGTGCAGCCTAATTCCAGTTACGCGCATTATTGATGATACACTCGCGTGGTTGTGGAACTTACAGAGGCCCACCCAAGATCACGGGAAGAGCATGAACCCCACTTCTCAGTGGAAAGAGTGTTGACCTCACATAAAAAGAGTGTGGGTCTGGGAGGTGTGTGGCCATCATTTTGGGAAACTATCAACTTCTGTGCCCTGTTACTCAACACTGCCTGTGGGTCACTGCCTCAAAGGAATTCTCATTGGGGGCCACAGGAGATGCATAGTAACGTTACTGCAGCATAGATTTTGGTAATAGGAAGTTACAGGTGCACAGATGCCCCCACTGAGAGACTACAGAGGCAAGTCGAAACACACAAAGTGAAATGTGGGGCTGACACTATGGTTTAGCTCGTGGTCGTGACAATGGCGCTCTTGTGGAGACAGAGATGGATAATATAGAGATATACGTGTCTTATTTTTAAAAGGTAATCAGTAAACATAATAAGATAGCTCAATATCATTTGTATAAAGAAAGGACCACTGTACACAAAGCAATAACTCATATTTTCCAAGAGCATTTACAAACGAATTGAATAGCTCAAATGGCATCTTATACTTTAGGAAAGAAATTAGAGAAGGAAATGAGAAGGGAATGTATGTGTTTAAAAAAGAACAGGGAGAGCTAAGAGATGGACTCACCCTTAAGAATTCATTCAATTGTTCAAAAGAGTGTCAAAACAATGCACAGTAGTCCCCCGTTGGTCTGAAAATATTAAACCGAAAACTTCAGAAATGAACAAGTCCCAAGTTTTAAACTGTGCAGATTTCTGAGACGCCTGATGAAATCTCATTCTGCCTCTCTCTGTCCCACCAGGGACGTGAATCATCCCTTTGTCCAGCTGTGTAAGATACCTGCCCGTTAGCCACTTAGCAGCTGTCTTGGTTATCAGATCAGCTCCTGCGGGGTCTCATCACACAGGCGTTTTATCATCTCACATCACCACGAGAAGAAGGGCGAGTCCAGTGCTGTAAGATATTTTGAGAGAGAGAGACACAGAGGGAGAGAAATCACATTCACCTAATGTTGATTGCAGTATACGATTATAATTGTTCTATTTGGTTATTGTTAATCTTTTACTGTGCCTAATCTATAAATTAAACTGTATCAAAGATACATCTGTATAGGAAAAAAAATCACATATATAGGGTTAGGTAGTCTCCACAGCTTCAGGCAGCCACTGGGGGTCTTGGAACATAATCCTCCTTGAATAAGGTGGAACAGCTACAATAGGAAAGAAGAAGTTGGTCAACAATTTGCACTTGGATAACGGAGTATCTATACAGAAGAGATGGACCTCAGTTCCCGCCTCACACAAATTCCACTTGGGTAACTGAGTATCTATACAGAAGAGATGGACCTCAGTTCCTGCCTCACACAACTTGCACTTGGA
>NW_003852530.1:2978029-2988014 GCF_000181295.1 Otolemur garnettii | reverse complement strand
AATATCTATACAGAAGAGATGGACCTCAGTTCCTGCCTCACACAACTTGCACTTGGGTAACTGAGTATCTATACAGAAGAGATGGACCTCAGTTCTGGCCTCACACCGTAGAAAAAAGTAATTCGAGACTGACCCTAAACCTAAATGTTCAAGCTAAACTCATAAAGCTCTTAAGGGAAATCAGAGGACCTTTGTGAACTTGGGTAGACTAAAGATTTTGGGGGCAGTACCCAGATGCAAGCAAGCACAGGCATTTCAACTTCATCAAAATTACAAACTTCTACTCATCAAAAGAAATCACCTGAAAAATAAAAGGCAAGCCATAGATTGGGAAAAATATGGGTAAAACGTGGATCTCACAGAATATTCATGTGAAGAAGCACATATAAAAAATTCCCACAACTCAATAATAAAAGGACACATAACCTCACTCAAGAAATGGGCAAAATATTTAAGCAGATATTACAGAAACACATTAAAACTTCAAGGGACGCCACTGGTCACCTGGCAGAATGCCTAAAATTAGTCCACAGTACTTGGCATAGCAAGGGTGTGTGGCAGTCACAGCCCCCGTACGTCCCTGGTGGGAGGGTAAAACGGTGCATCCGTGGTTTTTTTTTCCAAGATTTTTTAAAATTCTTTATCAAATCATAACTATGTACATTAATGCATTTATGGGGTACAACGTGCCTATTTTATATACAATGTGGAATGCTTACATCTAACTGATTAGCATAACCATCTCCTCCCTTACTTATTTGTTGTGGCTAAAACATTCATACTCTATTCTTAATAGTATAGAAATGTATCATTGCATTATACACATTAGGTTGGATTCCCCCAAAACCCTCCTTCCTCTGGGCCTCCCTGCTCCCTTCTCTTTCCTCTTCCCTCCTTCTTTCTGGACTATAGTTATGTTTTACCATTCCTATGAATGTCTGGGTGATTAAATATTAATTTCATAGTAGTATTAAAGATATTGGTTACATTTTTCCCATTCTTGAGATACTTTACAAAGAAGAATATGTTCCAGCTCCATCCAGGTAAACATAAAAGATGTGAAGTCTCTATCTTTTTTATGGCTGCATAGTATTCCACAGCATACATATACCATAATTTGTTAATTCATTCATGGGTCGATGCTCACCATCTTTAATCATCAGAAAAATGCAAATAAAAACCACTTTGAGATATCATCATCTAATTCCAGTAAGATTAGCCCACATAACAAAATCCCCAAAATACAGATGTTGGCGTGGATGTGGAGAGAAGGGAACACTTCTATACTGCTGGTGGGAATGCAAGCTAATACAGCCTTTTTGAAAAGAAATTTGGAGAACACTTAGGGAACTAAAATGGACCTACCATTTGATCCTGCAATCCCCCTAGTAGGTATTTACCCAGATGATCAAAAATCATCTTACAACAAAGACACCTGCACCAGAATGTTTATTGCAGCCCAATTCATAACTGCCAAGTCATGGAAGCAACCCGGGTGCATCCATTTTGGGAAAAGTTCTGATGTTCTCTTGTAAAACTAAGCACACACCTAGCAGTGATCTAACCATTCCCCTCGTGGGTTTTAATTAAGGAGAAATGGAAACATGTTCACATCAGGACATGCACTTTAATGTCCATATCAGTTTTAATGGAGAGGTGGAAGTGGCCTACAGGAGTGGATTGACACCATGGCACTCTACCCAGGGTGATGGAGTGAGACTCTGTCTCAAACAAAGAAATACAAACTCCAGAGTGGTCTACAAGGGAATAGTACTCAGCGATCCAAAGAAACCATTGGCACCTGCAGGGAGAAGGTGACTCGGTACAAGCAGGGCTTCATGGAAGAGTGTCGCTATGTGTGATTTCATTCATGTAAAGGGCCAGAGCAGGAAAAAGCAATGTGTGATGGAAAGAATCAGAAAATGAATGTCTCTGTGAAGTGGAATAAAGGATAAATCGGGGAACTTTCTGGACAAAGGTAACATTCCAGACCTTCACAGGGTTAGGGTTACAATGATGTAAGTCCTTGTCGAAATTCCTCAGTTAGGACACTCAATATTCCCGTTCATGGTGTGTACATTTTACAATCAAAGATAAAAGTACTGAAAACAAATATTGAAGTAAACACTAAAGCATTTGCAGGGAAATATATTGACATCTGCAATTTACTTTGAAATGCATCTAAAAGGCAGATAGAAATTTGGATCAATAGATAGGTGATTTAAAAAACACAGTAATATGCTAAGATAGTTGATCACTGGAAATGACTTTCAACTTTACTATATAATGTTTAAACTTTATGAGTTTAAAGTTAAAAATGAAAGCAACACAGGGCGGCACCTATGGCTCAAGAACTAGGGTGCTGGTCTCATATACCCAGTGTGGAAGGTTCAAGCCTGGCCCCGGCCAAAACTGCAAAAAACAAACAAACAAAAAACCATAAGCAACACAGCCATGTGTGGTGGCTCACACCAGTAATCTCAACACTCTGAGAGGCTGAGGCAGGTAGATTGCTTGAGCTCAGGAGTTCAGGACCAGCTTGACCAAGAACAAGACCCCATCCCAACTAAAAATAATTTTAAAAAAAATTAGCCAGCTGTTGTGGCAAGCACCTGTAGTCCCAGCTACTTGGAAGGCTGAGGCAAGAGGATTGCTTGAGCCCAGGAATTTGAGGTTGCTGTGAGCTGTGATGACACCATGGCACTCTACCCAGGGTGATGGAGTGAGACTGTGTCTCAAACAAACAAACAAACAAACAAACAGAAGACTTAGTACTGACCAACCACAACAAAGTGTCTTGAATCACAGACTATGAGTAACTTGATTCTCTGCCTCTAAGTTTCCAAAACAAAAGTTAAAAGAAAAATCGTGTGTGTTTAACTGAACCACTAGAAAGCTGACAGAGGCAGCCACAGGTCCCCTGGTGCTGGAGAGGACACCAGAAACACTGAGCTGCCCACACACTGGGCAGGAGCCTTGTCTGTCTCACCTGAAAGGGCCCTTTGCTCCATGGTTCCTGACTCTACGGAAGTGCCCTGGGAGTCAGAGGTGAGCCCTGCAGAGAATCAGGGGGTGCATGCCTCACAGAGGGGCAAGCAGAGTCCAGGGGTGCCCTGAGAACGTCTATGCACACTGTTTCCTGAGGAAAGCTGCATGGTTCCTCATGAAAGGCCAGGGACTCTGTTCTGGGCTCCCAGAGCACCTGCTTCACACCCCACCATGCTGCTGGCTACTGTTCTGGAAAGGCAAATCTACAAGCTGCTGGGGACAGAACAGTTGTGCTTCCCTTCACCCCTCCCCCCAGTTCATACAGACATTGAAACTTAATCCTCAATGTGACAGTCTTAGGAGACAGGGCTCTGAGGAGGTAATTTGGTCTCGAGGGTGGGGCCCTTGTGAATGGGATTAGTGTCGTTAACTGGGCTGAAGAGACCAGAGCTCTCCTCTTCCACCACGTGAAGACACAGCAAAAAAACACCTGGTACAAAACAGGTGAGCCCTCCCCAGACACTGGCTCTGTCAGCTTCTTAACTTTGAACTTCTAGTCTCCGGAATTGTGGCAGCTGCAAATTTATGTTGTTTAAAAGCTACAGAGAAGCCTCAAAGAACTCAAATTAGACCTCCCATTTGATCCACAATCCACTGCTAGGCATCTACCCAGAAGAAATCATTACAGCATAGGGACATTGCACTAGATTGTTTATCTCAGCCCACTTTACAATCACCAAAATGTGGGAACAGCCCAGTTGCCCACCAACCCAGGAATGGATTAACAAGCTGTGGTGTATGTATACCGCAGAATACTATTCAGCCATAAAAAAGATGTGGACTTTACACCTTTTGTATTAACCTGGGTGGAGCTGAAACACATTCTTCTTAATAAAATATCTCAAGAGTGGAAAAGCAAGTATCCACTGTGCTCAATACTACCATGAAGCCAGCAGATGATCTAATTGACACCCACATGGGAGAAAAACTCAGTTCATTTCAAGTTGGGAGGAGAGGGACCCAGAGGAAGGGGAGGAGAGAGAAAGGACTAAAACATGAAGGAGAAACTTTGGGGTAGAAACGGTGTCTGATTCCCCTGTGCTTTGATCCAAAGTGCTCAGGAAACGTTTGTGGAAGGAATGAATGAATGAATGCCTGGCTGTCTGCTAATGTGGTCCTGGGACAACTGTGTCAAGATGGGTTCTCTTGGCCTGCGTCCTGGGAAGAAGGGCTGAGGGTAGAGCTAGAGGGGGTTGTAAAGCTTTATGCTTTACAGTAGACAGAATGACCTGGAATGTGACTTCATTTGACCTTTTCCTATTAAAAATAGTTTGTTATTGTGCTCAGATTTTCTAATGGGCATCATACAGGTGGTGAAAAGAGCTCCAGGAGACCCCATCCTTTCACAGATCTTTCATAACTGGGAAGGCTCAGCTATGGTGTGTCTGAGGCTTCCACGAGTTTCCCAAGGATGGCCGGGCAGCCCCGCTGTAGGTGGTAACAGCAAGGACCACAGGGTGGCTCTCTCTGTGGCTCTCCAACCACTGTGCTTACATACTGGCTTTATCTCTCTGAGCCCCAGCTGGCTCACTACGCTCTGCCTTGAAGGCTTCATGTGAAGATTATATGACAGATACACGTAAATCATTCTGGAGAGAGTTGGACACTCAGTGGGTCCAACTAGGTGTTTCTAATCCCCTTGCAAGACCTTTGAGAACTCTTGTCATCCGGGAAATTTTTCTGGCATTAAACCAGCCCACCCCAGGAGGATCTGGCCAACCAATCCTCTGTTCAGATTTAAGTTGGAGTAGAGAGAGTAAATCCAGCTTTGTTTGCTGTGGGTGTTACAGAAATAATAGTTCCCACTTCACATTGCCAAAACGGCAGCCAGTGGAGTGGACCATCATTTACACATGTGCAAAGGCCCTGGGGCAGGATGGTGAGGTGCATTTGAAGTCAGGGAGGGCACTGGTACAAGATGTAGTGTGGAGGTTGGCAGAGACAGGCTCCTTCCTGCCATAGACAGCTAGTCTTTATCCTAAGAGATTTAAAGGCTTTAAAGAATTTTGCATAGTATTCTGAAATGAGCTCGAGGGAGGTAGGAAATCAGGGCTTGGTGATAGATTGTCTATGGTGATGGGAAGGGTTTCAAAAAGGAGCCTTCTTGAATGACTCTTGAATTTTTGTCTTTGCACATGATCTGAGCTGTATCAAAGTGTTCCCTTTCTTTTATTGTTCCCCATTGGGTAAGAATTACCAGAAGGCTTAGCCCAAGAAATCAGCCCCTCCTCACACGAACAAGGAGTCTGAATTTCCTGGGTCCCTGGGAGTCGCCACTCGCCAGCAGAAGAATGTGCACAAACTCTTAAATTACAGCCTCGGATGCAAAGTAGCCAGAG
The DNA here is from genome assembly GCF_000181295.1 of Otolemur garnettii. NCBI lineage: Eukaryota > Metazoa > Chordata > Mammalia > Primates > Galagidae > Otolemur > Otolemur garnettii. Next base: position 2,982,627 of record NW_003852530.1, on the reverse strand, counting down.
TGTTTTGCCTCAGAAATCAATAACGACCCCCCTTCGTCCCCCAGCAAATGAGAGCTCGGCCCCAACACGCTGCTCTCCCATTAATTCTGGCTGACCAACAGAGCTGAGGCCATGGGTACACCCAGAAATGCTGCCCTCCAACCCCTGGGGGGGCAGAGCCCAACCTCCCCCAAAGGTTAACGAGGAGATTATGTTTCTGGTTAAAGACGAGAGCAGACAAGGCCATAGGGTTCATTGCAATGTCTGGAATACAGAGCGCTTAGCTGGAGAAGGAAAAGTACAGGATAGGAAGAAAAGTCTGGGAGGGAAACACAGGCAGGCTCAGCAGGGCCACGGAGCCCCTGTTCATCCCAGGCAGGCGTGAGGACTGAGCTCCTCCTGGTGCCTTCCTCCTGACCCTCACATGCTCCGCCCTCCACTCTGTGTGAGATCACACACGCCCGGAGTCCTTCACTGCCCGTGGGAAGGCCCCCGTCCCTGGTTCTCATTACAGTGTGGCCAGCAGGTGCTCCCGGCTCCAGACCTGGTCTCCAGTGGGGGCAACATGTGCTTTAAGATTGTGTTGGTCTTTATTCTGCTTGTAAAACTACTACAGCTACAACATAAGAAAATATTAAAAGGTATAACAAGTAAAGATTTACAGCCAGGCGTGGTGGTTCACGCCTGTAATCCCAGCACTCTGGAAGGCCAAGGCAGGTGGATCGCTTGAGCTCAGGAGTTTGAGACCAGCCTGAACAAGAGTGAGACCCCGTCTCTACTAAATGTAGAAAAACTAGCCAGGTATTGTGGCAGGCTCCTGCACTCCCACCTATTTCGGAGGCTGAGGCAAGAGGATCACTTGAGCCAAAGAGATGGAGATTGCTGTGAGCTGTGATAATGCCATGGCGCTCTACCCAGGGTAACAGAATGAGACTCTGTCTCAAAAAAACAAAATAAACAGAAAAAAAAAGTGAACAAAGAGTCAGGCGGTCAGCACTGGCTGGAAGGGTAGGGAAGGCCTCCCAACCAGCAGTCGCTGGTGCCTCACCCACACAGGAGGGACCCTCATTTGAATTCTAGGGTCAACAAAGGCTTGCCATGGAGTGGGAGTCATCTAACCCCAGGCACCTTCGTGGGTGTGGGGACAAGGATGGTTGAGGTGACTTGGGCAGCCTTAAAAGGCAGAGGTCCCTCATGGGTGTTCCTTGTTGGGGACGAAAGGAGGCACGATAGCTGGTGGTGGTGACACTGAACCTGAAGTCAGCTGGGCCCGAATTTGGATCCCCACACCGAGGGTGGCCAGGCGGAGTCCATGCACCTGCTGACACCTGGACGCTGCCATCACACCTGCTCTGGGCCCACGTGGGACGAGGACGGGCTGTGTTTTGGTTTTGCTTTGTTTTTCCTGCCCCTAGTAGCTTAGTCCAACCCTAAGTGACACACTTTGTGTCAGATTTCTCTTCTGTAAAGTCTCTACAATCCTCATCATGTCGCTGTGACAGGCTGAGACATCCAGTGTCCTTGGCACGGTTGGCAGGGTGTCGTAAGCACTGCTACATGTCAGGTGATTTGTGACTAGGTTTGGATATAGACCGAAAAGCTACGAGAGCTATAAAGACGAATAAGCAGAAGCACAATATTACTGGTAGATTATAATTATAGTTTTCTGACTTGGTAGCATTTTATTCTTAGTTCACTTAATACATCAAAGTCAGAGAAATCTATTGATAAAGTTGATTTAATAGTAACCTATCAGCTCAGTGCCTGCAGCACAGGGGTTACGGCACCAGCCACATACACCAAGGCTGGTGGGTCGGAATCTGGCCTGGGCCAGGTAAACAACAACGGCAACTGGAATAAAAACTAGCCAGGCACTGTGGCGGGCACCTGTAGTCCCAGCTACTTGGGAGGCTGAAGCAAGAGAATAGCCTAAGCCCAAGAGTTGGAGGTTGCTGTGAGCTGATGTCACAGCACTCCACTAAGGATGACAGAGTGAGACTCTGTCTCCAAATAAAAAAAAGAAATAGTAATGTGTCAAACTCTACAGAGATAATGCCTGTCTTATTTCTCTCCCAGTGTCCGTAGAATATGTACAACAACAATTACATTAGACTTCTAAAATAGCTGAATAAATTCTTAAAGCATTAAATGGCTCTATTGTCTGATTATACTACAAACTATACATACATAATATAATATAAAATATAAATAATATAACTCAGTAAAGTAACTCAGGAAAAAGGGGACACAACTGTAATATAGATTATCAGATAAATAATGAGACATCATAAGAAAACATATGGGCTGCGGCCAAAGCTGTCCTTATTATTACAATAATAATCTTACACGGCTTTGGTGTTAAACAAGACAAAAATAAAAACAGATCCTCTGACCACTAAACTCAGCAAATCAGCAAAAAAATAAGGAAAGTAGGCGGAAGGGATTAACAGAAATAACAAGCATAAATATGCAGTCAGCAGAATTGCCAGATAAATGAGATTGGGTTCTCCAAAATGACAAATAAAATATTCAGAACCAAGAAATCTAATCAAGGAAAAATGAGACCAAAATAGGACGGAGAATAAAGATATAATCACAAATACGGAGGGAATTTATAGACTTAAGAGATTCCTATGAACGGCTCTGCTAAAAATGGAAGTTGCATAAAATTGATAATGTTCAGGGAAAACACATTTAAAAATATCTAGAAAATACAAATAAACCAGAGACTCCTAAAAGAATAAATAAAAGTGTGGTCAAAGAACTAGTTCTAGGAAGACACTGGGGCCACAGCAGACGGTTGTTATTTGAAGATTCAGGGGTTGAAAACGTGTTTTTCAAGTCTTTGATAGACTTCTTATAAAGAGGTAAGTGAGAAGTTCTTCTCCACATTCCCAGAAGCCTGGATAGATATAATTGAAGTGGCTGAGGCAAGGCTGACCCTGCATGGCAAGAAGCCTCAGGCACCAGCAGAGACCTCGCTGGGTGAGATTAGACCACCACGGGAGGACCTGGGCAGGAGGTGTCTTTACTCAGCGAGTCACCTGAGAACCAGCAGCGGAGACGTGTCCTCTTCCTAAAGGCAGCATATGCACTTACACCACCCACCTTTCCCATCAGATCTCAGTGGGGTGGGCAGTCCCATAAAGACCCTGTTCCAGAACTTCTCACTTCCAACCCAGGTCACTTCTTCGGCCTCCCAGAGCAGGTGCACCAAGCCGGGGCTCAGACTCTGGAGTTCAACCTTCCAGGTCCAAAGAGCTCACAGGCGTACCTTGCACGGGGAGACGCAGCTTCCTGGGGGGGAGGGTGGTACCACAAGCACCTGCCCCGTAGCCACCAGCTTGTACAGCAGGCTGAAAGTCAAAGGGGAGGAAGGTGAGCTGGCTTTTCCATTTGTCAAGGGTCTCGGAAGGCAGTTGGCAGAGCTGATTCACCTCCGGCCGTCGACATTAACTGAACTCCTGCGAGTTTCCAGATCCTCACCACACTTCCCTACAGACGGGGTTTTTTCTGTGGTCCAGGCCAGCTTGGGGGAGTTTTAGTCTCCATTTTTATCACCTTCCTTCCTGATCCTAACCTTAAGAAAGCGTAAATAAGGTCAAGGTGAAAGTAAAAATGGTATATTTACCATGAACACCAGCCTCAAGGAGAAAGCCTTAGCCCCCCGCTGGCCAGGCCACTTTTCCAAATGCCCCCCGTGCTTGCCTACCCCAGGCTCCACAATCTGCCTCCCACCTTTGCTGCATGGCCGGTCACGGCTGGCAGGGCCAGACTTCCTCACATCCACGTGCAAACGCACCCCACGTGTATTAGTGCTCAATGCGAACCCCGCCCCATCGCTGGGAGGTCCCCAAAACCAAGCACTGGGTTCTTTCCCAGTTCTCGCCAATCAACCAGCCAGGCTAGTTATTTAATTTTACACAGGAGCTCGAAGTCACAGCCAGCGTCTGAAGGGCCCGGAGGGATTTCTCAGAGGTTTCCTCATTCCGTGAAACCAGCGCCTGACTTTCATCCGCACCAAGGTGGGCAGTCAAGATGAATGAGTGAGCAGGAATATGACACGGGAAGGCCCTGAATGGACTCGGTGGTCAGGAGACATTAATCTTGGCGTGCGCGATCTACGCTCTCCGAGGAGCTGAAGTCACCCTTCCTGCCCACCGCACCTCATTTGTCTGGTTAATCTCCCATAACTTGGGCCTCCTGATTAACCCCGTAAGTAAGCTCCGCTCCAGTGGGTCTTCACCCCTTTGAGTTTTCAGGGTGGTACAGACACCGGAATCTCCTCTCTGGACTGTTCGCAGAATATTAACCTTCCTCAAACCCATCTGGGCCTTCGTGCATCTGGGACCAGCCTTCCCTTTGTGACTCTGGCAGCCCTGTCCTGTAAGTATTACCTCTGAGGTCAATGCCAGGTACAAAGGGCACGGTTCGGCATATGTCCCTGGGCACCCACCACGTGCCAGGCCCTGTGCAACATGCATTTGGGAAAGTAGAAACAGTTTGTCCTCAGTTAAAGGAAGACCTTAACTGTTTTAACACAGCAGGTCACGTTCTGCAACTGGTCAATGGTCACAGCAAGGATGGCAGGGGGAAGTGTGCAGCTGGCTCTGCTCTCG
>NW_003852530.1:2966926-2972067 GCF_000181295.1 Otolemur garnettii | reverse complement strand
GGGGAGATGTGAGCAGAGGGTCTGTCTGGGGGAGAAGTGAGCAGAGGGTCTGTCTGGGGGAGAAGTGAGCAGAGGGTCTGTCTGGGGGAGAAGTGAGCAGAGGGTCTGTCCAGGGGAGATGTGAGCATGCCCATGCAGACCAGAGCAGTAACTAGAGCGCCGTGCGATGGAAAGGAAGGGCAGACAGGCGGCTTTGGGAAGTCAACACAGCTCCTTCCTCACTCAGACCCAGATAAGGCTGTAAGGACAGCAGGTGCTGCACTGCCAAAAGGCTCAGATGCATAGTCTTATAACTGGTTGCATCACTTCCGAAACCTTATAATTGGTTACATCATTCCCGAATCCCTCAACAGCACCAAGGTTTTAAAAAGGGTTAAGAGAGGACACTGGGCGTCTTCTCCTGCTATGGCTGCCGACCAACCCACACACAAACAGAGTCTGCAAACAAAACACCTGTGCTCCCAACATTCTGAATTTTTTTTTAAAAGTAAATGAATTCAAGAAAAAAATCAAGGGAAGGACCATGAAGCAAGGAGATGGCATGCTGGAAGAAATAAACTTGTCAAATGGTTTAAATTGCAGACAAACAAACAACAAAAAAAAAAGGTAAAAAAAAAAATAGCTAAGAGAGTGGAGATGAGAGAATCTGTAAGGTGGATTTCTTCTGAAATGTTTGGATTTGAGTTCAACACCCCTCCTCCCTGAACCTCATCTCAAGACAGGATGGAAATCCCTCAGCAGGGAGGTTGGTGGGTGTCCCACAGCCAGGAGGACACAGGTGCTGGTGGCTGTCTCCACTTGGGAAACCCGGAGGTGTCTGGGTTCGCAGCAGAGCAAGGGAGAGTTCTAGCAGCACTGAGGTAGCCCTATTATCCAGGGCCAGCAGGAGTGTCCCTTCAGTCACCATGGCACAGTCGATGCTGGCCTGCAGGGTGTGACCCCACAGTAGGACTCCATGGGGACGGCCTTCTAGAAATTCTGGGGCTGAGGACAGGACAAAATGGAAAAGTTCTTCAGACAGGACCTCTTAAAGGAGCCATGGTCAGCAGGAGTTATCTGCCAGCCAAGAGGAACTTCTCTGAGCCCTGAGGCCTCCCTGTCCTCCTGCTCCAACGGCATGGGGCCAAGAGCCATCACGGGTCCACCTGCCAGGCAGAGGTCCTGGCTTGGCAGGTGGGGGCTAGTGGAGAAAGTTGGAAACTGACTATTACACAAGACTGGCTTTTAAAATTACTAACTTGAGGATTATTTTTTCTGAAATTCCAAATTAAGACTATTGCAAGATTTTTCTATCCTCAAGAGTGACTGAAAAGTCATGAAGTTTGTCCAAGTTTGCCCAGCAAGCAGGTTCACAGGGAGAAGGGAGCACAGGGCAGGCTGAATGGTCACCTCTGCTTCCTCCACACACTGGGTGCGGCGCTCAGGCTGGCTGAGCGGGCTCAGGGCCAGGGAGGGCTGTGCATCTTTTCAAGAGTGCCCTGAACTTGAGGTTTGCAAAATCTAGAGAACCCAGAGGTGCTTACTACAGAAAACTGGACAAGTAAACTCCACTGTCCAACCTCTTTCTACCTTCTGTATTTTGGTAGAAGCAATGGGAGAAACTTACAGAAAAAAAAAAATCATTTTTCAGCACTGTCTGCTGTTTTCTAAATTCTAATGACTGCATAATAGTCTACTTAACCAATTCTTGATGGATGGACATTAGGTTATTTTCAATTTTTCACCGTTAGAAATAATGCTATGATGAATATCCCTGTGTGTAAATCTTGGTGGTTACCTCTGACTACAGCCCATGTTGAGAATAGCACAGTGGGGCACTGGCTTTGCTACATAATGCTAGTTTTGCCCCAAAACGTTATACCAATTTATATTCCTGTATTCTCACCTTAGCCCTATATTTCCAAACAACGGAAATGGCAAGAAACATTTCAAAGTCTTTTCTCACCTCTTAAAAGATAGATGGTATGTCAAGGTTTTAATTTGTATTCCTTTGAAATCTAGTAAGAATAAATAAATTCTCCATGTTGCCAAAACGTATTTCCTCTTTTATGACTTTTTGTGTAGTACCTTTTGTTTATATATATTTGGGATTTCCTCATCTTTTTTTGTATCTTTTTACATAATAAAAACATTGACTCCTTATCCTATGTGACACAAATTTCATCTATCGTTGTTTACCTTTTAGAAGTAATTTTTGACACTGGGATACTTTAAATACCATGTAGTTTAAAAAAAAAAATCCTATATTATAATATTAAGTAGAAAGGAAAAGTACAACATTATATTAACAGTATTATATAATTACAGCTACATCTCTCTCACACGCACACACATATACACTGAATTAAAATCAAAGCTCTAAAACCAAAAACCAAGAAGTTTATCAAAATTCAGTAGTGGTTGGGGTTGAGAATTTGGTATGCAGATAATTTTTTTCTTTTTCTTTTTCTACATATCTCTTATTAAATAAATGAATAACTTATTTTTTGAGACAGAGTCTTACTCCGTAACCTTAGGGAGAGTGCTGTGGCATCATAGCTCACAGTGACCTCAAACTCTTGGGCTCAAGTGATCCTCTTGCCTCAACCTCCCGAGTAACTAGGACTATAGGTGCCCGCAACAATGCCAGGCCAGTTTTTCTACTTTTAGTATAGAATGGGTCTTGTTCTTGCTCAGGCTGGTCTTGAACTCCTGAGCTCAAGCAATCCACCAGCCTCAGCCTCCCAGTGGGCTGGGGTGACAGGCGTGAGCCCCCACCTCTGGCCTCTCTTTTGTATTGAGGTTCATATATGTAAATCTTACTCCAAAAACCCAAGAGTTTAGAAACGTCATATTATTTTTAAACTCCTTTTTTTTATTTTTTTGCAGTCTTTGGCCAGGGCTGGGTTTGAACCCACCACCTCTGGCACATGGAGCCGGTGTCCTACTCCTTTGAGCCAAAGGTGCCACCCAAGAAATATCATATTATTTTAATAATTCAAGATAATTCTGACTTGAGTTACTAAACTGCAGGGCAAAACACAACTATTTAGTCTCTTCCAACCCTTTGGACACATTAAAATCCCAAAGGTTCACCTAATGGCCACAAAAAGGGAGATTGTCACCTTCGGCTGACCCTGGACCCAAGCTGATGGCCCCTAGATTCTACACACTGTCCCAACCCCTTGCTTCCCTGTTTCTCACTGTCTCCATCCTCTACTTCAAAATACTTAAATGTATACAGCGATGATTTAATAAAAATTAAGTTAAAAAAAAGAAAGAAAGAAATACTTACCTCTCTCCTGCCTCCCAAAGAGCTCTGTCCTGTGGAACACAGAAGTCAGGGAGGGGAATTGTCTGTAAAAAACCCCCAAATCTTTCTTATCTCAAGAAAGAATTTAAAGATGGTATCAAAGGGCACAAAGTTTCAGTTAGACAGGAGAAATAACTTTCGATGATCTATGGCACTGCCCAGTGACCACAGTTAAAATAATGTATTGTATATTTCAAAATCGCTAAAATAGATTTTTAATGTTATCACCACAAAAAAAAAAAAAAAAGACAAATGGGCGGCCTGATGGATACGTTAATTAGCTTGATTGACTCTTTCTGTAATGTACACATACATCAAAACATCACATTGTGCTCCGAAAATATAGACAATTGCGTTTGTCAATTAAAAATTTAAAAAATTGAACCCAGAGAGGAATTAAAGTGCCCCTACATCAGGATTCATGGCGTCCACTCAGCTGGCCTTCCTACTCTCCCAGAACTGGCCTCTGGGCCGTAAATGCTGCAGCCCCATCCGCTAATGTCTTGCTGTGGTTTGAACATGCTCCCCTGAAGTTCACGTGTGGGAATTTAACCTCTAAAGCAGCAGTGTGGAGAGGTGGGACTTCCAACAGGCCATTTGGCCAAGAGGTTCTCTGTCCTCAGACCTAAGGGTTTCTATCCCTTCTGGGCGTCCCCAGATTCTGCTCCCTGGCCTGGCATCTCCTCTCCTGCTGAGTTTGCATTGTCTGGCCACCCCCTCTACCCCCATTTCAAATCTCAGCAAAGAGCCACCTTTCCCAGGCAGCCTCCCCAGTCCTGCAGGGGACTAGTCACCTGCTGTTTTGCTCTTTCCCTTACTTACCTGCTTCTCCAGGCTGGAAGCTCCAGGAGGCAGGGCCATGTGGGGGAACACTCATTGCATGAGCAATGCGTGGCCCCCCCCTTTGCTTTCTTTTCCCCACCGACCAGCCTGCTGGTCCCTGGGTGATGCTGGGGGTACAGGAGCTTTGCTTTGCACACAGTCCGGCTCCAGTCACTTCCTAAGATGGGGTGTTACTCCTAGTGCACAAGCCTGATTCCCCAGCGGGTGCACAAGCCTCGTGAGGGGCAGGCCCTGCCTCCTTGTCTGTACCTCTCCTGTGCTCGGCTTAGCATCTGGCACCTGGTACATGCTAGGTGTTTTGTTTTATAGTTTAAAAACAGTATTTATTTTTTGTTGTTTGTTTCAGAGTAATCTGAGGGTACAAAGAATTAAGTTACAATGTTTGCATTTGTTAGGGAGAGTCCCTCTTACCATGTGTGTCCTGCCCTCAAGAGACGTGTGATCCAGTTAAATCTAGCCCATTTTTTTGAGGTCTGCTAAGTTTGTTCCAGTTCCCTTCACATGGTCTCATTGTCTCTTTCATGCACATTGAGAAAGGTGAAAATGGAAGCTGGTTGCTGGAAGGGACCACTAGATGGGAAACCCTGGGAGGTGATTGCAGTTATCCTGCACGGCAGCCAGGAGCTGGGAGAATGAGGGGCTTGAGTCCCCCAGATCCCAGTTCTCACCCTCTTTGTGGGCCCTGTCTCTGACCCACAGTCCTGCTCCCATGGCGGGCTTAAAGCCGTTCTTCCTTATGCTTTTTTCTTGCATATACCACAGCCAAACCCGAAATCTCAGGGTCTGGACACTGTCGGACACACAGACTGAGAGCAGAGACTTGACGCTGCTATCAGCTCCACTTACCAAGTCCTTAACACACAAACACACATGTGCATGCACACAGGGGCACACATTCACACACAGGGGTGCACACATAGATGTGCATGCACACACACACAGACATACACAGGCACAGAGGTGCATGCACACACACAGGCACACACACAGGCACGCACAGGCACAG
>NW_003852530.1:2959652-2966790 GCF_000181295.1 Otolemur garnettii | reverse complement strand
GGCACACACACAGGCACGCACAGGCACAGTAGTACACACAGGCACACAGATGCACTTACTCACACAGGCACACGCACACACAGAGGTACACACATGCACACAGGCATGGTTAGACCACACATTTACTTCTCTTCATTTGTTAGGATGACATATATTACTCTAAGGGGCTGAAAGGTCTGTGGTGCATATCCAGAGACCAGACTGTAGAAGTTCAAGGCAAGGTTTAACAAAAGAACCCACCCAGGTAGAGCCTGAGATGGTGTCTGCACCAGCTGGCTGGGACACTGTTCTTTTATAAGGTTTTTGGTGGGCAGAAAAGGGAGTACTGAGAATTCGATTGATCAATTTCAATGCAAATTAGGTATTAAAAATCACCCAATCAGCATCATCCTGCCAAGGCCCTCTGAGATACCACAACCCCTTTCATGCAAATGACACATACATTGGAAACTAACCAATTAGGTGGTTTTCTGGGAGCATGTCCCTCCGCTGAGGGGGAGGGAGGTTGGAGGAGGGTATGTGTGTGTGTGAGGGGGGGTTGGCCCACTGACACCAAAAGGGGACTTCTCTGATCTACAACCTCATTAGACTCGCTGGTGTTACCTTACCTGAGTGCGCTGGGTGTTCTTCCATTTAATGCTGCATTTCTCGCTTGGTGCAAGCTCCTGAGTGCATAATGGTGGCTCCTCTGATCCAGGCCCGTACTTTTCAGCAATGTAGAATACTACTGAGTGTGACTCTCTCCTGAAAAAAGAACAAGCACAGGTAAGATTCCCCCAAGAACTTTTGAGTTGAGTCCTCCTCCAGCTCTCCCAAGCCAACCCAAGCTTTTCAAGTGATGCTGAGTGATAAGAAGTGTTGTGACCTCCCAAGCTGAAGGTCTTAAGAAGTAAAGTGTTGAAGAGAAAAAAAGGGGTTTGGGGGGTTGGTGTTAAGCAGTTCAAGTTCAAATGAGATGAGATGCAGGCTCCAGGTGAAAGACGAAATAATGCACTTTATAAATCACCATCTGAAAATATCCATCTCCCCTGCTTAGAGCACAGTCTGGCGTAAGCCATTGTAAAACATGTGAAATGCTCCAGGAAAGCTGGGGAAATGCATGACGTCCAATTAAAGAAAAACCATTGAACCCCATGCCCCCATAAGGCTTTTACCTCTTGGTCATTCCAGAGTCAGAGGCCCCTGTAGTCCACATCCTCCTCCTGCCCATGCACTGGGAGTCTGAGCTGCCCCTGATGGGCAGTGGGCCCAGAAGATGCCTCAGCTGCCCCTGATGGAGGTGGTGAGAACCCCGTGCCCACTGGCTCCCAGCCAAGGCCAGTCAGAAGATACAATGGGCATAGTAGACTCAGACATGGGGGCCACAAAGGCTCAAGAAAGACCGTCATTAATAATAAATGTGATAGAAAATCTAGGTTTCATGCAGATCTTAACCAAGACCTACTAATAGCATTTAAATAAGAAGAGACAGAGACAGAGAGATTGATTTTGCCTTAGAACATGGGCAGGCAAACTTCTGCGAGGGGCTGGTTAATAAATATTTTCGGCTTTGTGGCCGTATAACATAGGCCACACCACTCAACTCTGCCAGTATAGCGTGAAAACAGCATGTATGCAATGAGCACGCCTGAGCTCCAGTGAAAGCTTATTTACCAAAAATAGGTGACCAGCAAGATCCGGCCTATAGCTTGCTCACCCCTGCCAGGGAATGGATGGGGATGGAGTAGAACAGGAGTCGTCCACTCTTTCCAAATTAACAAAAGTTTGACAACAATCTCAATGTTTCATGTCTATATAAGAATTTATTTAGAAAATGTGAGTTTTACTTCAAGAATAAGATAAGCTAGATAATTGTTTCAGGAAAGAGAGGAGAAGATTTTCAGTAACAGTAGAATACATAGTAGAGCACTAGTACTCAAAACAATGTGGTATTGACAAAAGAATGGACAGATAAATAGACAAGAACTGACAGCCCAGAAACGTGCTTGAGTGTACATGTGTCTTAAATTTACAGTGAAAGAAGCAGCTCACTAAAAAGAAAGGGTGAATTTTCCAATGAGTGACATAGAGAAAATAAAAAGCATTCACATTCTATCCTCCCACCCCATTCTATCACAAAACAAATTTGAGATGCATTAAGTAAACTTCAAAATTCAGTGGAAAATACAAGGATCAAAATGAGAAAGAAGTTTCAAAACATGAATTTAGTGTAAGATACTAATCAATTTAATAAAACTCACTTTGCCAGCATTACTGGCATACTTTTATTTACAAATATAGCACATTTCCCATCTCACCTAAAAAAAAAAAAAAAAAAAGGCAACTTAAGAATAAAATCTAATTATCTAGCAGGGAAAAAAATCAATTAGTGATCTTTTCTGAGTTGTGGAGATACTAGAAATCTTTATTGCTTTATTTTATTTCATTATTTTTTTTTTTGAGACAGTCTCCCTCCGTGCCCTAGGTAGGGTGCCATGGCATCATAACTCACAGCAACCTCAAACTCTTGGGCTCAAGCGATCCTCCTGCCTCAGCCTCCCAAGTAGCTGGGACTATAGGTGCTCAGCTAATTTTTCTAAGCTTAGTAGTAGAGATAGGTCTCGTTCTTGCTCTGTCTAGTCTTGAACCCCTGCGCTCAAGCGATCCACCTATCTCTGCCTCCCAGAGTGCTGGGGTCACAGATGTGAGCCACCTGGAGGCCTTCCTTGCTCACTTTGAACTCTGACCTGTTCCCTGGCTCAGCAGAAGGCACATCCTCTGAGCCGTCCCCTTCAAAGGCCCTTGTCTCTTCTCTGATTTTGCTGACACACATGATAATCTCTCCCAGGGACGTCACGAGAGAGGGAAGAAGGATGTTCATTACAGATGTCCCTGCCTCTCTTGAGGTGGCGCATACAGAGGCTCCTTTCACAGGGGGGCAGAAGGGAGAAAAAGGAGAATTCAACAGACACACAAATATACACACACTCGTAAACAAACTCATCAATAAATTAGCCTGACTCTCCAATATGACCACATAAGAGAACTTTGAAAAGAAAGGAATTTTTTTGTAGGAATTTACTGAATTGTTATGGGGGTTCTTTTGAGAGTAGCACCCTTTTTTCATTATCTTTTCTTCTCCGGGATGGCTGGAGCTGAGGAAATCTATGAGCAAGGGGATCTTTTTCTTTTAATGTCATACCGAATTTACCTATTAAGTCAACTATTTAGAGGCAATTTTGGCTTTTCCTTTTCAATTTTACATCTCTTAACTTTTTGTTGTCTGCCTAGAACCTTGAAAGAATGTGAACTAGGAAGGCTTACTGTACCTTACAATTCTTAAAAATACTTGCTGCAGTTCCTAATTACCGCTTCCACAAGTATCAGCACTGCTATAACCAGCTTGCTAATAATTTTAATAAGAACAAGTGTTAACATCTATCAACTTTTGTGATAATCACATTTTTTGTCTCATCTTTTAAGTTGATTATCAGATAGATTCACTAGAGCTCACGTCTACCTTCCTGAGTAAACCGTAGTTGGCCATAGCTGCCATTCTTTCGTTTTATTGTTGCCACTGTTAGAATAATGTAAATATTTTTTCTTTCAGGGTATTTGCCTATATGTTCAAAAGTAATTGAACTTGGCTGATAATTTTTTCTTTCCTCTTCATTGATTTGTTCATTGTACTAAAAAGGTTTTTACCTGGTCTGAGTGTGAAGTTCAACTGGGATCATAAAATTAGTTGCAGAGTTTTAAACTTTTATTTTTCTGGTCTAACGCAGTTCATGTGGTAAAGTATCATTTTTATTCAGTAAGAATTTGGTAGAATTCACCCCAAACCATCGGAGCCTGTTAACACTTTTTAGAGCTCGATCTCTCTCATTTTATTCTGTTTGTTAGGTAGCCTTGAGTTGATTTGTGCCACTTATGTTCTCTTTGAAGAATTGACTTAAATGTTTACATCTATTAGCATAGAGCTGCAAATAGAGTACACATAACTTTTTATGATATTCTGTCTGTATTTATCGATTCTATTTTTTCCCCATCTTGTTTGTTGACCCCTTTCTTCTTGTTGACTAGACTTGTGAAAAGGTTGGCTTTGATTACTCTTATTAAGCAAGATTTGGGGTTTGTGCTCATGCCGTGGTATCATTTATTTACATTTCTATTTTAGTAATCGTTCTCATTATCTTCAATAAATACTCACGTAGGATTGGGTTGATTTTTTATCCGTTTTCTTCTATCTTCTTGAGCTTCAGGCTTGGTTACTTTTTGACGTCTTCATTTCCTGTTGTGTATCAGGCTCATGTCTCCCGTGTGGGGTCACAGACCTTGACCTACACTATTTTCATTACCATTCCTGTCTAGAGTTTGTTAACTTATTTGAACATCTCTTTATTCTAGGTGCCTTCACCAGTAGTGGTAATGATAATAACATTATTAATGATAATAGAGGGGTTAGTGACACCTGCTGTTATCCACAGGTGGATGGGTTTTTATTACTTCATTATGTATTTTGCTGTGTTTTAGGTCCAGAATATGGACAGTGTGTATTTTTACGTTTTATAATTTGTTAAGATTTTCTTTGTGTTAGCCTTCGTGAAAGTACAAGATTTATTTTAAAATAAGCATTCTGGGCCTATTTCAGCGATTAAGTCTCTGTGTTTGTAAAGAAAGATTTAGATATACATTAAGAGATACCGATGAGGAAATACAGATCGCAATTCTCACGCATTTTTTTTTCTTACTCTCCAAAACTCTATTGGTGGAATAGTAAAGTCACTAAAAAAATAATAACCAGTAAAGCAAAAGAGAATAGAAGATGAATCAACAGTGTTCATGGATGTAAGTTAAATCTCAAAGCTGGAATATGGAGTAGGGGTAAATGGGAGGGGAGGGGAGCGAGGAAGTTGGAATCTACCACCTGCAGGAGGGACGCATGGAGAGCAGATGAACTCTCCCTGCAGGGCCCTCGGAAGGCTTGGGGCTTGGAGACGGCCGCAACAGAGGCTGAACATCTGTCCTGAGCATTCAGATGCCACCCCCCATGCCTTTTCCAATCTCTTTGTCTTCCAGAGTGTGGCCAAGGAAACATCCCATTCCCATCTCTGCTGGAAATGGGAGCTTTATTATCTTTAGAATTGAGAGTCTCCATGTGTAGGGGAGCCAGACATAGCTGGGCAGGAAGGTGCCAAATTGAAAACAAAAGGAAGAAGCAGATCGGAACCAGGAACGGGCTCAACCCACCCCTCTTCCTTCGCCTTATTCCCAGGGTGTCAGTATAAACCCCACTACCAGGTAGGGGATTGGAGGATTTTTTTCTACAGAAACTAAATGGCCACAAATAAAGAGGCTTGCAGGGGCTGTCATGGCAGGGGCTGCCGTTACAAGGGCAGCCCAGCAGAGCAATAAAACCCGGAGCCCCACTGCACTGTGATCGAGGTCCACGGTGGGGATCCGGCCCGGGCCCTGGCACTTCCAATGAACTTAAAATCTTAAGTGTGAGTGGACAGATTGACAGCCAGAAAGTGTCAATACACCAGAGAAAAGATTCACCACAGAAGACATAAACCCAGGCAGGAGGGGTACAAAAATCAAAGCAAATGGAAAAGAACGTAGAGGAACAAATGTCAGATGGAGGAGAAGTAAACAGTCAGTTGAACAAAACAGACAAAGAGACAGATAACAGGGGAGGGAGAGAGGAGATGGGCTGGATCTGATCCAGGGGCCCCTGGCCTGGCGGAGCAACTGTGTGGAGACTGTCATCGAAAACATAATCCTGAGTAACTGCTGAGTGGTTTCCAGATGGACAGGCCATGAAGCATCAAGCAGAATTGATACTGGAGGAAGCAGGTCAGGCCTCCCCTCACTGTTAGCCAGTCTGCAGAGACACAGGACCAGGTCCACCAAAGTCTAACAGAGGGCAGAGAATGATCAGGAGGGCAGTGAGCGTAGCCACTCCAAGACTGTTCTCCCATTTCCACAATCACACTTTTATACATAACAGTTACAAGAACCACACTAACCCTTATCTTAAACAACAGTAATTAACCCTTACCTAAAACAAGAATAAATCCATAACCCACGACCCACAGTGAACAATAATTAATATCACCCACGGCCCATATGACAACATTCCAATTCAAAAGTTAATCTCCCAGGCGGGACCCAATGATAAGAGGGACTTCACCTACCAAATGCAGTCAGTATAACCTGGTTCTCTGTACCCTCGATGAATCCCCAACAATAAAAAAAAAAAAGTTAATCTTCTAAATAAACTGCCCTAAACTGGGCAAGATACATACTTGCAGGTTAAAGCCAAATTTACAAAACAACAAAGGTGGGAAACATCAGGGGAAGGTCAGGTAGGAGGACCCTGACCGGCCAGGCCAGCTGTGTCCTCTCAGCCCAGCCCAGTGCCTCGGTCTTATCCTCACTCCACCTGTTCTCAGCATTACATTTCAGAACACCAGGGATAAAGGCAGGTCCTAAGGACTCTAAAAGTAAAAACAGACAAAAAGCTAACTGAGTGGACGAAAAGGAGATGGGATAAAGACTGGCTTTCCCACTGTACCCGGTGCAAGCCCCGGAGCTGGCTCACAGAGGGCTGCAGTGAGGGGTGGGGGACACCATGAAGTGCCGGGAAATAGATTTGCACATTTAGAAACTTACTGACAGGTATTTGACAAGTCTTCCGGAGCATTTAGGGAGAAACAGCTCTCCACGCACAGACAGTAAACTACAAAACAAAGCAAAGGACGGGGCCAGGGAAAGCAAAAAATTGTACCAAACAATTGCTGGGCTGGGCAGAATAAGGTCATATTAACATAAACATTAATTACTGATTTAACCACTAATTGTGGTGTAGATACACTGATTAGGTTGAGGGAGGAAAACGGGCGGACTGGATATGTGAAGGCCAAAAATGTAACTAATAAAACAAGAAGTCAGTAGATAATACGTAACACATGTACATCAAGAAACAGCAATACAAGCATTAATTAGTAACGGGTAAAGTCATGGGACACTATAGAGCTTATAGAAAGCAGAACTCGGCGAGCAGGGAGGAATACAGCATGACCTGTAATGCCACTTTTATTAAACTCTGCGTATTATTTAGTAAAAATAGAGACTATTTTTAATTTTTTTTTTTTTT
>NW_003852530.1:2953168-2959560 GCF_000181295.1 Otolemur garnettii | reverse complement strand
CCCAAGCAGCTGGGACCACAGGTGCCCGCCACAACGCCTGGCTATTTTTTGGTTAAAACAGAGACTATTTTTAAATAGTTTCCTATGTATATACAGAGGGTGCCAAAAAATGTGTACACATTTTAAGAGAGGAAAAAAATGTATGAAAATTGTCATAGTGTATACCAATAGCAAAAGATGAATGCAAGTTTTACTGAGCACCTCTTGTAACTGCATGAGTCAAACGCGACATGAGTATTACAAATTTTACACAGGTTTTTCCTTTTTTTTTTTAGACAGAGCCTCGAGCTGTCACCCTGGGTAGAGTGCTGTGGCATCACAGTTCACAGCAACCTCCAACTCCTGGGCTCAAGTGATTCTCCTGCCTCCACCTCGAGCCACAGGCACTGAGCCAGGTTTTTCCTTCTTAAAATACATGTCTTTTGGCACTGTCTATCGCTGTACTGGTGGTCTCTGGATCAGATGAGACATGTTCCTGAGAATGTCTTCAGGTCGAGTTTGCACGTAAGTCAGGCTCCTGAGGAACAGTGCATATCTGGTGATGATGATGACAGTACTATCAGGGCTCATGCGTGGCATTCGTAATGCAGTGTAATACCATAATAATAACACCCTCTGGCTCAGCGCCCATGGCTCAAGAGGCTAAGGCGCCAGCCACATACACCTGAGCTGGCAGGTTTGAATCCAGCCTGGGCCCACCAAACAACAATGACAGCTGCAACCAAAAAAAAAAAAAAAAAATAGCCAGGCATTGTGGCGGGCACCTGTGGTCCCAGCTACTTGGGAGACTGAGGCAGGAGACTTGCTTGAGCCCAGGAGTTGGAGGTTGCTATGAGCTCTGATGCCACAGCACTTTACCCAGGGGTACAGCTTGAGGCTCTGTCTCAAAAAAAAAAAAAAAAAAAAGAATAATAATAACACCCTCATACTGTAATAATGAGTTACAGAAAATACTGTGCTCTTTCTTTTAACTCAAATAAACAGAATATCAAAAGCAAACTTGTACCAGATGACTTAGGTGGGAGATAGGAGACATTTCAGAAAAGAATGTTTAAGGTTAGCACTGAAGTTGCGTCCTGGTCTTGCTTACCAGAAGGGGCGTCTTTGAGGCAGGAAGGTGTGACTCTCACGGGAAGGTGATGGTGGCAATGGTGCTGGACTAGAGGGAGTGGGCGCTGCAGAGTCAGGATTGGACTCTGTTGCTAGAGGCCTGGAGCTGACCACTGAAGTCAGTTTCTTGAAAAACGTATCTAGACGTGTTAGCACAGCCTTTTTTCTTTTTCTTATAAACGGCCTTGTAGCATGTCCTCACGCACTGCACAGCAAACCCTTGTAAACTGCTCAGGGTTAGAACCCTGCTCCTCAAGCTTAGAGCTCTTGCTTCATCGAGATGGAAGACCACGGATAATTCTTCTGTCATAACTTTATTAGCTCTGGGTCTTCTGATTCTTCATGTTGGGGTGTTTCTATCAGCTGATCCTCTACCCACCTGTGAGACCAGCAGCCAGCGTGAAAATACTGCCCCAGGGAGCCTCTCAATGCTGTGTGGCAGAAACTAGCTCCCCAGTTATTAATTTAATTGTTGAGTTAGAAATTATCCTTACAGGGGCCTTAGGTACAGAATGCTGGTAAGTTGTGTCATCTGTAACCAGGACACTGCTGTATTCTTCACCAACTATGTTAACTGTGTCAACATACACCCTTATACAGACACATGGCTGATGACAAAGGACACAAAATTCAGTGGGACTGGGATGGTCATTTAAAAAAAAATTGGTAATGGGAGGTGCCTGTGACTCAAAGGAGTAGGGCGCCGGCCCCATATACAGGAGGTGGCAGGTTCAAACCCAGCCCTGGACAGAAGAAAAAAAATTGGTAATGGATGAAATGTATGAATAGATAGACAAAAATAAACCTTGACCTTGGTGACTGTTAATTTTTGTGTGTCAACGTTAGTGGGTCTTGGGGTGCCTAATATTATTGGGTCAAATATTATTCTGAGTGTGTATGTGAAGTGAAGGTGTTTATGGATGAGAGAAACACCTGGATTGGCAGACTGGGTGAAGCAGATTGCCCTTTTGGGGGGTAGTGGGGGGGTCATCTGATTAAAGGGCTGATCCTCCTCTGTGTAAGAGGAAACTGATCCTGCCTGGCTCTGGACTGAGACATTGGATTTTGCCTGCCTTCAGACTCAAACCAAAGCACTAGTTTTTCTTGGGTCTCAAACCTGCTGGCTTCCAGACCAGAACTACACCAGCAGCTCTCTGGGGTCTTCTGCTTACTGTCTACAGTTCTGAGACTTCCCAGTCTCTGTAATCACATAAGCCAATTCCTCTAGGTCAGCGGTTCTCAATCTGTGACATGATCCCTTTTTAACAATGAAAGTACATTGCAGTATTAGGAATATTGAGATCCATTGCTTTAGACAAATCTACATACGTACATACATACATGTATGTATGTACGTATGTAGTATCTATCTATCAATCTATCTGTATGTCTATCCTATGAGTTCTGTTTCTTTGGAGAACCCTGACTAATCCAATCTTTCCCTCACAGAGTACACAAAAATTAATTCAAGAAGAGTCAGTTGAGCTAAATATGATAATTAAAACCAGTCATCTTTGTGGAAGAAAAAATAGAAGAACTTAACCATTAATGAAACCAAAAATGTACTAATGAAAAAAGAAAAAAATATTCATTGAACTTGTTTTAAATGAAGAATTCATTTTTATTTAAAAAACTGCCACTAAGAGCTGGGCACAGTGGCTCACAACTGTAGTCCCAGTACTCTGGGAGGCCACGGTCGGTGGATTACTTGAGCTTAGGAGTTGACACCAGCCTGAGCAATAGTGAGACCCCATCTCTACTAAAAATAGAAAACTAGGCTTGGCACCTGTGGCTCAAGTGGCTAAGGCGCCAGCCACATACACCTAAGGTGGCAGGTTCGAATCCAGCCGGGCCCGCCAAACAACAACGATGGCTGCAACCAAAAAATAGCTGGGCGTTGTGGCAGGTGCCTGTGTTCCCAGCTACTTGGGAGGCTGAGGCAGGAGACTCGCTTGAGCCCAGTAGTTGGAGGTTGCTGTGAGCTGTGATTCCACAGCACTCTATACAGGGGGACAGCTTGAGGCTCTGCCTCAAAAAAAAAAAAAAATAGAAAACTAGCCTGGCAATGTGGGCATCTGTAGGCTCAGCTACTCAGGAGGCTGAGACAGGAGGATCACTTGAGCCCTGGAGTTCAAGGTTACTATGAGCTATGATGATATCACAGCACTCTACCCAGGGTGACAGAGTGAGATTTTGTCTCAAAAAAAAAAAAAAAGCCATTAAGATAATAAAAAGACAGCAACAAACTTGGCAGAGATATTTCCACTACAAATGCTCAATAATAAATTCAAATTTAGAGTATTAAAAAAAAAACTTCTGAGTCAATTAGAAAAATTTAGATAACTATTGTCTATTGATAAAAATAGTAAACAGAAAAATAAGAAAGAAACATGAACAGGTATTTCACAAAAAAGAATTTTAAAATAGCCAATAAATATGTGAAAAAGTGTTCAATGAAGTAAACATTAGAAAAATATGAATTAAAGCCCAAAAAGACACTTCAGTATACCTACGAGAAAAGCTAAAATTGAAAAGACTCACCTTAGCAGGTGCTTGGGAAGATGTGACACAGCTGGAATTCTCTTAAATTACCGATAAGAATATAAATTGGTACAATCCCTTTGTAAAACTGCTCAGCAATACAAAATACACATCTTGTATCTGAGCTGAAGAAAAGAAAGTGAAGCAGAGAGGGACTATATACAGAGGTAAATACAAGCACACATTGATATTAACTGTCAAAACAATACACAATAGTAAAACCAAGATCACATCTTACGGATTTTAAGCATGAGGAATTAAAATCTATGACAGCAAAATTACAAGACGCAAGAGAGGGTCAGTGGACTTAAAATGTTCCATATCTTGAGCGTAATCAGGGAAGTGGGAAAGTGATAATTATCTGTCTCAGACATTAATACCTTAGGAAATGATGCTGTAATCTCTAGGGTAAGTACCAAATAGCAAGATAATACATAAATAAGTTAATAAAGAAAAGAGCAAGAGTAATGAGAAGTCTGATAAATTAAAAACATGTAAAGAAAGCAAAGGCAAAAAACAGAGAACTAAGGCACATGTGTTGAGAACAGGACAGAGGCGTCAGGCTCAGCCAATACAGCTCAGCTGTTCTGGCCCATTCAGGGTCTAAATGACCTTCACCTCCTATCTCCCATTCTTGCTGTTTTGCAAATTCAGCTTTAACCTGAAAGCATATATGTTGAGTAGTTTAGGACACTTGAGTTAAGACATTAACTTTTGAAATAGAAATGTTGTTTTGGGTCATGAGTTATGTCAATTATTGTTTCTTACAGGTCCTGGGTTGTGGTGATTACTGTCATTTAAGTGTTAATTACCGTTGTTTAAGATAAGGGTTGGTGTGGTCTTTGTTTTGACCTTTTCCTATAAAAGTTTGATTTTGGAAATGGAAGAACAGAGCAGTCCTGGACAGGCTACTCTCACTGTTCTGCAGAATCTCCAGCCTTCTGACAAAGTTCAGTGGACATACCCCATCTCTGCTGACAGCAACAGGTGGCTGGACTCTCTTCATCTGGCAACACAGTGGTTCTCAACTTTCCTAATGCTGCAACCCTTTAATACAGTTCCTGTGGGTCATGACCCACAGATTGAGAACTGCTGCGGCAACAGAACAAGTGGGTCACCTAGAAAAGAGAGAGTAAAATGGAGAACATAAACCAAATAAAACAATAATTCCACTAAACACGAATGGGTAAATATCCCAGTGGCAAAGATTGCCAGATGGGATGTAAAGACAAAACCTAACTATATCCTGCTCAAGACTCACAAATTTAAATATATGAGAACTTAACTACTAAAAGTAAAAGGATAGGAGAAGACATACCATGTAAATCATAACCAAAAATAGTGTAACCATGCTAATACTAGACGTAGATTTGAAAACAAGAAATATGCTAAAAATAAATGCATTTCATAATGAACAAAAAAAAGATCAATCCCTAGTTCTAAATATAAATGCACACAAAAACTTTCCTTCACAATCCATAAAAATCAGATATTAAGAGAATTAAAATTAGGGGTAGAAAACAACAAGCAGAGTAAAAGATGTCTACATGCTCTTCTAAACTTAATGTGATAAATGGCGTTTACAAATTTTACTATTTTGGACTTAGTTTGCATTCCTGAAATAAAACTAACTTGGCCATTGTGTATTATCTTTTTCACATGTCATTATTTTGAGCGATATAGTTCTTAACTCCATATTCATGAGTAAGATTAGCCTCCTTTCTTATGCATCATCTTTGGCTGGCCTCGTTATACCTGTTGTGCTGGCTACATAAAATAACTTGAGAATTGTACCTTCTTTTTGTTTTCTAAAAGTGTGTATGAAGCGTTAGGATTATCTATTTCTTAATTATTCCGTAGGATTTATCTATAAAATCATCTGGAACTAATGTTTCTTTGTGGGAAGATTTTTTTTTTTTTTAGCTATTAATGCAAACTATTTAGAGCTACTATAATTAAATATTTCTTGATTGGTCAGATTGGTTGACTTTTCCAGGAATTTGTCCATTTCACTTACATTTTCAATATATTGTCATAAAGTTGAAAAAAGAAACTCTTTCAATCCCTGCTTAACCTGTAGTTTTGCTTTATTTTCTATTCCCCAAATTGTTTTAGTTGTGCTTTCTGTACAATTTTGTTTTTCATGTTACATCTTGCCAGAGTCAGTCTAGTTTGTCAGTCTTTTAAAATGACCAAACATTAGCTTTGTTAAGTCTCTCTAGGATAACTGTGTTTTTATATTATTATTTTCTATTTCACCTTTAACATTTGCCCCTTTTCTAATATAAATGATAGGAATTTAACTTTAAATGCAACTTTCTTGGATTTGTAAAAGTTATTTTATAAACATATTAATGGATTTTTAATTTTATTAATTTCTCATTAATAGATATAATGAGCAAACTAGAGTAGTTTTATAAAAAAGGATTTTTAAAATCCTTTAAAAATTGTGACAGGATTTTAAAAATCCCTTTCCCTTGATAACACTGTGTCCAGTATGAAATCAATTCTTAGACATTTTTGAGACCTAACTACATGCATTTCATTTCTATTCCATGTATTCTAGAAAATATTTTTCCTCTCTCTTAGAGTGTTATTTTGTATTTATCCATTAATTCAGGTTTGTTAGTTGTATGGTTTGAATATTTAATATCCTCAATTATTTCTTGTTTTACCTGATCTCTCAGTGACTAAGAAAGATGTGTTAAAATCTTTTGTTCTTTTTTTTTTTTTTTTTTTTT
>NW_003852530.1:2948466-2953031 GCF_000181295.1 Otolemur garnettii | reverse complement strand
GTCGTTGTTTGGCGGGCCCGGGCTGGATTCGAACCCGCCACCTTAGGTGTATGTGGCTGGCACCTTAGCCACTTGACCCACAGGTGCCAAGCCAAAATCTTTTGTTATGATGACGGTTTCATTCGTGTTTCCTTTAGTAATATTCATTTTTATTTGCATATTATAAAGCTATAATATTAAATTTATAGATGTTTAGAACTCAGTAGGGTGTAATAATGCCTTGTATTCAGTAGTGTATTTTGAATTAATTTCTAAGATTTTATACTGTGCACATTGCTACCCCTGCTCCCTTGGTTGGTTCATGTGTATTGAAAATAATCATCTTCACTCCTTTACTTCCAAACTTTCTATGTCTGCATATTTTAGATGTTCCTTCAATAAACAATATATTCTTCCTTAAATCAGAATCTAAAAATCTTTGTCCTTCACCTAGAAAGTTTAATTCATTTACATTTATTGTGAAATTGTTAAATTTGACTCTATTTCTATCATTTAAATTTGTTTTCTTTTTACCCCTTTCCTCTGTTTACATTGTTACCTTATGATGTATTTTTAAATGTAGATGACTGGCTTTATCTTCTGTTTTCCCTTCTTCAGCATAATCATTATTTTCTTCCAAATTAATATACTCAGCCTATAACACTGTTTTCAACCATTTTTATCTCGCAGTACACTTGAACCTATAGTTAACTTCCGAGACACATTTAAATTATATTGATCAAAAAAAAAGAATACTACATACTGTTTCTTGAACTTCTTTTGCAAACAGTTTAATTAATGATCTTTAAGACTTTTTATAGCACACCTAAGAGATCCTCTCATTCATGACATACTGGTTGAAAATCTCTGGCATAGAATTTTTAACACTGTGTTGACATACACTGTTTTGCTTATATTTTATTTCTACTCAATTTGTACGGTATATTTCAGAACTCATAGTATTTTATTTGTATGGTCATTATTTAATTAGATTTTCCCACAATTTACTCACCATTATTTCCTACCTCAAAGACCTTTTTTTTTTTTTTTGCATTATGAAAAATGCTTTTAGAAGTAACTTTTTAAAGAGTCTGTTATTCTTAAATTATACATTTTTCTTCTTTATATATGTGTGCATATGTATGTTTCTTGTAAGATATAATTTCACATTGAACAATACTAATGTGAGACAAAATTTTCAAAATTTTGAAGATACTATTTTATCTTCTAGCTCCTGGCATTGCTTTGGATATTTGGGGCTCCAGAGTAATTATCATCACTATGCATCATTCCTGTGTGTTCTCTGGCCACTCGTAATTACGTTTTCCCTCTTCATCTTGAGGGCTTTGCAAGTGCACATTTACTCATGTTCATCTGGTCTAGGAGGAGTTGAGCTTCCTGACTCTGACAATTAGTGGTTTTTATCAGTTTCAAAAATGCAAAGCCGCTCTATGTTTGAGTGTTACCTCTCCCTGAGTTCCTGCAATGTGTTTTTCCTAGTACTCTGAAAAGACAGACATGGGACTCTCTCACTCCGTTTTTCTATGTTTGTTTAACCTGTGCACTGAGGTTTTTAGTTCCTAGACGTCTTATTAATTGGTTTTCAAATGTGCCTGGTCATTTTTTCTACTTCCAAAGTCATTTTTGGAATTATTTCATTTATTTAATCTTAATGAACATATTTCAAAATATTCTGAATTTTGTCATTGTAGTAGTTAGCTATAGGGTTCCATGTCTGATAATTCTGTAGTTTATGTTTTCTGCTAAGTCTTGCTATGGCGTTTTGTTTCTGCATGTGATCTATAATTTTGACTATGAATACATATTCTCTGGAATTATATCTATGAGAGTTTTTTTCTTAACAATTTTTTATTAAATCATAACTATGTACATTAATGCATTTATGGGGTACAGTTTGCTGATTTTATATGCAATTTGGAATACTTACATCAAACTGGCTACATAGCCTTCACCTCACTTACTTAATTGTTGTGTTAAGACATTTATACTCTACTCTTTATAGAGTTGAGTTTTTATTTATTTATTTTTGTTGTTGTTGTTGTTGAGACAGAGCCTCACCATGTTGTCCTTGGTAGAGCGCTGTCGTGTCACAGCTCACAGCAACCTCAAACTCCTGGGCTTAAGCAATTCTCTTATCTCAGCCTCCCAAGTACCAAGTAGGTGGGACTACAGGTGCCTGCCACAATGCCTGGCTATTCCTTGTTGCAGTTATCATTGTTGTTTAGCAGGCCCGGGCCTGTTTCAACCCCCTACTCTGGGTGTATGTGGCTGGCACCATAACCACTGTGCTACGGGTGCTGTGCTTTGTTTATTTATTTTGAGACAGAGTCTCACTCTGTTGCCCTGGGTAGAATGCCATGGTGTCACAGCTCACAGTATCCTCAAACTCTCGGGTTCAAGCGATTCTCTTGCCTCAGCCTCCCGACTAGCTGGGACTACCAGTGGCTGCCACAATACCAGGCTATTTTTTTAGAGACAGGGGTCTCATCTTGCTCTTGCTCAGGCTGGTTTCAAACTCCTGAGCCCAGACAATCCACACACCTCGGTCTCCCAGAGTGATAGGATTATAGGCATGAGCCACTGTGCCAGCCTTCTATTGAAGTTTTTTGAAACCTGAATTTAAAGTGGGTCTTCCAAGAAAATTTAGTTCTGCAGGGCACATGAACATTGCCAACCTGAAATCACTTTAACTTTTCATGGGGATTTTTTAGGCCACACTGGCAGTCCAAATTCCAGTTCCAAACTCATGCAATGATTTATATTAGAAATTATTAGTAGAATCTTTCTTATTTTTATTCCTTTCATCTAGAGCCAAAGACAAGATAAAAGCTTATTTTTTTTCCTCTGTGGGGTGTTTTTTCCCCCTCTTCCTGGCTTGCCGACCGTGTACAGCTGCCTCTAATCCGACCACCTTCCTTGAACACGCCCAGATTTTGTCTTCTGTGCTGTTTTGTTATGTGTTTTACACTTTATGTGCCACATTTTTAAATTTTCTATAGCAAAACAGGTTTTCCTCAGACATCAAGTTCACCGTATGGCTGAAAAGAAGGGGTCCTGTTCCCCTTCTAGTCCCCCTAACATGCTCAGCACGAGTGAGAAGCAGACTAATCTCTCTTCTGTTATGGTTGACTTTTCCTCCCTTGGGGAGGTTTTCTTTCTCTCTGAAGTAAAAATATCTCACCAAAGTTATGTGCAGGAATGAATCACTTTTCATTAACCTTGTAAATGACCTTGAAAACGTAAAGCCATATGAGTCTTCAGATGAATGTTTTTATTCATCCCAAAGAGATTTATTCTAGTATATCCACGATAATTTCTTCTAGTTTCTTCTTCTTCTTCTTTTTTTTTTTTTTGTCTTTTTTGCTAGGACTATTAATGGTATATATTATTTGTTCAGTTCTTAAATCTCCATTTGAGATGTCCCACATGTCAAATCTTTTTTCTGGGACTCTAAAGAATGGATATTATTTGACATTTGAAGAATATCTAGATAACATCTCTTGTCTGTTATTTTGACTCTCATGATGTCTATCGTGGCCCGTAAAGAAAGTGCTGCCTCGTTTGCCTTACCTTGCGTGTCCTCTGCATCACGGGCTTGATTTTTGTTTTTGTCACTTTTGCAACTTGACGTCCATAGTGTCCTTTTCACCTGCGCTACGACTCTATTTGTTTCTCTGCAGGACCTTAGTAATTCAGGAGTCTTCAGTCTGCTCATTTTCATATCTTTCACTTCATTTTACAGAGTTTATTTTTTCTGAATTTAACTGAAAGCACATGGTAAATAATGCAGGGTATTTTAAGTGTGTCATAACTGCCATATTCTTTTGCTTAAATAATGCAGAGTCTTTTCATAGGTACCTTTTTTTGGTCACATTATTCAGGCTAAAACAAGAAGAAGTCTACCAAACTAGGTAAATGCCCCAAACAGTGCGAGCTGCTTCTCCCCCAGACCCCTCCCGGTCCACCTGCAGATATGCAGATTCGACACTGAAAGATGGGTTGACATAAGTTTACAAACCAGTTTAGTCATAAAGCAACTGGAGAGGGCGGAACGCATCCTGGGAGATAATCATAGCAGGAAAATTTCAATTTGCTACAGCTCCCTTTCTGTGTTTGCTTAAGCCACACACTGAGGGTTAGCTTTCCATATGGAGTTCTTCTTCATAGCTGCCTCCACTTCCAGGGAAGAATGTCATTGCCTCCTGGCCCTGCCATTCACAGCCTTGGGAAGGGCCTTGACTACTGTGGGAGCCCCTAATGCCTGGGGGGGGTTGTATCTGCTGCTGCTATGCAAGGGTCCCCCTTATCCACAGTTTCTGTCACCTCCAGGCAACCACTGTTTGAAAATATTAAATGGGAAATTCCAGAAATAAACAATTCACAAGTTTTAAATTGTATGGGTTTCCAGGTTGCATGATGAAATCTCATGTCATCCCTCTCAGTCCTGTCCAGGATGTGGATTATCCCTTTCAGTGTCCAGGCTGTATAAGCTGCCCATTAGTGTCCAGGCTGTATAAGCTGCCCACCAGTGTCCAGGCTGTATAAGCTGCCCATTAGTGTCCAGG
>NW_003852530.1:2936944-2948191 GCF_000181295.1 Otolemur garnettii | reverse complement strand
AGTGTCCAGGC
Organism: Otolemur garnettii; assembly: GCF_000181295.1. Lineage (NCBI taxonomy): Eukaryota > Metazoa > Chordata > Mammalia > Primates > Galagidae > Otolemur > Otolemur garnettii. The sequence continues at coordinate 2,948,180 of NW_003852530.1, read as the reverse complement.
TGTATAAGCTGCCCATTAGTGTCCAGGCTGTATAAGCTGCCCGCCAGTGTCCAGGCTGTATAAGCTGCCCATTAGTGTCCAGACTGTATAAGCTGCCCGCCATCATCCCTCAGTAGCCGTCTCAGTCATCACGTCCACTGTGGTGGTGTCAGGATCCTTGTTATAGAGTAGCCCTAATTTTACTTGACTATTCCACTTTTTTATTAGTCATTATGGTTCACCTCCTGCTGTGCCTAAATTACATTCAGAATTATCACAGGTATAGATGTGCAGAAAATAGAAGGCATAGAGTGGGTAGGGTTTGGTCCTCCCTGTGGTCTCAGGCATCGGCTGGGGGTCTGGAATGTATCCCCAGAATACACGAGGGTCCCTACTGTACTTGCCCACAAACCTTCTAGAGCATTGATTCATAATAGCTAACGAAAATGGGACTCATGTCAGAATCATGACCTCCCCACAGTTTTGTTCTCAACGATTCAAAACGCGGAAATGTAAGTGGCTGTCATGACCCTCTCTGTTCCTGGGACACCTGCTGCCCTGTGTGGGAGAAGCAGGACTGCTGCCCTGTCTGGTCCTTTTTTTCATTTTCGACTTGTCATTCTCCTGCCATTTGAGCAATGACTCCTTATAGTTTCTGCTCTCTCCTCAGTGAGCATACCGCCCCTATTTTGCAGTGAGGGTCTTACTTTATCACCTTACTACAGTCCTTTGTCATTCTAGTCGGAGTCTGGATGGGAACATTAAACATCTAAGACTAGCACCTTCACTTACCCAGGAGTCAGTCTGCAGATTTTACATATATCATAAATATTTACAGAACTCCCAACATGTCAGGCACATTCTAAGCACCAGGGTACGTCAGTGAACAAAGCAGGTGGATGGGAGAGGCAGGTAAGAATGAACAGACGTAGCTAATAAGTATAATATTATTATTATACTTTATACTATACTATACTATACTATTATACTTTATACTATTATAATAATATTATATATTATACAATATGCTGGAAGGTGACAGGTGTGTGGGAAAAGGCAGAGCTGGGTAAAGGGACTGCGGGGCTGGGAGCGGGTCAGAGGAAGCCTCCGAGAAGATAATACGTGAGTGAAGGTGAGAAGGAGGGGAGACAGGTGGCCACGTGCCTCTCTGGGGAAGATGGGCCACAGCAGAGGGAAGAGCCAGTAACACTCTCAGTCAGGCCTGAGCCTGGATACTCCAGGCCCAGCCAGGAGGCAGGGGCAGCTGGGGACTCAGGTGACGGGGAGCCTGTCTGTGGGACCTTGCATATGAGGGTTTGGGTTGTCACTGAAAGATTGGGGAGCCTGGGAAAAGTTATGAAGAGAGGAAGGCTGTGCCCTCATTTACACTTCAAAGGATCCCTCTGGCTGCGGGATGAACACACAAGTCCTGGGATGCAATTGGAATTCCTGGGACGCAGTCGGATGATCCCTAAGGTCACTGACTGGAGATTGTCGTTCTCACCCAGACTGCACATGAGAATACCTGGGGAGCTTTAAAATCCCAGTGCCAATGCCGTGTTCCTGGACCAATTAAGTCAGAACTTCTGGGGTGGGTCCCAGGCATCAGGCGTTTTGAGAACTTCCCGAGGGACTCTGTGGAGAGGTCGAGGCTGCGAACCACTGTTTTCAACAAAAAGAAGGCTCCCTCGGAGTCCCTCGCACGACTGTGGGATCCGGAGGGCAGGGCAGGTGCCTTCCATGTAATTGCATCCAGGGCAGCCGTTAGGCCCAGAGCACAGAGGAATTAATCCTTGAAATTCCAATTTCACCAAAATGGAAACCCAGAATATTGACGGAAGCATGTGGTCGTCCCAGCCCAGAGCTCAAAGAGAGAGGCTTCTGCGCAGTTCTCAAGAATGAATTTTGAACAGAAGCTCCATATCACTGATTTAAGAAAGAAGGAAAAAAATAGAAACGTCTCAAGATGTGGAAAAGCAGCCCTTCGGATTTCAGAGAAATATAAATTTTTGCCACTGAGACTTGTGTCCCGGGAGTCGGATGAAGCCGAGGCCCCGTGGCCTGTTTCAGAGAAGAGGCCTTAGTGCCCGGCCAAACTGTGGGCTTCCTCCGTCTCCCCTGCAGCCCCCAGGCCCGCAGCGGGAGCTGAGTCCACCCCGGCCTACAGAGAGCTCCCCACTCCCGAAACATAATATCTCGGCTTAAATCGCCCCAGTGGGTTCATCCCAAGGTCAGGCTCATCCCCCAGGAACTCAGTCCCCCAGGGGAGTCCTACAGGAACTCTTCCTCATCCTCGCCAGCTCTACAGAGTGGTCCTGAGGCTGCCGAGTAAATGTCACACCGCCAGGTGTCTGAGATGGGCGAGAACAGCTGCCGGCCCTAGAGACAGGCAGAGCTCCAGCCCTCACCCAGTTGTCCCCGTGCCTGGAGTTTCCATGTGTTCAGGATGGAGGGAGGAGCCTGGCGCCCAGCACTCGGCCAAGGGAGCCCAGCTGGCTCAGGGCAGAGGCTCCCAAGAATGTCCAGACCCACCTCCAAAGCCAGAGGGAGGGACCGGTCTGCACAGGCTTGGTAGGACACACAGCCACTAGCCACGTGCAGCTTTCGAGCACTTTAAATGTGGTTCAGGTGACTGGTAAAGAGGGCTTTTAACTTTACTCCATTTTATTTCATTTACATTCAATTAAAAGAAAAAGAACTCTGACCCTTGATTCAGTTCTTAAAAAACATGTAAGCATGTTTAGATATGTTTGGAATAGCTCAGGTATTTGAATTTACTTAACCAGCTGGGAATCGCGTAAATTCTGAATACAGATCAAGTCAAGAAAAATGTAGCATCCAGATTGAGATGGGCCGTAGGTGTAAAGACTTTCCAAAATTAAAAAGATAGAACAAATCTCATTAATATTTTATATCAATTCCACTTTGAGATAATACGTGTAATCGTTTCAAAACATTGGGTTAAGTAAAATATATTATTAAAATTAACTTTGTCTATTTCTTACTTTATTCTTGATGTGGCTATTGGGACAGTTAACATCACATTTTTAAAAAGTCACATTTTATTTCCACGGGCACGTCAGCCTCTGTCCAGGAAGGAGGACACCCCACCATCCCTGAGCAGATGGAGGGAGGTTGAAACAGGTTGTCCAGACCACAAAGTCCACCAAGAACAGACAAGCTCAGAGAAAGCTGAAGGCACTTCCTTCCAGGACAGGAATTGCTGTTCCCTATTCCACAAACTCCCCAAATAGATCCCGTGGGTTTCAAATGCACAGCTGGGGTTGATCACCTCAACAGAGAGACTCTGCCATCGGAACACTGCATACAGCAAGAATCCTGCTACCTGGCAGCCCCCGCAGGGGAGGTGTAGATTTTTATACATATTTTTGTTTATTAATGCTTTACTTGCGTCATTTAAAAAATATTCTACTAAGTATTTAAGTAGTAAAAAACCTGTATAGTGAAACCTGAATTAAAAGTCTTTAATTCTTTTACACTAATGCCATAGTTTTAACTGCACTGGTCCAAAAGTTGCTTTTACGCCTTAACAGTCCAGTAGATTTTCTGTGAAGTCACAGAGAGACTACTAACTTTTTTTTTCCATCAGTCATATAGTAATGCATGGTATGGATATACTTGTTTTTTTCTTCTGATTCATGGGCACTTAATTTCCCATTTCTTTTTTATACTTCCAACAGCACTATGATGGACATTCTTTCACTTACATCTTTTTAAACATGTCCTAAAAGTGAAGTGGTGGGACAAAGGCTAGTTTTTATTTCTTTTTTTATTTATTTGAGACAGGACTTTGTCACCCTCCATAGAGTGCCGTGGCATCACAAATCACAGCAACCTTAAACTCCTGGGCTTACGTGATTCTCTTGCCTCAGTCTCCCAAGTAGCTGGGACTGTAAGCACCCGTCACAATGCCCAGCTATTTTTTGGTTCTAGTTGTTGTTTTTGGCAGGCCCGGGCCGGGTTCGAACCTGCCAGCCCCAGTGCACGTGGCTGGGGCCCTAACCACTGAGCACGGACACTGAGCCCAGTCAATTATTACAAAGTGAACACATCCATGTAACTACAACCCAAATCAAGAAATAGAACATTTTAAACACCCAAGAGGTTCCCTTCTCTAATCTTCCCAGTAACTACCCCCTTCCTCCACCCAAAGATAATGATTTCAAAGCTACACTAACTACCAACAGATAAGTTTTGCCTCTCAAAAATTTGTATAAACTAATAATATATCACCTATTTTCCTGCGTCTGGCTCCTGGGGGACATTCAATTCATGTTGTCCCAGACAGCTACGGTTTCTTCCTTCTTATTGCCATGTAACTTTGTATTTAATAAGCGTATTGTACTTGGCTTTCCCACTCCACCCTTGATGAACCTCTGACTTGTTCTCCCCTCCTCCCAGAGTTTGGCTTTTGTAAACAACCCTGCCGTGAACATTTTCCTACACGTCTTTTAACGTCTATTGACATGCATTTCGGTTGGGTATATGCTGTGGAGTTAAATTGCTGGGCCGTATAGACAGTGCCAACGTTTCAAAGCCGTCGTATCAATTGATGCCTCTCCCACAGTGTGAGCGTTTGGCTGCCGTACATCCTCAGCAACACTCGGTGCTGTTGAGTCTTTCTAGTTTTAACAATTCTGATGGGTGTAGAGAGGTGTTTCTCAGGTGAAGGGTGAAACGGAGCCCTTTGGCCGGGGCTCCGTTTAAATGCCCTTTGGATGCCCGCTGTTGTGAAGAGTCTGTCTGAGTCTCTTTCGTTTCTCTATTGGGTTGTTGTAGCCTATACTGAAAGGGGTAAAAGAGAATCTCAGGCACCTTTGGGCAGTGATTGCAGAAGGCTCCCACCATCAGGCCTGAGGTTTTGCAAAATCAACAAGGAAAAAACTTGCAAGCTTAGAAAGAGGCTTCTCAAGGCAGGATTCAGGTCATCCGAGATAACACGGCTGCAGCAGAAACTTGCCACGTGCCTCTGCAATGAAGATGAAGCTTGCTGGGGCTGCCCCAGCACCACCGGAGCCTTCTCCTGCCACAGGGATGGTGCAGGAGCCCACCGCCCTCAGGCTGCCATGCTTAGCCACAGTGGCGAAAAGTCCGGGAGAGACCTGCTATACACAGTCAAACGCAAATGTCCTTATGGAAAATGTTTATAGCAGCTCAATTCACAGTCACAATAATGCAGAAACAACCCAAGTGCCCCTCAACCCTTGGATGGATTCATAAACTGAGGTGTATGTAGACCACGGGATACTATTCAGCCATTAAGAAGATGGAGACGTTACATCTTTCGTATTAACCTGGATAGAGTTGGAGAACGTTCGTAAGAGTGTAAAAGCTAGCACCGACGTACTCAGTACTAATCCGAAACTAGTATATGAAGGACTGCAGGCCCACCCGAGAGAAAAACAATTAAATTTAAGAAGGGAAGGGGCTTGGTGACCTCCTACCTAGCCAAGTTCACCATGGGGGGGATACGGCAGACCTCCTGGGTGAAGGTTTCAACACAAACCATGTAGCTAATCATATGTGCCCTTATAGTAATGTGAAATTAAAATTAAAAAATATATAGGAGAGAAAGGATTCCTCTTCCCTCCTCCACTTAGTGGTGTTCTTTTAGCGCCCCTGGTTGAAAATTAATAACTGGCACAATTGTGGGCTAGTTTGTGTTGAGTTTCAGGAATTCTTTTTATATTCTGGGAAGAAATTGTTTATTGGTTATTTATGTTGCAAATGCATTCTCCACTCTTGATTTATCTTTGCCTGTTTTATAAAGTCCTTTGATGAAGGGAAGCTTTTCATTTTAATGCAGTTCAAGCTATCCATCTTTTCATGAGGTACTTGTGATATCACATTGAAGTCTTTTCTACCCGAAGGCTATCAGTTATTATGCATTGATTTCCTTCGCATTTTCATTGTTTTTCCTCCTGTATTTAGATAAGCAATCTACCTGGGATTGATTTTGGTGTTTGAACAGGCTGGTGTGAGGTAGGGAGTCGGGTTACTTTGTTCTTTGTATAATTATCCAGTCGGCCCAGCAGTGCTCACTGCACAGGCCTCACCTCCCCACTGCCGTGTGTCCTTGGCCAGGAATCGTCTCTCTCTCTCTCTCACTAGCATTCTTCCGCTTACACCAGCCTTTCTGTCCATCCTTAAAGCAATACCACAGTCCTAATTCCTGCAGCTTTACAATATCTTTGAATAACCAAGAGAATAAATCTTTCCATGCCTCATTTTTTTTTTTAACAGAGTTTCACTTTATTGCCCTCAGTAGAGTGCTATGGTGTCATAGCTCACAGCAACCTCCAACTTTTGGGCTTAGGGGATTCTCTTGCCTCATTAGGCGATTCTCTTGCCTCAGCCTCCCAAGTAGCTGAGACTACAGGTACCCACCACAACACCCAGCTATTTCTTTTCTTGTGGTTTGGCCGGAGCTGATTTTGAACCCGCCACCCTCGGTATATGGGGCCAGCGCCCTACTCAGAGCCACAGGCACCACCCCTATGCCTCATTCTTAAGGAGTACCCATTTATTTGAATCTTAGTAAAAATAATTTATTATTTATTAAATAATGATTATCAATGATACATTTTACATGGTTTATATACCTTACATACTTAGATTTATTTGCAGGTTGTAAAACTTTAACACTGTTGCAAGTATTGTTTCTTATGTTTAATTTCTAGTTGCTACTGGTAAATTGAAATAACTCTATTTGTGGTGATTTTTAAACTTCTAGTAAAATCTGATCATTCTTTTTCTTTATCAATTTTAGGCTTTTCTCTTCTGCTTTGAGAAGTCTTCCTTACTGAGGCCCATAAAAGTTATTCTACACTTTATTTTTCTATTTGTAAAGTTTTGTTTTTACATATGCATATTTCTAACCCACTTGCATTTAGCTGTATTAATGTAGCAAAATAAGGATTGTGTTTTATTTTAATAATTCTATAAATTTTTGTATACACGTGGATCTGTTTCTAGTCAGTCATTCTTTTCAATGATGTATTCGTCTTTTTCCATTATTACGTGGGAGAGTAAATATAATCAATATATGTAAAATATACTTTAATTACTGAATTTCAAAGGCACATCTTGATAACATAAACCCCTGGTTATATTTTTCCCAAAACTCTTTTGATACTTCCAGAGCATTTTATTTTCCATGGGAACATTAGAATAATTTTGTCAGATTCTATGCCTTGAGTTCTTGATCACAACTGTATTAAGTTATGTGATTAATTTAGAAAGAATTGATAGCATCAGAATATTGAGCCTTTGCTTATGGAAACATACTCTGTCAATTTGTTCAATAAGACTTCTGTCTCCAGGCTCAGCACCTATAGCTCAGTGGTTAGGGCTCCAGCCACATACACCAGAGCTGGTGGGTTCAAACCCAGCCCGGCCCTGCCAAACAACAATGACAACTACAACCAAAAAAAAGGTGGGCATTGTGTTGGGCACTTGTGGTCCCAGATACTTGGGAGGCTGAGGCAAGAGAATCAATTTCTTAAGCCCAAGAGTTTGTGGTTGCTGTGAGCTGTGATGCCACAGCACTGTACTGAGGGCAACATAGTGAGACTCTGTCTCAAAAAGAAAAAAAAAAAAAAGAATTCTGTCTCCAGGAAAGTTTTTTAGACTTTTTGAGTTTGTGTTTTCGTGAAGACTTACTTTCTTTTTCTAGAACTAGAGTATAAATGTTTTAACACAATAACTAAGTAAATGACACAAAGTCTATGTTAACCAGTTTGATGAAAATATTTCAGATTGTATATGAAAACACTACACTGCACCCCATGTTTGCATTAATGTACACGGCTATCATTTAATGAAAAAAAAAAAGACTTACTTTCTAAATTGAAGTTTAAACAAGTAATGTGTTGGGATGATCTAAAAATTAAAATTATGTAAAAAAGTACACCTGGAGATATTTCAGTCTCTTCCTAGCCTCTTCACCTAAAAGAAATTATTTTTATTAGTTTCTTGTTTATCTCAATGTTTCTTCAGGCAAAAACAAACAGAACAAGAGAAGATATGTTTGTTTGTTCGACTCCCCCCTTGCCTCTCTTAGGAGACAGTGCGGCTCACCACGCACACAGCTTGTGTGTTAACTTTTGTCGCTTAGAAATATCAGCTCGGCGTGTTGGGTCCTTTCCCACCTGCTGCTGCTCCTTTTATGTGGCTATGACTCAGCTTATGTAATCAGTCCCTGAGGAGTGGATATCGAATTGTTTGAAGTTTTTGCCATTACAAATTGTTCTACTATAAGAAACCTTGTATAATGTCATTTTGCATCCATGCAAGTATGTCTGTAGGCTAATTTCCCAGAAGTGAGAATGTTAGGTTGCCAGGAAATGCTGCATTTTTTTTTTTTTGTATTTACAAACACGGCCAAGTTGCCCTCCACGGCGGTGGCATTACTTTACTCTGAGCCAGTAGCAGCACAGGTAGTGATCATGAGACCTTTCCCAACAGCAGGTGTCTGCAAAGCACGGGAGGATCCCCCGTACAGGTCAAAACTGGAGTGTCAGTCTAGCTGTGGTTTGTACTCCTCTTGCGAGTGGACTGCACACCCTTTCATTTATTCCAGGGTCATTTGTAGTTCCTTTTCTGCCCCTAAGAGGTGCAGATCTGTTACCCTCTCATGGTCTTATTTGTTTGGTTTTGGAGACAGAGTCTCACTCTGTCACCCTGGGTAGAGTGCCATGGTGTCATAGCTCACAGCAATCTCAAACTCCTAGGCTCAAGTGATCCTCCTGCCTCAGCCTCCTGAGTAGCTGGGATGTGGTGCACTTGCCCCCAAGCCGGGCTAGTTTTTCTGTAATTAGTAGAAACAGGGGTTTGCTTTGGCTCAGGCTGTTCTTGAACTTCTGAGTTCAACAGATCCTCCTGCCTCAGCCTCCCGAGTAGCTGGAACTACAGGCAACCGCCACAATACCTGGCTAGTTTTTCTATTTTTTAGCAGAGATGGGGTCTCCCTCTTGCTCAAGCTGGTCTCGAACTCCTGTGCTTAAGGGAACCACCTGCCTTGGCCTCCTAGAGTGCTGGGATGACAGGCACGAGGCACTGCATCTGGCCCTATGATGTGTTTTTGGTTGGTTTTTGTGTGGGTTTTGCTCCTGTGTGTGCTGTCTCATTCAGCCTCATGACTAACCTGCATGGCGGTCACTGGAACATCAGTTAAGGAAGGGAGGGACGGCTTAGCAGAGTTTAGACAACTTGCCCAAATCACACAGCTAACTGGAACCCTAATCCATTTTGTCTGCCCACAAAACACCATTTCTGTTCTGCCACCTTCACCCCTGGGAGGGACAAGCCTTAGCTGAGGCCTGAGCTCCATGGGTGGACTCAGGTCCAAGGCCAGGCGCCTTCTGTTTGAATATCTGATGACCAGGCTGTGTAGCCCATCCCTCTATCTTCCTTTTCTTTTTTTAAAGTTGTGGTAAAAGGTACATAACATAAAATCCCCCATTTTAACCTTTTAACGTGTATGGTTCAGTTGCATTAAATAAAGTCACGTTACTGGGCAGCCTCCACCACCTTCCAGTGCTACATCCCCAATAAACTCCACACCCATCAAAAGATAATCCCCCTCTCCCCACAGCCCCTTTCTACTGTGTCTCCATGAACCTGCCTCCTCTGGGCCCCTCATCTACGTGGAACCACATGATGCCCCCTTTTGTAATTGGCTTATTTCATTTAGCGTAACATCTTCAAGGCTGACCTGGGCTGTAGCATGTGTCAGAATTCCCTCCCTTTTTAAGACTAAATAAATCCCATTTTTGTGTGATCCTGCATTTTTGCTGCTCTGTTAATACCCTGATGGACTTTCGGGTTGTTTCCACCTTTGTCTCTGGTGACTGACGCTGCCATGAACATGGGTGGATATAAATGAAATATTGGTTTGAGTCTCTGCTTTCCATAACATGGTCTATAAACCTGGAAGCGGAATTGTGTACCCTATGGTAATTCCGTGTTTGGTTTTTGGAGGACATGCCAGGCTCTTCCATTTTGGATGCTCTGATTTCCATGACAGTGAACTAAGCTCCGATCTCTCATCTGTGTTCCATAGAAGCTCTAATTGATCCTAAGAAGTTCTCCCAGCAGACTTTTGAATTCTTGGGCCTTGGAAGGAACCCAGTGCTTGGGATCTCACAGTTGGTCTTTCTGTTTGTCAGAGAAAAGTTCAGGCTTTGGCACATATTCTGTCTAGGCAGGAAGCTCCACCCTTGACACTCACTCCTGGAGCAGGTGTCTGCAGCTTACCCATGTGGCACTGTATCTCCACCTTCTGGGGAAGGTGCAGGGTTGGAGCAGCCCTCTGGAGGCACTGATTCCATGTTGGAGACACTGCCATCCACAGGGCCCGGCCCTCCCAGCTGAGGCCTGGGCATCATCTAAGTGCTTTCACTCTCCCCTCTCTACCCCTTCCCTCTGAGTTTGGACAGACACAGGTGAAGACAACACTTGCCGCCCATCTCGTGCCCGTGGACTGTCCCTGAAGCAGACACCTACCAGTTCCTGCCGCCCAGGTCCCTTTCCCAGCCTTTCACCTTCTTCAGCCCTTCCTAAGATTTATCCCAATGCACCCTCTTTCCATGTAAGGTATCCAGACCCAAAGAGGTGGCACACACTGTGCTCCCGACACACACTGCACTCCAGCCACACGCCCTGCTCCAGTCAGACGCCATGCTCCAGACACACACTGCACTCCAGCTACACGCCCTGCTCCAGCCACACACCCTGCTCCAGTCAGACGCCATGTTCCAGACACACACTGCACTCCAGCCACATGCCCTGCTCCAGCCATGCTCCAGCCACACGCCCTGCTCCAGTCAGACACCATGTTCCAGACACACACTGCACTCCAGCTACACGCCCTGCTCCAGTCAGACGCCATGCTCCAGCCACACGCCCTGCTCCAGTCAGATGCCATGCTCCCGACACACACTGCACTCCAGCCACATGCCCTGCTCCAGTCAGACACCATGTTCTAACCACACACTATGCTCCAGCCACACGCCGTGCTCTAGCCACATGCCATGCTCCAGCCACACACACTATGCTCCAGCCACAGGCCGTGCTCTAGCCACACGCCGTGCTCCAGCCACAGGCCGTGCTCTAGCCACACACCGTGCTCCAGCCACACACACTGTGCTCCAGCCACACACCGTGCTCTAGCCACACACCGTGCTCCAGCCACATGCCCTGCTCCAGCCACAGGCCGTGCTCCAGCCACACGCCG
>NW_003852530.1:2923931-2935983 GCF_000181295.1 Otolemur garnettii | reverse complement strand
GCTCCAGCCACACGCCGTGCTCCAGCCACACACCGTGCTCCAGCCACACACACTATGCTCCAGCCACACGCTGTGCTCCAGCCACACGCCGTGCTCTAGCCACACGCCGTGCTCCAGCCACAGGCCGTGCTCCAGCCACACACCGTGCTCCAGCCACACGCCGTGCTCCAGCCACACACCGAGCTCCAGCTACAGAGAAGATACCCCTGCAGGACACAGCCTTGTGCCAATCTGCTCCTCCCCTCACCCTTAGACAGTGAAAAGACAGAGGTGACTGCAGACGCGTCCCTTCCTCTCTAGTGGCCCAGGGCAAGACCCAGCCAGCCACCTGCTGCAGCCCCGCGCTGTGAGGAGGGCTTACATGTTGGGCAGCCTGCAGGGCTGCGGGAATGTTTACTGAATTGACTTGCAGGGAAGTGGGCAGGATCCTACACTATTTAGGCTTTCCTCTGCCTAAACAGACAGTCAACTAGATAATTAACTGATTCGAGAAGTGGGGGATTGACAGCAGTTTTGCAAAGCACATACGCCAACAGAAGCCAGGCTCAGATGCACACAAAGGGAACAAGCTATGTGGAGGGCTTCCCCAGGAACTGCGGGAGAGTGCTGTGAAGTAAGCCTGAGTCCCCTCAGTGCTGTCCCCTCTACTGCTGAGGCAAGACACAGCCTCTGCATGGCCGGAAAGACTGGATTCTGGATGAAGTCATCACCCGTGTCAGTGCCCCTCCCATGGAGAACCAATGTCTTAAAACAGGACTTCTAGGGGCAGCACGTTGTAGGGGTCACCTAAGACATTGCATAGAAAATGCTGTGCGCTGGGTGTGGCCACCCAAAGTGACCAGTACAGGCCATCATCACCATTGTTACTGTCCCCAGGAGGCTGCTTAGCAGGGGCACTGAGGAGAAACCAGCGCTCACCAGCCAGCCTCTCCTCTGACCCCTGTCCTGGGCAGCATTTCCCGTGCACCCAGGCAAGAGGCAGGGGCCAGGGGGGCTCCAGTGACACCTGCTGCCTCCAGCCCAGGTTCCCCCAGAAGCAGCCCAGGGACTCCAGCCTGTGGCTTCTATCTCAGAAATTGATCCATCTAGAAGGCTTCCGGGAAGAACAAGGCATAATTAGAGTTAAATTACAGGACTGGGTCAGCTTGGCCATGAGGGTGAAAGGGAAGGGGCCTCAAAAGAGAGCGAAACATCTAAAAGCAACTCTGGTGGTGGGCGGGGCACACGCAGCCTCATGTGGGATGGGGCTGCCAGGTCTGGAGTCACACAGACTGAAGCCTAAATCCTGGGGCATTAGCACTGACCCCTGAGAGACATGACTCAGCCCCCCGAAACTCAGTTTCCTCCCTAAAAACCATTGGGGACATATTTACCCCAACAGGTGTTGGGAGGATTCAAGGAGACAGCATACTTGGAAGCCCCAGGTAGGGGGCATTCATTCTCGTTTTCTCTGTTTACTTGGTCATTGTCTGTGTCCCTAACAGGTGGGGACGCTCCTTAAAGGAAACCCTGGGACGTGTCCCCAGTGATTTCCAGCAGTAAGCACTGGGCCTGGCAGGAGCAGGTGAGCCCGACATTATGTCAAATAAATGAACGAGCTGAAAACCGCAACTTGCTGGACCCGCTGAGTGGGTCTGAGTCCCCCAGAAGCACGGCTCAGACAAGGACTCAACCTACCCAAAGGGGTTTATTTGAAAAGTGAGAAAACATTACCAGGAGTGTGGGGAGGAGGCGGCAAAGAGGACAAGGACCCTGCAAGCGGCATCCTATCCTATCAAGCAGTTGGGCCTGAGGGTGACTGCAACCCACCCCTGAGGGGATCAGGGTGGGGCCCGGCCCCAAAGTCACCCCTGAGCATCTCAAGGGAGGGATGAGGAAGCCCAGGCCCCTTCTCCACCACTCCTGCCTGGTGTCACCTGCTCCCAAGTTGCAGAGTGGAGGCACTGACCCTCATACATTTTCTTCCTGGCTCCAGGGCCCTGGGAAATCTTTCAGGCACAGAACTCCAGGTTCCAGCAGGGAGAACCTGGGCTGCATGCACAGCAGAGGGATGGTCAGGGAGGCGTCTGATCTACCTCCACTCTGCAGGACCAGAGGAATATAATGGAAAAGCAGAGTAGTTTTCTAGGAGACAGAAAAGTACCCAAAGTTATTCTTGGTGCAGTGGCACCTGTGGTTCATAGGAGTAGGGTGCCGACCCCATATGCGGGAGGTGGTGGGTTCAAACCCAGCCCCAGTCAAAAACTGCAAAATAAATAAATAAATAGCATTCTTGGTGCCCCGTGTCCGCTCCACCTCCACTTCCACCCAGGGCTTCTCGGGAGTCAGAACCACCTGCCTGTCAGTCCCTGCACTGGGTGATGCCCCTTTGGGGGGTTACACTTCACAGCCTTGTTGGAGATGCTCCCCCTTGACCCTGCCCCACCTTGGCCCTGCTGCATTGCTAGACAACCTCACATCTGTCTGTCCTGAGACCCCAGTCCCACGGGATGGTTCACCCTTGAGTACACTGGTTTGCTCCTCTCTCCCCCTGGCCTTTTCTGAGATAACGGGACATGTCCAGCGAAGAGCAGGCCTCTGCTTCCCTGTGGTCTGCTTCAGCTTCTTAAAAGATACCGCATGTAAAAAGGGGCAGACTGTCTAATCCTCATGTTGTGGCTAAAACTAATTAACCTCGTGGTGTTTTCTGGAAGAAAAGTGGGGAAAGAGAAAAAAGAAAATGTTGCCCAGGTAACGAAATGGCTATGAATCCCAGTACCTAGCCTCAACTTGGGACTGGAACTTTTCTTTGGGGAGTCACACGTTTCCTGACCATGCTTGTGGAGGAGGCCAACACATAATAATTTATTATAATATGTACTTAATTATTATAATTTAGTAACTTATGTGGGACAGAAGTCATGAGGTCGCCTTTGGCCGTGTAGCAAGCCAACAGAAACTTAAATTCTTCATAGCAGCATTACTCCTGATAGCCAAACTCTAGCTACAGTTGCGTAAATACATATTTTATGGTATTTTTATATCACGTGCTGCCATAAGCAATGAAAATGAATGAAATACAGCTATATGCAACAGCCTGAGTGAATGTCACAGAGAGAACATTGAGTGACAGGGACCAGACTCAACAGAGCCCAGACATGCTGTCTGGGAGGCTGTATGATTCCTGTGTAGAAATTAAAAAATGGGATGCATGTCTGTAAACATAAAAGAGGTAAAGTTGCTGTCTTTTTTTAAGGCTGCATAATATTCTATGGTATACATTTAATTAAAAAAATATATACATATATATACATATATATGTATATATATATATGAAAAGAGAAAGAATAAAGGAGGTCTCTTTAAAAGAAAAAAAATAAAATTTTCACTCTGGCCTTAAAAAAAAAAAAAAAACCCAAACCAGGATGGCTGGAATCACACTAGCAGGTACAGTATACACTGTCTGGGTGGTGGGCACACTTACTACTTTGTCTCAAGCTGTGCCAAACTAATCCATGTAACATAATCATTTTATATTGCCTTGGCATTCAGAGGAGGGGGAGAAGGTGAAATCCATCTAGAATGTTACAAATTGTAGTGGTTTTAAAATATTTCTGCAGAATGTTTGATATTCCTCACTTTGGAATGTGGAAGCTAATTACCTCCCCTTGAATACAGGCTGGACTTAGGGACTAATATCTGCAGCAGAAGTGGTGTCAGGGACTGCCAAGGTGGACTTTCCCTGGCTTGCTGGAGGAAGCTGGCCACCATCTTGTGAGGAAACCCAAGCTGCCCTGCAGTGGAGACCTGCCTGGGAAGAACTTAGTCAAGCTTCCCACCAACAAGCTACACTCACCAGCCCTGGGAGCGAGCCATCGGGAATCAGATTCTCCATCCTTGCTCAAGTCTTCAGAGGACTGTAACCCTGGCTGACATTTTAATTACAGCCTTCAATATATATAAGAACCTAAGTCAGGGCTTGGCACCTGCAGAACAGTGGTTACGGTGTCAGCCACATACACCAAGGGTGGTGGGTTCAAACCTGCCCTGGGCCAGCTAAACAACAATGACAACTGCAACAAAAAATAGCCAGGCATTATGGCAGGTGCCTATAGTCCCAGCTACTTGGGAGGCTGAGGCAAGAGAATCGCTTAAGCCCAAGAGTTTGAGGTTGCTGTGAGCTGTGATGCCACAGCACTCTACCCAGGGCGACATAGTGAGACTCTGTCTCAGAAAAAAAAAAAAGAACCTAAGTCAGAATCACGCAGCCAAGCTGCTCCCAAACTCTTAACCCACAGAAACTGTGAACTATAGGAAACATCTACTGCTCTTTTAAGCCATAGATACCTAATACAGAAGTCAGGATACTGAGTGAGAAGATTGCTGACTGGAAATGGGCCCTGGTGGGACTTCTGGTACTGACAATCTTTTCATTACTGTCTATGCTCACTTCATGGGTGTGTTTGGTTTGTGAAAAATTATTTAGCTATATACTTATACTTTGTGCAGTTTTCTAGGTATGTATAACACTGCTTTTTTTTAATTTTTAATTTTTTTATTAGATCATAATTGTGTAGATTAATTCTATCATAGGATACAGTGTGTTGCTTCCATATACAGTTTGAAAAACTCTCATCCAACTGGCTAACATAGCCATTATGTCTTTCTCATAATTGTTGTGTTAAGACATTTATATCTGACCTTTAGACAAATTCACATGTACCCTAATAGGATAAATTATAGGCGTGATCCCCACAATATCATTCTCTTCACCCATCCTCCCCCCTTCCCCTCCCTCTCCCTCACCCCTTTCCCCATCCTCTTGGACTCCATTTGGATTGTAGCTTTCCTAAGATAGCTAATGATTAGTTTCATAATAGTGTTGAGTACATTGGATACTTTTTCTTCCATTCTTAAGATACTTTGCTAAGAAGGACATTTTCCAGCTCCATTGCTGTAAACATGAAGGGGGCAAAGTCTCCATGGAGGGAGCCCCAAAGCCCAAGTGCCCATCAACCCATGAATGGATCAATAAATTGTGGTATATGTACACCACGGAATACTATGCAGCCACTAAGAAAGATGGAGACTTTGCCACACTTCTTTTTTTGGAAACAGAACCTCACTCTGTCCCCCTGGGTAGAGTACCTTGGCATCATAGCTCACAGCAATGTCAAACTCCTGGGCTCAGGTGATCCTCCTGCATCAGCCTCCTGAGTAGCTGGGACTACAAGTGTCTACCACAATGCCCAGCTAGTTTTTCTACTTTTAGTAGAGACAAGATCTCACTCTTGCTCAGGCCGGTCTTGAACTCCTGATCTCAGGCAATCCCCCTGCTTTGGCCTCCCAGAGTGCTGGGATGACAGGTGTGAGCCACCACACCTGGCCCGTATTACACTTTAATATAAAGTTCAAATGTGTTTTACCTAGCCCTGACCTGTGTCCAGGACAATGGGAGAACCACCCCAGAAGTTATTGCCAGGACACTTAGAGACATACAGACAGCCACATTTTAGGCAGCCTGAGCCTTGTACAAGTCTCATTCACTTCTTTTGTGCAGCCTCCAGGAAACCTGGCCAAGGAGGCATGTGGCAGAGAGCTGTGAACCATGACCGCCTTTGGGATTGTTCCGCGGCTCTCCCAGAACTACTGGGGTGGACTCAGAGTCTTGGCCTTGCTTCCCATCAGAATGGGAAACCTTGAAACATGCCAAACAGACAAACGGTTTGGGTTCCAGTTCTCCAAAGTGAGCTCTTGACCCCAGATCTGTGGGAACCCCAAGGTGTGGGGGCAGCTGGGGATGCCCGTCTGGGAGCCCAAGCCTGTGCTTGTCAGCCTCGCCGTCAGCGTAAACAGTCCATGCTGTCTGCGTTTTATTTTCCTTCCAAATCCCAGATTCCTACCAAGGCATTTATCAACATTGTGATCACTGTTAGCGTCGCAGTTGACAGGTTGAGCTCATTCCTCATCTTTTCGTTTTTTTCTGGCTTTATTCCCCTAAGCCTTCCAACGGCTTGAGTCCTAAGCTAGACGGAGGAGGGCTTATTGCAGCCCAGCCCCCAGACTGGTGCCGTGGTGCACGCTCACACCCGTTCTGAGTTCCTCCCTGAGCACCGCGTAGGGCACGCCGACCTCTGCTATCTTCCTGACGTTCCTTCCCCGTCTGTCTCCCCATCCTCCACCTCATAAACCCGTCATCTGCTCCAGGCAAGACCCCTCCTCGCGGTTCTCCTGGCCGCCTCTGTGTAGAATCACCTCTGTGGTTTGACTCATCCTGTTTGCCTTTTCTGGCTCCTGACAGACCCTCTGAATCCCAGTCATCATCCTTCGTGCAGGAGCCTTCCTTGCTCCCTTTGCTGAAGGTGGAACTTCCCTTTGTAACCGGCTCCCAGGAATCCCTACCAGAGCCTCTCTCTCTTTTGAGGTTTCTCCCCAGGTGGACGCCGCAGGTCCTTGTCTGAGCTTCCTGCTGGAACCAGCACAGGGCAGAGGTGAGGGTGAGCAGATCTGGGCTCCTGGGTGGTCAGTGGAGGCGGCGGGGGGCGCCAACCTCCCTGCTGCGTGCCCGGCTGATGCACCTTGAGCACGGCCATCTTGAGTTGCCCCAAAGCTGACGCTGGGTGAGGATCTAACTGCAGGAAATACTAGTGGGAAGGTGGCAAAGAGACATCCAGCCACAGGTGCTCTGTTAAGACAGCTACCCCCATGGTGCCTGGTGCCACAGGAGATTCTGGAGAATCCCACCCAGGGGTTGCGTGTAGGGAGCAGGTGTGGTAATGAGCAGTCGTCAGCAGGCCTTGGGTGTTCGTTTCCCAGCATGTCACCCCTGCTGTGTACAGGCAGACCAGGCTTCTGGAACAAACAGCCATGCGGCACGGTAATGCAGACACTGCTGCTTGGATGTTGGGGTGGGTCAGACCGCTCTGGAGTGATGATGTCCAAGAGCTCCAGGTGGGGCTCGGCACCTGCTGAGCCTGGGAAGAGCCATGTCACAGCAACTGACCCACTGTCCCCACAGGCTGCTGCCAGGGAAGAAGCAGTCCCAAATCCAGGAGTTCACCAAGATTTACAGAAACCCCTGCACCCTGAGGGCCAGGCCAGGCATCCTCCCCAGAGGGCAGAAAAGCAGTCCTGGTCATTCTCCTCTTCCCAAGGGAGTCAACAGGCTGCCTGTCAGAAACTTCCATCCAGGAACCTGAAGAGTGTACTAGTCAACTCCACGCAGCCCGTGGCCCCTGTCACAGGTGTGGCGAGCCCCCGGGAGGGGACTGTCTTTTGGTTATTTGTCACTAGTCTGAAATCATAGCTCAGGGCCCCTCACCAGGACTGCAGCTGAGCTGTGGCCATCACTGTGTGCTCCACTGTGATGATGGTTCAGGACCACAAAATGTCCATGCCCAGTATCTCTTTAGCTAAAACTCACTGGACACATCATAGCACCACTAAGAACACAAAATTCTATTTCTAAAAACTAAATGTAAACAGAAAAATTGTTGAAATCAATGGCCAAAGTGCCATCTTCCAGGAACCCAGAGGTCCTCCCTCAAGTGGGCAGAAAGTCAGTGTGGCGTGTCAGAGTCAGAACGCACCAGCGTCAGCCAGCAGGGGTGTGGGATGCTTAGGGGTAGAGAGAATCTCCAGCAATGAGAGATGTCACTGTGACTGAGCTGGTCTCCTGCCGTGGAGTCACTGCCAGTATTATGTGCAGATGAAAATAGATGCAGCCAGAGTTGTTTTGATAATTTTTTACAAGTCAAAAGAAAAATTGAAGTTTTCTTCAAAGTGTCCCAACAGGAAAAGTGGCCCCCTGATCCCTTGTTCACAATGTGCCGTGCCCAGTGGAAGAAGCCGGAAGCAAAACACCTTTAAAGTGGGCTCAGAGGCTAATTGTTCTGTCTTCT
Organism: Otolemur garnettii; assembly: GCF_000181295.1. NCBI lineage: Eukaryota > Metazoa > Chordata > Mammalia > Primates > Galagidae > Otolemur > Otolemur garnettii. Next base: position 2,928,103 of record NW_003852530.1, on the reverse strand, counting down.
CCCCAGTGGCAGCCAAGCATGATGACAAAACTCACCAGGAGAGGACACAGGAGAGGAACCCTGAGGTCTCCTGGTCCTCATAGTCAGTGAGTTCCTCAGAAAGTGGGGGAACGTGAACTGAACTTGATTTTTATGATGCAGAATGCAGAGGCTTGGAGTCAAAGGTCCGGCACAGCACTGAATGGGTGTCAGATCCAAAGCCACATCGCCTGACTTGAGCCATAAAGTGAAGTTCTGCTGAATCCCTAGATCACCGCCAAGTCCCTGCAGCCTTGACTTTCTTCACTGGATACACTCAGAACATGAGAAGCCAAGTGCTGTCTGACCACTCACCGGACATATCTTCCTCTCCTTAAAAGAACAGTCAAAGGGCTGGGAGTGGTGGCTCATGCCTGCAATCCCAGCACTCTGGGAGGCCGAGGCAGGTGGATCTCTTGAGCTCAGGAGTTCAAGACCAGCCTGAGCCAGAGCAAACCCCGTCTCCCTTCTCTAAATATAGCTGGGTGTTGTGGTGGGTACCTGTAGTCCTAGCTACTCAGGATGCTGAGACAAGAAGATCACTTGGATCCCAAGAGTTTGAAGTTGCTATGAGCTATTATGATGCCACAGAACTCTACCCAGGGTGACAGAATGAGACTCTGTCTCAAAGAAAAAGAGAGAGAGAGAGAGAGAGAGAGAGAGAGAGAGAGAGGCTAATGGTTCTTTACAAGAAGCCCAGACAGAGAAGCTGCTGGTTGTTATTCTGCCCTGGTACTCAGTCCATGGACTCTGAATCCCGGCCTTATGGCAGTCACTGGGGCCAAGGGAAGACCCTTTTGGTCAGTCCCCCACTCTACTAGATATTCATAACCTATCGTTGGGCAAACACGTACTGTGGCCTGGCCTGCTTGTACCCCTGGGGCCCACAAGGAGGACTCAGGTAAGATCTCCTAGGGCCCTGTGCTGTCTTTCCCGTGAGACCAGTCTCGGCCTCCTGGAGTGCTGAGATCGCAGGCCTGCACCACCACACGCCAGCGGTGTGAGCCTCCCACTGTGCCAGAGGCGGGCCTATGTCTGGGCCTTGTTCCAGAACAGCATGTCTCAGCCTTTTTGATTGCATGGCACACTTGAACCTTTCGTTACACTTCCCCGGCACACTTAATTACATTGATCAAAAAAGAGGGCAAAGAAAGGATATACTTAACTGTGCTTTGAACTTCTTTTGAAAATTATTTAATGATTGTTAAATTTTTCACAGCACAGCTAAGACCATCTCGGGCGTACCGTTGTGCCGTAGCACAGAGGCGGACAGCCAGTGTTCTAGAAGAACAAGGAGGGGAAGATGGAGAGACTCAGAGCAGAGAAGCAGCTCAGAGGGTTTCCTTCCTCCCTAACAGATGGAAGAACCTCCCTGGTCTTGCATTTCAGCTTGTGGGATACTGCGGGGACAAAGTGTAACATAAATAGTCACTCCTAGGAGTGAGCTTTCCTCACTCAGGCTGGACACATAGTCATCCTGAGCTGTGCTGCTCTTGTTTCTCTTCAGGAAGGGGCAAGACTGGACTCTGTCCCCTACCTGAGCTCAGCACGCATCTCTCAGCCACCCTCCCATGTTCAGCGCAGTGCCTGCCTCCAGTGGGCCCGTGGAGATAGGTGTAGCCTATACGGCCTTGAAGGAGCCCCCAGTCTGTTCACCTAGGAGGCAGGACGACTGGACAAACCCAGTGGGCTCCAGGCCACACCGTGAACTTCCCAGAACATTTTCTCCTCATCCCGGCATCTTAGCCTTGGAACCATCCCTTTCAGGAGGCCGACCTGGCGCTGTCTTACACCCTCACTGTTCCTTTGTGCACATTTTACAATCTGAACCGACGTGTGTGCTGTCTCCCGCCTGTCACAGCCCTGGGTGTAAATGTCCCCAGAGCAGGGTTCTCACTCACCTTCATCACTGTAACCCTCACAGCACCTCCCACAGAGGACAGGGCTCCGTGGGGCATGAACGAATCAAGGTTTGATTGAGCAGAGGGCACCACAGTTGGCATCATTGGTAACTCCTGCCAGTGGGGAAGGAGAGAAAGGTTCATGTTACTTGAATTCAGAAAAGAGTGGATCTCAAGGCAGGTCTTAGCAGGTGCTTAGAGTTCTGGCAGGCAGAGAGATGAGGGGCTGCAGAGGTGAGATTTGGGCCAGTCAGGGGAAGAAGATAGATGTGAATGCACAGAATGTTTCCATGGAGTAGAATAAGGCGAACCCCCTCTGAGATCGTGCCCCCAGACTTAAGCTCCCCTCTGAAAGCCAGTTCTTCCTTTCATCCGAGATGTCGGTGTCCTGGCCGATGCGTCTTGGAAGATTTATTGACGTAACAGACAGCATTCTAGAGAGTTTGCCCAGGACCACACATCAAACCTGCAAGTTTGAAAGGATTAGCAATATACTCGGGGTACATATTTCATCTTGACTCTAGACTTAATTAAGATATTGCTAGAGCAGCGCCATAGACAAGTGAAGAGCTAGCACTTTATCCAGCTTCCCCCGTCCCCGGAAAAAAATAAAATAAACGTGAAGTGCACGGAGTGAAGTATTCGTAATTATTTCATGTGGGGAGAAAAAAATCGAATGAAGAGGTATCAGAAGCTGGTGTCATCAATTTCACAGATTTAGGCTTAATCAGTGCACCTTCTGATGCTAAAACACCAGCCTCTTTATTCTAAGATGTTTGTGGGTATCATCAAATCAATATCAGTTGAAATACTCTTTAATGATGTGATCATTTCAAAATTAGACTAATTTTAATTAGCAACAAAAGCATTTTTGGAACAGAAAACCTGTAGCTTTATCAGCTAAGCCAACTCCTGCAAACATTTAGCATGTTCCTAAGGGGGCTGGGTGGGGCGGAAGGCAGGATTTAACTTCCGAGGAACATCAATCCCGATTTTCCCTAGCACCCAAGCCACTCTTGGGGAGTAAGGTAAGTTCTTACGAAGCTCTTGACCTTTGAAAAGTGTCCAAGGTATTCTCGGGGGTTCACTGACACCTATTACATGTGTTACTCCCAGACAGTCACACGACGGAAGAAGGAGAACCCCAAGAGCCTCACAGCTGCGGAATTCCTGACCGCCCTGGGCAGCTCTCTAACGGGGTTCTGGCCACTCTCTGCTTGCTTTATTCTGTCTATCCATTCTCTGCTGCTCCAACTTCAGGACCTGCCTAATTATGCTCCCTGTGCCACACGCTATGACCTTCAGGAAGAAAAACTTAAATCAGTTGCCTCTATTTAAAAATTGGGAGATTTCTGGCTCAGTGCCCGTAGCTCAGCGACTAGGGTGCCGACCACATATACTAGAGCTGCCAGGTTCAAACCCATCCCAGACCTGCCAAACAATGACAACTACAACTATAAAATAGCCAGGTGTTGTTGTGGGCACCTGTGGTCCCAGCTACTCGGGAGGCTGAGACAAGAGAATCGCTTGAGCCCACGAGTTTGAGGTTGCAGTTGCTGTGAGCTGTGACGCCAAGGCACTCTACGGAGGGCAACATAGTGAGACTCTGTCTTAAAAATAAATAAATAAAATAAAAATTGGGAGATTTCATGGAAAATCCAGATCCCTTACAGTTTTGATAAACTGAGATATCCCGCTGGTAGCACTGCTGTCTCCTCCCTCTGCCCCTCTTACGTCTCACCTCCCTATCAGAGGTCCAGCAGCTCTGTTTGACTCTGTCCCTGCCTTTCCTCAAGGCCCACAGCCTTCTACCTCCATCAGCATATGCTCTTCTCCTGGGGCCTGTTATTCCTCTGAGAGAGGCAGGTGACCTGGCCATACCCCGTCAGATTGAAGGAAACAACTTAGCCCCTGTGGTTGGAAAGAGGATGAAGGAAACGCACAGTCCTGGCCTGCACGAAGCACCAGCCAGCGGTCACGTGAGCAGTCAGCTAGCAGAGGAAGCCAGAGCTGGCCTCGAAGAAGAAGAGACAAAAGATCACTGTTCTGGGGAACAGTCCAGCCGCCGCTAGAATATGCATCAGGCCAAATACCTCCCACTCTGCGAGACAAAATCATTTCCTTAGGAGACGTGTGGGCCCAGTCGGAGCCGGTGCATATGGTTTGGGTCCTAGAGCAAACCAGGCTGTAAGCTGGGAAAAGGGGCCCACATGTCTCCCCGCCATGGTTACCAACTACAGATCCCGTAATTGG
>NW_003852530.1:2913931-2918931 GCF_000181295.1 Otolemur garnettii | reverse complement strand
CACTGCCAGCATGCCCCATATAAAAGCGTCGTTAAGGAAACTCCGCCGTCTCTCCCACTAATGGTCCACGATTTGAGTGGGCCCCGGTGATTGACAAGTGATGCCAGGGCTGCCTGTGTTGTCTTAAAAAAGCCACATCAGATCAGCAGAAGCTTAAAGCAGGACATAAATTATAGATGCGCGTCTGTTGCTTTGATGATGGGAGGCTCACAGGTGCATCCCCCTCCATCACACGATGAATTGCACTTCCCCCGTGTCACATCGTATTTAAGAAAACAACGGGAAAAACATAAACCTTTTCCTGCCATTTCCTCCCCTTCCTTCCTTCCCCCCCACCACTCGTCTTAAAACAAAATATTTGAAACAAGTAGCCTGCTTCAAAGGCAGCCTGGAAGTTTTCCACTTTGAAGAAATTAATTAAACATAAAATAAGTGTTTAAATACAAAGTTCAATGCAGCAAAGAGGACTGCATCCCGGCCGCATCTATCTGTCAGCCTCGCTAACGGTTTGGCTGCCTGTTGGAGGCAGGGTTACTGAATCGGAATATTCTCAGCATCTTGGCTGTTCAAAAACAAAGACGTTCGGAAAGTATCAGCAGAGGCATTCTTTGCTTCGTAAATTTTATCGTCAGCTGGCGATACCATTTCCTTATTACAAAGTTCTCAGAGTCTTCCATGGGAATGTTTAGGGGGCACTGTGGGGAAGAGGGGGAGGCTGTTAAAATGTGGCTATAGTATAGAAAGGGGTAAAATCAAGGGGGGAGAAAGTGCCTCTCTCCACCTTGCCAGCCCCCATCACCGGGCCCCACCCGCACCCGTTATGGTCCACATGTCACTGGAGTTTCAAAGCAATATTTTCTCATCAGTTGAATCAAATGAAAGATGCTTGAGTCCCATGCTTCTGGACTCAAGCTCTGCTCACCACACTTCTGGAAAGAGCCTTCTCCCTCACCTGGGGGACCACACCAGGGAGCCAGCCCATGCTTCCGGAGAGTCCCTCCTGGCGTTTCCACTCGAAGGCAATGCTTTCAAGGTCACCAATTTGGAGTTCCTTTTAGATTATAACAGAAACTTGTTCCCTGCCAGCTCTAAATTGAATTCCCTAGAATTAGCTCAGAGGCTGTACTTGGAAAACACTCCTCGTGTATCACTTTTTCTTAGAGATAAGACATCTCCCTTTCCCCCAAGGTGCCCAGATCTCTTAGTCAACACAATTCTGCACAAATCACTCTGGTGGTGTAACTTAGAGTGTCCCAATCCCCTTTGGACCCTGGCCTCTGTAACTGGGCCATCACTCACTTAGTCCCACCTTATCTTTGAATAAATGTAACCAGAAGGGACTTGTTCAGCTCGCCACCTCTCGAGTGATGTGAATTATTTATACGGTCTTCATACGCATCCGTTAAGCTGCATACAGCCAAGCGGAGAGGCGCTGTTTGTTTCTTGTCCAGCCAGAAGGGGAAGACCACAAGGTCGGGGTGAATAGCAAGAAGATTCTCCCTGGCATGGCCTCGAGGAACAGGGACCACCTGGGGCTGTTGTCCTTGTCAAACCCCTATGCAGTTCAGCCTCAGGGAGCTCTACCGAGGCTCCCGGTCCTCCAGGAGGGGTGGAAGCCCCAGGCCCCAGCCCATGACCGTCTGACCTGTAGCAACAAACCTTGTGATATAGACACTGAAACCCAGGTCCCACCGGGCTTCTAGAAAAACATGTACGGCTAACAAAAGAAGACATCGGGAAAGGAGGGTGCAACAGGCAAGCTCCCAATGAAGAAAGCATGGAAGGGTCCCTGAGACAAAGGCATGCTCCGGTTGACTGGACTTTCTGGTTGGTAGAGATATACAGCCCCTTGCTGGGCAAAGAGTGAGATGGAGGGTTAAACATGCTGGGCCTGAGCCTTTATGGGCTTTGCCTATCAAATGAACACCACCCTGTCCACCGCACATAACTGGCACAAGCAAGAAATACAATCATCTGTGCAAAAGTGCTTCGGAGCTCCAAGATGCCATGTCTTTGTGAGCTGTGTGGGGCAAATTTCAAACAATAAAACGTAGAGACGATCTTCTCCCCCCCCTCCAGACCCTTCCCTGAGTGGGTTCACTTTCCCTTGGGAATCAGAAGGTTATTCTTCAATCCTAAGCCTCTCACCGCATTAGTGTTAAATAAACTTCCTGGGCTTCTGGGATGTGTTTGGAATTCCAGCTTAACAGGAACGTTCCCCCTTGGAATATTCAAGCTGGAAGGGAAGCTGGAGGAATCATTTAGTCCAGATCAGGGGTCCTCAAACTATGGCCCACGGGCCACATGTGGCCCGCCAAGGACATTTATCCAGCCTGCCGGGTGTCTTTGCCACCACTGCCTGTCATGCCCACAGTCTGGCCCTCCAATGGTCTGAGGGACAGTGAACTGGCCCCCTGTTTAAAAAGTCTGAGGCCCCCTGGTCCAGATGGTTCAAGTTAGGGCCAGTGGCCTCCCTGTGGGGCCCCGAGGGATGGCGCTGTGGTAAGCCAGGACTCTGAGGCTCTTACTGTGACTTATGTGTGAACTTAGACTCCTTATGCCAAAGATTATTTTTAATAATTATTTTTTATTAAATCATAACTTTGTACATTGATGGATTTATGGGGTTCAGGGTACTGCTTCGATATACAATGTGAAATGTTTACATTGAACCAAGTAACCCATCCATCATAATTATACTCATTTCTTAATAGTTATGCCAAAGATTATAAGATAAAACAACTCAGAGAACCTCAAGATAGTCCAAATACCTGGCTGGGAACTGAGGACTTGAAAGACAGCATTTGCCAAGGGATCCTCCATGAATTAGGGAGTACAGGCCTCCAGACTCTCCCCCCAGGGGTCAGTTCATTGCCGTGACCTTCCTCTTTTGCCTTTGAGATCTCCGTCAAGTCTCAAATGGCCTGCAGAGAACAGGCCACTTGCTCTGCAGATGCGCAGTGTGGCCTGGTGATGTTTGCCAGGTGGGGCATGTCTGTTTAACGGGGGTGGACTAAAACGGGTTCTCCCAGATCTTACACCTGTTGGTGGATACCTCTGAGTCCAAAGGTATCTGTAACACTGTCATCTTAGTCAGAGACGGGCATTCTGGACATCCGATTCTGTCCCTCAAGACCTTTTCCTTTACTATGTCACAATCCTCCCTGCCCTACGAGCTGACCTGGTCCCACCATGTGGTCTTTCACGACTTTCTCTCCAAGGCAAGACAAAGATATTCTAGACAATTCATGGGTATGATCAAGTATTTTCAAGATCTATCAGCATTGGCTTCCTGGTTGCTGTGAGGTAACAGTCTTTACACTGAACAGCTCAAACTCACCTGTCTTCAAAGCTCACAGGTGACCTAACGAGTGAAGTCAGCCGGCAGGAAGAGGGAATTACAGAATGGAGGTGCCCCCCCTCACCTTTGCTGGGACTGCTGCCCTCTGAGACCTGATCTTTTTATTTTTTAAAACAACTCAATACCCAACTTTCCATGTGACAACTCCAAAACTTCAATTTAAAATGCCCTTGGGACACTACGTAGGGTAAGCAAAACTCACCAGACGGTCACATCCCACCTGCAACCCCCTAGCTTGCCACTTACTTGGTGTTTACACTTTTGTACAAGAGGCTACTAAGCCTCCTTTAGCAGCTTATATTTTATCTCACTTCCAGAAGACAGTGGCCAACTTATCCCCATCTGGCCAGAACATTCCCTGTTTTAGGATTGAAAGTCTCATTTCCTGGGAACTCCTCAACCCCCAACAAGCAGAGGCAGCCTGTGCCCTACAGCCTTGGAAAGTCCAGCTAAGTTTCTGCTGGTCGTCTCGGAGAGGTGGGCATGACTCGCCCGTGAAGGTCTGAAATCATCTGTGAGATCAGAGCTGGGCTGGAGTCCTTTCTTTTACTCCCCACTGGTCTGCATTGCTGGGCCTCCGCTTGACCTGCAGCAGGGTGCTGATCCCAGGGAAGGCAGTCCTCCTCCTCCATTCCCATCATCTTCTTTTCTCCTTGCAAACTTCGAGGAGATGAAGGCTGACCAGCTGGCCCAGCTGATGGCAGGTGCTGTCAAGGAAAATTGAAGTTGCAGGAAATTTCTCCCACACCTTCGGGTCAGTTTACGGCACTCACTTTCCTGTAGTGTATTGTGTTTCAAACCCTGTGCAAAGCAACGCAAAAGGCCGCTTCTGTGTATTTAAAAAGAAAAGAAAGAGTAATATTTTTGTCTGTCTGTGTTTGTTTCCTGACTAACTCTAGCTCTGCCAGATCATGACGTCACGTTGACCAAAAGTTGCTCTTAATAATATTCTATCATTTATTTCTTAGCCCCCTAGAATTACTAATTAAAAAAATGCAAAATGTCATAAGAGCCTACTAAATTTCCAAGGAGTTATATGAAGTTGTTGAATCCATATTATAGGCCTTTCAAACTCAGTATTGAATAAATATCAAATTCCCCAGGTGACAGAAATGGCTCCGAAGAGATTTTCCCCAGGGCCCCAAGATCTGTAAATCGAGATAATTCTACGCATTGCTGCCCGAGTATGGAAATTACCAACAAAAGAAATTAAGAGCAGGAACCCCGTGATTAGACTAATGCATTGATCAAGCCGTTCTTCTCTGGTTTGCTGCCAGCACCGCACATAAATAACATGAGGGGAGTTACCGGGAGTAAATTATATGTGTTTTATAACCTTCTGGGAACATTTTTCCTTAAAAAAACAAAACAAAACAACAAAACAAAGCAAAACAAAAATATTCCATTGGGGAACTGAGTATCAGAGAAGAGAGTAAAATATGTTTAAAAAATTTTTCTATGCGTGGGAGGCTAGAGCTGGGAGAGGCTGGGTGCTGGTGACAGTGGTGGGGCTGGAGCTTGGGTTCCACTCGCCGTGGACTGCAGGTGACTCTGGAGTTCCCGCCCTCTCCCGCATTCATGCACCTGCTCCCACCCTCTCCCACATTCGTGCACCTGCTCCCTCCCTCTCCCGCATTCA
>NW_003852530.1:2909892-2913271 GCF_000181295.1 Otolemur garnettii | reverse complement strand
CTCCCCCATTCGTGCACCTGCTCCCTCCCTCTCCCGCATTCAGGCACCTGCTCCCTCCCTCTCCCACATTCGTGCACCTGCTCCCTCCCTCTCCCACATGCACCTACTCCCTCCCTCTCCCTCATTAGTGCACTTGCTCCCTCCCTCCCCTCATTCCTGCACCTGCTCCCTCCCTCTCCCCATTCGTGCACCTGCTCCCTCCCTCTCCTGCATTCCTGCACCTGCTCCCTCCCTCTCCCCATTCGTGCACCTGCTCCCTCCCTCTCCTGCATTCCTGCACCTGCTCCCTCCCTCTCCTGCATTCATGCACCTGCAGCTTCAGTCTCTCTGTCTGCCCTTCTGTCTCTCTCTTTCCATTTTCTTCCTCTGTGCCTCACTACATCACTCACTCTGCCACAGACTGAGAGAGTTTGAGAAGGGGAGTGGGACCTTTGCCATCAATAGCCAATGGGTCAATGTGGGGTGGGGACACCTTTCTGACCCTGGCACTGAGTCAGACGCTGCTGTCATGGGAGCTTCCCAGTACCCTGGCCTCACAGAAAGCCCAACCCAAGCACCTTGGGGCCTTTCACTGCCCCTGTGCACTGGCCCATGTAAGGTCTGCAAGGAGGCCACTGTGCTGGCTGCTCACCCTGCATTAGCTGAGTAGCTGACTGGCCATCCAGATGCCCATCTTTCTTCCTTCTGCTGGTCCAAGCTTCAGCCTGTGGTTCGTCCCTCCCTGACAGCTTCATACACACATGCCCCACGCCTGCCCCTAGTTCTTCCATGGAAGCCAGGGTGCTGGGTTGACTGTCTGATCTTGCAAAGCTCTAAACCTCGCTGGGAGACAGACAAGCACAGAGCACTACACAGCTAGGGTAGGGTGGGCCAAGAGCCCAACAGAGCCACCACACCTACCTCCTGGCATCTAAAGGGGTGTGTAGGAGGTAACATCAGAGCTGAGTTTTAAAGATTGATTAGGAGGAGGATTGCAGCCCCTCAGCCAAACAAAACAAAACAAGACAAAAAATACCAGTGGACAGAGGGAGCAGAAAGGACATCAAACACTTCTTCCACTCTGCGCATCTAATCTGGCCAAATCCCGGCCCTGTGCCATCCATGCTCCTTAAAGGCTGGGACCCTTGTCCTTCCAGACCATGCTGACAGGTCACTTCCCTAGTACGGGGAGGACCAGGGCCACCCCAGACAACCCAAGGTGAGCTCAATGCCAGAATCCATGAGTCTCTAAAGTTTTTACAACATTTGTCTCATGGTGTTGATCTTCCAAACTATTTTAAGTTTTGGTACAACATAGTCACTCCAATCATTCTGAGGCTGCCCCCTCAGTAGGAGATGCGGCTCACTGGCCCTAGAGGTCCTCTCCTGACCCCTCACCACGCCCCTGACCATGTGGGTTTCTGGCCAGGTTGGGTCTGGGCTCATATTCTGACTTTGCCGCTCCTGTGTATGGGGCAGGCTGGTTATGCCTCTATACTTTTTTGGAGGGGTACGGGGGAACAGAGTAGGTGGAGTGCTGTGCTGTCATCATAGCTCACAGCAACCTCAAACTCCTGGGCTCAAGCAATCTGCTGGCCTTAATTTTTCCAACATTCAGTAGAGATGGAGTCTCACTCTTGCTGAGGCTGGTCTCCAACTCCTGAGCGCAGGGGATCCACCTGCCTCGGCCTCCTAGAGTGATGGGATTACAGGTGCGAATCCCCCTCGCCTTCCCCCTCCTTGAATTTTGATTTCTTCATCCCTACAAAGATGGGACATGAAGCTCTGGCACAATAGCCAAGATGGAAACAGCCTCCTGTCCACCAGCAGCTCAGTGAAAGAGGAAAATGTGATACACCCATCCATGCACACATACAGGAGTATTGCTCAGCCACCAAAAAGGAAACCCTGCCATTTCCAATGACGTGGCTAAACCCAGAAGACATTACACTGATGAAATAAGCCACACAGAAAAAGACAAATACTGCTTGACCTCACTTTTGTGTGGCATCTGAGAAAGCTGAACTCTTAGGAGCAGAGAGGAGAATGGTGATTGCCAAGGGCTGGGGGAGCAGGACAGGGGTGGGGAGAAGTTAGTTGGAGGGAGTAAAATTTCAATTGTAAGGTGAATAAGTTCTGGGGATTGCATGTACAGCGTGGAGACCATAGCTAATGACGCTGCGGCATACTTCAAATTCTTAGGAGAGTAGATTTATTTATTTATTTATTTATTTATTCATTTATTTAGACAGAGTCTTACTTTTTTATCCTTGGTAGAGTGATGTGGCGTCACAGCTCAAAGCAACCTCAAACTCTTGGGCTTCAGTGATTCTCCTGCCTTGGCCTCCCAAGTAGCCGTGACTACAGGTGCTTGCCACAGCACCCAGTTATTTTTTTTTATCACAGTTGTCATTGTTGTTTGGCAGGCCTGGGCTGGATTTGAACCCAACAGCTCCAGTGTATGTGGCTGGTGCCCTAGCTGCTGAGCTACAGGTGCCGAGTCAGGAGAGTAGATTTAAAGCATTCTTAGCACACACAGAGAGACAGACGCACATGGTGACTGTGTGAAGTGAAGGTCATGACCACCTGGCTGGTGGTCATTATCTCACCATGATTCTGTATATCAGATCCTCATGTTAGGCATCTTTAATACATTTAATGTTATTTGTGCATTATACCTCAAGGAAACCAGAAAGAAATTAAAATAAAATAAAATAGGCCGGGCTTACACCTATAAACCCAGCACTCCGGGAGGCTGAGGCAAGAGGATCGCTTGAGCTCAGGAGTTTAAGACCAGCCTGAGCAAAAGTGAAACCCCCCATCTCTACTAAAAAGAGAAAAACTAGCCAGAAAAACTAGCTGGTGCCTGTAGTCCCAGCTACTCAGGAGGCTTAGGCAGGAGGATCACTTGAGCCCAAGAGTTTGTGGTTACTGTGAGCTATGAAGTCACAACACTCAACCCAGGGCAACAGAGTGAGATTCTCTCCAAAAAAAAAAAAAAAAAAGTTAATTAAATAAAATAAATATTTTAGAAGGTGTGACCATAGCAAATGTACAAGTCACCGTCATGGTCAAGTTCGAGCAGGTCAGTGAAGCATCCTGCCCTGCTCCTGGCACACAGTGGACAAAACCAACACATGAGTGTGGGTTCCCTTTAGCTTATTTTAATCCATGTGCAAATCTTCCATTTTCTCTCTTTTCTCTAAGACTAGAATAATGAAGAAGACTAGTGGGTAGTGGTCAGGGAAGTCCTGGGTCTCCCTTCTGAACCATGAGCCCCTTTGCCTCGTAGGACCCGGGGAGCATCTTCCTCTCCCTCCTGAACTCACGAGACTGGCCGTAGCAGGCACAGAGCGCCATCTCAGTGCACCCACACCTCTTGGAGAATCTTTTGAGGTCC
>NW_003852530.1:2893000-2907539 GCF_000181295.1 Otolemur garnettii | reverse complement strand
CAGGCACAGAGCGCCATCTCAGTGCACCCACACCTCTTGGAGAATCTTTTGAGGTCCCTAGTTTCCAAGGTGCATCTTCCTCTTTCCCCCTGGAGACACAAGACTGGCCGTAGCAGGCACAGAGCGCCATCTCAGTGCACCCACACCTCTTGGAGAATCTTTTGAGGTCCTTAGTTCCCAAATCTCACAACTTAGAATTTGTGTCTGCTCCTGGTGACAGAAGCGGGAACACTCTCCTTGCTGTATCTTCAGACCTTAAAATGCACTTGCTCCTTTACTGACTGAGTGCCTCCCTCCTCCCCTTCACCCTACACCTTTCATTTGCTTTCCTCGGGTAAGGTCCCAAGCCAAATGTCCCCCATTTTCTCTGTGCTCTCTGGCTGGCTGACTGCATGAAAATATAAAAATCTTGATTTCAGTATTTTTGTATTCAAAGACCATCCGCAAGTGTTCATTTGAAGGTTCAGTGGCATTTTGAAATGAGAACATCATATATAAAGATGTCAGAGAGGGGGCCTCCCACCGTGAGGTTGAAAGAGGGAGAGGAACAGCATGAACGGAAGGGTCCCCGGGATCCCAGAGATTTTAACATCTCATTATTTAGATTACCCTACATATAATTTTCCAATATTTGGTATTATAGACTTTTGAAGGTATTGGTTAAAATTATTTCGTGCCTGACATCAATTTAGTCTTATTCATTATCTTAGCTAAAATAAAACCTTAAAAATAGCTGATTAGAGTTAAGTAAGCAATTTTCTGATAAATGCAAATTCTCCTGTTTCCAAAGAGGCACCCACAGCAGATAGAACTAGAAGGGCCAGGGCTGATGGCCCCGGCGTGTCAGGGCGTGGGGGAGTCTGGATTCAGGAACACTCGGAATGCTTGCAGGACTGGCTTGTGTTTGGAACCAGCCCAGCTCCGCAGCTCCCACGGCAGGCCAACTGCTCCAGCTTCACTCACAGCAATGGTGGAGACGGTGGCGTGATCACCTCATGCACACACGGCCGGGATTGCCGCTCCAGCCCTCTGTGAGCCAGTGAACTGTAAGATCAATGTGTCCCTGTCCTCTCAGAATGAGCACAAACAGGTGCATCTCCACATCTGAAGACTCTGGATGGGGGGCCTTCCTAGCCGGCCACCTTCTTGGAACTCACACACCCACATACCCTCAAACCCCGGCAGGGTCTCAGCCCCAACATCACCCGCCTGCACCTCCAAATCACAGCCACCACAAATCATAAAGCCATGCCTGGCACCTGCCTGCGTAGCCCTGACAGAAAATATGTGCAGGGGACGTCACGTGGGAGTAGCTGGGTGGGGGACTCCACCACTCCAGACAGACTTAGCGGGCAGGGTCGGACTTGGTCTCACACAGTGGACCTGTGTCCACCATGGGAATCAGTAGGTCACTGCTCATAAGCTGATATTGCTGGGAAGTTTAGGAAGGTCTTCCCTTATATGCTAATAATTTCAGCTCCCTGCATCTTAAAAGTGTCTGAATTTCTACCCAGAGATCCTCCTTTGCGGCAAAGCATTTAAAAACAACAACAACAACAAAAAACCTTCTTATTAGTAGCAAGTACATTGGATACTTGCTTTTCCATTTTTGTGATACTTTACTAAGAAGAATGTGTTTTGACTCCACGCAGGTTAATACAGAAGCCGGTAGATGAACTAATGCACACCCACACAAGAGAAAACTCAACTCAAGTTGGGGGGAGGGAGATGAGTGTACCCCCACCTAGTGGACACAATGTAAAGGTACCTGGCACACCTCCTGGGACCGGGACACAACTACGATAGGGACTTTTCCTAACAAATGCAGACATTATAACCTAATCATTGTACCTTCATATTAATCTGAAATTCAAAGAACTTCTGCGGTGTCCTGTTGTGTCACCCAGCTCACCACCCCGTCTGTGCCCACAGGTCTGGGTGGTTCTTGCAGGACCCGGGCTCTGCTTTCCACCATCTGATTTGTGTTCTGTTCCAGTCATGACCATGGGTGTGGCACTCTCAGCTTCTACTCAAGGTTGACACTAAGCCAAAATGCACCAATACAGCCAGCCTGCGGTCAAAATATTAACGTATCATTATTAATACTGTGTTGTCCTGGTTGGCAAGTCCCCAGAGGGTCCTCCACCTCCCTGGTGCCCCCAGCCCTTGAGACTCCTATGGTCCAGCAAGGGAAGGCTCAGGGTTCTGGGAACCTGCTCCCATTCACTGGTACAAGAGAGACTGGTAACTATTTGGCCAATTTGCGTAAATGGCAGCACGACCCTTGTCTTCCTCTGTTCCTCACTGTTTTTGCCGAGCAGAGCTCTGTACTTTGACATCTGAGCCGTTGTTAAGTGTTCACACGGCCTGTGACTTCTGATGGCTGTAGGATGCCCCCCAAGTGGGCCCCTGACAGGTGACATCCATTCCCCCCAGAGATGGATGTCCAGGGTGTGTCTGACTCTGCACACCTGTAACGAACCCCTTTGTTCAGTCTCTCTGTGGACCAGTATAAAAATTTCCTAGGGTTGTGTGCTAAAGATCAGCATCTCCTGCTTAGAAGGGGTGAAGATTCGCAATTCAACCCACCTCCGCCCGACTGTTTTCCAGAACACTGGCCTCAGTCTGCACCCCACTGACTCCACGTAACAGTTGTACCCCTCAGCAGCCTCAGAGCTTAGCAGCACTCAGCTGCCTAAATTGTGCCACTCTACCGATACACAGGGACACCTCCTCATTGTCTTAATCCACATTTCTCTGATTACTCATGGGTTTGAGTGCCTCTTTATAGATATAGATATATATGTTTTAACATTTTGTATTTCTTTTTTTTTTTTTTGAGACAGAGTCTCACTCTGTCATCCTGGGTAGAGTGCTGTGGCATCATCACAGCTCACAGCAACCTGGGTTTGAGGGATCCTCTTGCCTCAACCTCCTGAGTAGCCGGGACTACAGGTGCCCACCACAATGCCTGCCTAGTTTTTCTGTTTTTAGTAGAGATGGGGTCTCACGCTTGCTCAGGCTGATCTTGAACACCTGAGCTCAAGCGTATCAGAGGCTAATCCCTCTGCCTTCTCCTCCTGGGATTTATAGGCTGGGATTACAAGCGTGAGCCACCAAGCCCACCTTGAACTTCTTTTTTGTTTCAAGTATTCTATCTCTTCTGCACTTGGGTTGTCCTTTGTCTGCTGGTGGTGTGTGTATTACCTGGGTGTAATCCCTGGTTGGTCAAAGAAATTGCAAATGTCTCAC
Source organism: Otolemur garnettii (assembly GCF_000181295.1). Classification (NCBI taxonomy): domain Eukaryota; kingdom Metazoa; phylum Chordata; class Mammalia; order Primates; family Galagidae; genus Otolemur; species Otolemur garnettii. Next base: position 2,904,287 of record NW_003852530.1, on the reverse strand, counting down.
CCCAGTCCGTCATCTTGTCCACAGTTTTTGTTCTTTGATAATTGGTGATGAATTGACCTATAGTCGTCTCACCTCTCTGCCTGAGCCAGAACACACCTCCGCTTACTCAACTGTAAAGTGGAGGTGATAAGAGTCCTTCCTTCACCCGGCAGCTCTGAAGATTGAGTTAGACAGGGCAGGTAAATCAACAGCAAAGCTCAACCCACACAGGGCTCAGCAGCGGTGATGAGACGCGTTAGCAGTATCAGCAGCTGCTGGTGTTTTCATTGGGGCTTACGGGTGACAACTGGAGAGACAGTCTAAAGGCAGCCGAGCTAATCGGATGCCACATCCGTCTGCCACATTCTGTCTCTTTCAGTGCAACCTGTGTATTTTCCGAGAACCTATCTCAAAAGCTCATTTTTCCAAATGACCTTTTATACTCATTGTGGGCTGCTCAGACTAGAACTTAGGATGCTGCCACAGCGTTCTGCAAAGTTCCAAACTCATCCCGAGTGTGGGCGCCTCCTTTATCTGCCTCTGCCAATCAGATGAGCAATGGGGCTCCCTCTCTAGAAGGAAAGACTTCAAAAGGCTGTCTGAGCGATACTTCCTTGAACAGCATTGAAGTGAGTCAGAATCATACACACTTCGCCTCCCTCCTACCAGATACAGACTTGAAAATTACAGGCAAGAAATCTTTGGCAAAATGCATTGTGGCTGTTCCATGTATAAGAAGCAAGAAGCCATGGCGAGATATTGAAACTTTGAACACATCTGATCTTACCTAAGAGAGCCGAAGGTCTCTGTGTAGAAGGAGAAGGGGAGTGAGACTGAACACCAGGCAGGTCATGGCAGGTGGAGGTAAGGCGGAGCTCTCAGGCCCTGACCTGCATCTGCTCCAGGTGAGTTCCAATCTGCCCCTTTCTGCACCGCTGACTCAGCTGGGTACAATAATCAATCAGGAAATGACCCATTGACGGACAAGTATTATCCTCAATGATGGGCTGTCCCTATGATTGCAAGATGGCAAATAACCACATCTGCAACTGCCTTTCATCCAGCCCTCCCTGTGAATGGGACTCTGCTGTAAGCAAGTCTCCACGCCTCGCCTCTTCTTGGGAGCCCGAATGTTAAGGGGCAGGTGTAGAGCTCAAGACCGCTGCTGTTGGAAAATGGAGCTAGATCTCGTCTTAACACAGACGAGGGAAAAACCGGGTAGATGAAAGGCTTAGACATCAGAGTTCTTAACACAACTTCAGAGGTACTCTGAGTTCTCTATCCCTGGAACTTAAAGGCTTAAAACAACAGCCTCTGCATCTTCCTGGGCCAGGGACCCAGCGTGAGTCCTTTAGGACGGCTGTCCCAGGCTGCCATCCGGTGTTAGCCGGAGCCTCAGTCATCTTGAACTTGACCGGAGAAGGAGCCCACCTTTTGAGCTTTTGATTGCCCCCCAAATCCAGCTGTCCACAGGCTGCTGGACTGAGACCTCAGCTCCTCCATGGAGGCTGGCCACGGGCCTCTCTCAGCTCCTGTCCCCCTGGGCTTGTCCAGCACGTGAGCTGAAAGGGCGCTAGAGTCTGTGAGCGATCCAGAAGTCACCATCTTATGCTGTCTACTCGTGGGCTGGCCGCTCAGTCGCCTTCACCATGCTCCAGTGGTGAGAAGCAAGTTCTTAGGATCAGCCTTCTTTGAGATGAGGGGATTTCACGGGAATAGGAAAAAGCAGGGGTCTTGGAAGTCTGCCTCCCACAGGACAAGACAGCTGGAGAAGGAAAAGGGAATCTCTACTCAGCTGGAGATACTGTGGGTGGTTAATAGGCCTCGGTGCATTTGGAGGAGATATTGTGATATCCAAAACTGATATGGAATTCCTGAAAATCAATAAGGAGAGGTCAAAAAGGAAAAAGAAAAAGATGCACAAGCTATAAATAGGCACTTCACAGGAGAGATTCAGAAGGTGATGAATGAGCACATAAAGGCCATTCTCATTTATTATTAATTAGAAAAATGCCATTAAAACAAGACAGCACTTCATACCTTTTAGATTAGCAAAACAGACAGTTGAGGATGCCATTTGTTGGCAGGGTCTGGGACTCTTGTCACTGCTGGTGGGGAGGTAGACAGCAGCTGGCATCGACCCTGGGAGTGCCTGGCACCACCCAGCCAAATGTAATACGGGCATGTGTCACCACCCAGCCATTCTGCTGAGGACACATTTTCCAAAGAAACCCTTCCACCTGTCCAGAGGATGCAGCATTGCCCACAGGGATGGGGGGTCAGACGCAGCCTGGGTGCCCTCCTGGGAGAATGGCCAGGTGCCGGGAGCACTGCTAGGACTAGGCCAGACACAGCAGGTGGAGTGTTCACAGGGCGACCAGGTGGAGCGTCCGCAGGGCGACGGGGTGGGGCGTTCGCAGGGCGACCGGGTGGGGCGTTCACAGGGTGACAACATGGGCACATGTGAAATTACAGCAAGGCAGTGATTTCCTATTTGCAGACCAACATGCATGTCTGTGAAATCAGGGTGCCCCGTGCATGCTACCGAGTCCTACTCAGCCATAAAGAGAAATGACCATCTCCTGTCTTTTTTGACAACCTATATGGAACTGGAGTCCATCGTCCTAAGTGAAACATTGCAGAAGTGAAAAAACAAATACGTGTACTTGATGCCAGGTTGGAACCAATCGGTCAGCACTTCAGTGCACACTCAGAAGCACATGTCCAGGAAGGTCAGGCTGGGGGGACGGAGCAGGGGATGGGTGGGCTCACACTGACTGGGTACGGGCACACTGCCTGGGTGAAGGGGCATCCTTATAACCCTGACTCAGTTTGTGTAAAAAAAAGCAAAGGATATAAACAAAACACATGCGTCCCCTGATACCCTGAAATAAAAACAAAAAATCGTGTTGCTTCATGAAACAAGAAAGATATAGAAAGAAAGAAAGAATGCAACGCCATTGATGTAAGTTAAAAATATGCACAAACAGGCTGGGCACGGTGGCCCATGCCTATAATGCCACAGTCTCGGAGGCTGAGGTCAGTAGATTGCTTGAGCTCAGGAGTTCAAGACCAGCCTGAGCAAAAGTGAGACCCTGTCTCTATTAAAAAGAGAAAAACTAGCTGAGATTTGTGGCAGGTACCTGTAGTCCCAGGTACTCAGGAGGCTGAGGCAGGAGGATCACGTGAACCCAGGAGTTTGAGGTTGCTGTGAGTTATGACACCATGGCACTCCACCCAAGTGACAGAGTGAGACCCTACCAAGAAAAAAAAAAAAAAGAAAATGCAAACAAAACAAAAATGCACATTTACCAAAATTCTATAGTTTCGAGTACTGAGAGAGGAGGCAGTGGGGTAAATATACACAGTGGGAAAGGGGCCAAGAAAAACCAGTGACCGTATAGTTCTGAGAAGTGAGGAGTGTGACATCTTAACTTTCTGGTCCTGAGCAGAAAAAAACTCCAACCACACCTAGGAGAAAACACCGCAGGCTGTGCCGGAATTTGTCCCACGCTGCCTCAGGCGGGCGTCCCCTCTGCTCTGGCTTAAGCTAGTGTCGTGCCCTCCATCTGATCACAGCACTCTTTTTCCACATAAGACATTCTTATGACAGAATCTGCGCTCTTTGCCAACGTGCTTTGGAAAATAGAGCTCATAGCGTTGGTTAAGTGTGTTCACTGTGCTGCTCCCGGAGCCTCTATGTGGCTTCTGCTCCTGTCAGTGGTCCAGTGGGACGGTCTCTCTTCAGAATTAATGATTCTGTGCACTGCTGTATTTTTCAGAAGCAATCAAAGGGTTAATCCAACAAACACAAACTCTTCCACAGCTTGGAATTATCCTCTTAAGACACCGAGATATTTCTCTTATGTTGCCTTTTCTCAGTTTCTCAAATAGCATCTCCCGAGGATCACAACTGGCCGCTCAATAGTTAGACTTCAGGTTCAACTCACGAGAGGAAGCTGTGGGATCTGAAGTGTGGGAAACCACACTCACACACACACACACACACATACACACGTGTGTCATCCAGCTTGCCGAAGAGAGTCTAGCTTCAAATATTATCAGCACCTGGCAGGATGAGACTATTTTATGTAAATGGATTCATTATTATTAATTTCTGCCGGTGCTGAGCGATTTATGAACTGCTTTTCGAATGTAGAAAAGTGGTTCATGAATCAGAAGGAAAAATGGGCCCCCAAACCGGCATCGATAAATAACGACTTTTATTCATGAATCCCGCCCATGGTGTCCTTTATCTTTAGGAAGGATGGAATGGAAATTACAAACTCACCGTGGGAGTGGGGGGTCGGGAACAAACGAGGAAGCCAAGGTGGGACAATTGGAGGGTGGGTCCCTGGACAGCTGCGGTGAGTGGGCTGCAGGGCGTGGCTGGCTGGGATTCCCCTCCCACGTGTGGCCGTTCCTCCCTGGGAAACTCCTCCTGTCTCGCTCATTTGCTTGTAAACACTTGCTGGGTGAAAACAGCTTCTGACTTCACCAGTTGCAAATGAGATTTAGCAGATATCTAATCTCTTTAAAATTCTTCACCTGCCGACCTTACTTTGGCTTCTGGTCCCAGATGGACAAAGCCAGCACAGAGAGGTGTGACAGCCAATGGGCCAGCTCCACGGCCATCTGTCCAGAAAGCCTTACTCATGTGCAAAGGCACAGACAAGAATTTAGGGACCATTCAATGGACACTACTTGATTTCACGTTTCTAGAATCCAAAGGCAGGGGCAGCAGGGGCTTTCGAGGTCCAATTTTGCATTATTTCCTGACTCTGGCAACTAGAGAAGTCTGCGATGCTGGTGCCTTAGATATCTCAGGTTTGATAACTGCAAAGCAGAGAAGAATCTGTGATGGGCAAGGCATTCCCAGCACTGGTAGAAACGCCTCCTCCTTTCCCTTCAGGTGGGACTGAAGCCCAGGGAGCGGGAAGTCCACTGGCCGTCTGCTCCACGAGAAGCCATCAGTCCAGCTTCATGCCAGTAATCTGTAGCTGCCCGAAGCTGCCGGGGAATTTCCACTCTTGGGCAAATGCAGACGCGTCTCTACCCACCTGGGGAAGATGGGGAGACGGAAATAGAAAAGCCCTGGTGAGAGCAGCAGGCCACCCTACCTGCCTGTCCACTACTCCATCACCTCTTGTCCAGAAATAGACACAAAAGCGGAACCAGGAATCTGCACTCCCTTCCGCGGCACATTCCCACATACCTCTCTCCTTGGGTGGTCATCTCACAGTGTGAGATTTTAGTGCTTTTAAATATTCATTTGGGCTCGGTCCCTGTAGCTCAGCGGCTAGGGAGCTGGCCACATACACCAGGGATGGCAGGTTCGAACCCAGCCCAGGCTCGCCAAACAATGCCAACCTCAACCAAAAAATAGCCAGGCATTGCGATGGGTGCCTGTAGTTCCAGCTACTTGAGAGGCTGAGGCAAGAGAATTGCTTAAGCCCAAGAGATTGAGGTTGCTGTGAGCTGTGACACAACAGCACTCTACTGAAGGTGACATAGTGAGACTCTGTCTCAAAAAAAAAAAAGAAAGAAATTCTTTATTAAGGCCAGGTGTGGTGGCTCACACCTGTAATCCCAACACTCTGGGAGTCCAAGGCAGGTGGATCACTTGAGCTCAGGAGTTCAGGACCAGCCTGGGTGAAGAGAGACACCGTCTCTACTGAAAATCGAGAAATACTAGTCGGGTTTCATGGTGGGTGTCTGTACTCCCAGCTACTCAGGAGGCTGAGGAAAGAAGCTCTCTTGAACCCAAGAGTTTGATATTCCTGTGAGTTATGATGTCACAGCATTCTACCCATGGTGACCGAGTGAGACTCTGGTTCAAAAAAATAAATAAAGACACTCATTTGTAATACAACTACTTAATCTAGTGTTCGATGGTGGAAATGGTGATCTGTTTCCACAATGGAAGACAAATTGGAAAACCAGTGGCTAAAATCTCGTATGGCCATTTCCAAGGGTAAGCCTTTTACACCCAAAGGCTTTCATCCCTCGATAAGATGCAAAGGACTCTTTACAGCCACAGTTAATTGTTGTTCTATGTTTAACGAACACTTGCCTCTTAATTCTATAGTGAAGAGTCCAGAAAAGTACTCTGGAAGCATGTAGGTAACTAGATAGCTTTATTTTGTTTTGTTTTGTCTTACAATGAGTTAACCTGTGCACCGTGTCTGGGCAGCAAGTGAACACCACTCTTCTTTTTTAAAGGGGAGAAAAAAAAAGTTACACAAAGAAGACAATTATCCTGCTAAAGACATGACATAAAATTGGAACTGAGTCAAGATGATAACTTTCTGTTTCTGAATCTTGCTCCCAGAAATGTATCCACTCAGTTACTGAGAGCCTCTGTGTCCAGCGCGGTGCTGGGTCAGCCGGGTGGTGGTCACACCTGTAACCTCTGCACTCTGGGAGGCCGAGGAGGGTGGATTGGCGGAGCTCACGGGTTCAAGACCAGCCTGAGTAAGTCTGAGATCCTGTCTCTAAAAGAAAAAAAAGGGGGGTAGGGAGGTTTGAATAAAAAAAAATAAAAGTAAAAAAATAGCCAGGCGTTGTGGCAGGCACCTGTAGTCCCAGCTACTCGGGAGACTGAGGCAAGAGAATTGCTTGAGCCCAAGAGTTTGAGGTTGCTGTGAGCGGTGACATCACAGCACTCTACTGAGGGTGACAAAGTGAGACTCTGTTTGGAAAAAAAAAGCCCCGGCCTGTTTCCAAGGGGTTTACATTCTAGTGGAAGGCGATGAGAGTATTAAAACCCCACAATGAAATAAAATCAGATAATAGAGAGTCCAGTATTCTAGAAAATTAGGTGGTCAGGGGAGGTGTCTTTGAGGAGGAAAGCCTGAATGTGAGAAGGGCACAGCAATGTGCAGGGCTGGGAGAAGGGTCCAAACAAAGGGGTCGTGATGGGCACGGACAGGACAGGTTCAAGGGACACACGGACCTGGCTGTGGGCATGGCAGGGAGAAGGGCAGAAAGAGGCGAGTTTAGAAAAGTAAGCTGAGCCCAAATAGGTGGCAGCTGTGGTCTCTGGCGAGGCATTGGAATTTCATTCTAAATGCCATGAGTAACTAGGAAGGTTAATTTCAATTACTTTATTACCATGGAACTTCATTGAAGAAAACACACTTAAAAAAAAAGATGAAGAAACATATTTTCTCGATGTATTGGCAAATCCAGCTTTTGAGGAGGACAGAGTGGATTGGCTGTCACTGGGAGCTAAGTAAATCACCCTTCACCTTTAAACGTCTTCTGGGGTCTGGTTGTGCCATGTACGCCAAACCTCTTTGCTGCTCGGGACACCAAAGGTTGTTCAACTTGGAAGAAGTAGGGTTGAGAGAAAAGGCATTTGAGAATTAAATATGTGCTTCAAGCAGTTGAACTTTTATACAGATTGACTGCAGTGAAAAATTAGAGCTTTGTGCAATTCAATAGAGTAAAATCAAATGCCCCCAAATAAATAAATAGTTGTCTTTTTTTATTAGCTTTCCATCACCCCTGCCTCCATTTGTAAGTTGCATGGTGTCACCTCTCTCTTCATTTGCAATGTTGCCTCTGAAAACCGTTGTGTTTATTTGAGCTCAGCAATCAGACTTAAATGTACCAATATATATTGTTCTAAAGTGTATATTTTTCTGTCTACCAAAGACATAGTGACTACTCCTTTTATGGGAAACCAGTTATTAATCCCGTAAGTCTGCATGAATCAATATCTTTGTGAAATGACACCATGTTCAAGCTATTTTATGTTATGTTGATGGTTAGCTAATTTTGGAATGGAGACATTTCTTCTAGAAACAGACGTAGTATAATTTAGTGGTGAAAACGTCAATCACGGCCGGTTGTATGTCTTTGTCCCGGCAGAAGAGGGCAGATTTATTGAAGGAAATACAGCTGTATGTTCCTTGCCACACTCTGACCCAAAACATCCATTTTGCTTATAATTTTGTTTGGCAAAATGACATCAGCTGTAATCACTAAGAGGACGGCTGTGCCGAAAGCCATTGTCCTGAGGTTCTGATTCTCCTGCCTCCGCAGGGCGATTCCAGGCACCAGCGTGAGGCTGTTCTCTGTTGACAGTCATCTACAAAGGAAGATTCACATAACACTAAGATAATTTGTAAAATCTAGTCTCCAAAAACACATTTCAGCATAAATCACTATGTCCTCATGTCAAACAGCCGGCAGGGAAGTATGTGGTCTTCAGATACTTCAACTATCCCAAAGATAACTTCTTCCCCAGGTCAGCTCTCTTTCCCCTGCCCCACCCTCCCCACCACTGTTTTAGGCCAAAACAAACGATATGGGATAAGAAAAATAAAGGGAATCCTGGGGGAACAGGGAAGGAAGGGGCAGCGATCAGAAAGTATGGAGACTCAGACATCCTAACGACAGCCGACAGAGGGAAGTCATACCTTTCCTGAGTTAACAGTCATTTTAGTACCGAGTTATCCAAAGTGTTCTAAGTGAATTACAGATAAAATGGTAACCCAGGGATGTTTCCATTCCTGAGTGAAACAAGAAAGCCTTCCCTTAGCACAGTAAGGAATTTCTCCTCTACGCCCATAACCAACATCAAATTAACAGAGGAATAATAGTAGAGGCACAGCAGAAGGTCGTTCTGCAAACTTTCCCCTGCCCGTGCTCTCCCTCGCTGACTGGGCCTGCCTTGCCCACCAGCTCCTCGGCTAACATCACACAAGATAGATTTGTACATGAAGCTGCCTGTTGGAGCCCTGTGGCTCGTGAAAATAATAATAACGGGTGACATTGAAGCACTCTCTGTTATAAAAGATGAGAGCTTTTATAGGTCTTATGTCATTATCCTTTCACAGCCCCACGAATTACAATACCCATTTTACAGATGAGGAAAGTGAGGTACAAAAATACAAAGAGGAAATGGTCTTGCCCAAGGTCAGACCACTGGCAAGTGATGGGCCAGAGGGAGACAAGGCCGGATGGAGTTTCAATCCATAAATATGCTGGCTTAGAGTGAGCAGTGAGCCTGGAGCCCTTTCATAAGCCTCGGTGTCCCCGAGACGGTGCTCCTGACCCTACCACCTGAACAAACCCGAGACTTGTTCACACTTAGGCAAGAGAATGTGCGTGAGTTTTAATCTTCCCGGACCCTGGAACTTTCCTCTGGGTGCTCTCCGTTTTCATGGGGCCTTATTCATCCTGCTCCAGAGAGCAGATCACAGCTTTGTTGACCAAGGGAAACGGAAGGATGGCTGAGCGGATGTGGCTGCAGAAGGCAGGAAGATGAAGATTTGACATTGTGCCTGAGAGTCCCAAATTCTTAGGTCATCCAGATTTTGTAATTGGAGGGAAAAAAATAACTTATCATTTTTGCCTAACAAACTATACTTACAATGAGGTTTGGATACATCTTGGCCTTCCTTGAGAAGAAACACGTGCTCCTGGTGAGTGGAGGGGTGTGCTGAGAATTCAGACACCCCAATCTCCCTCCTAACAGGGGTGGGGCTTGGTCCGGCTCCTCCTACCCAGGCCGCACCTTACCCACATGCGCTTTGTCAAGATGCTAACAAGCTTTGGGGAATATGGAAATTGGGGATAGTAAACTGGGAAGGGGAGACATCAAGAAAGAAAGACCCTCCTGAGACCCCCCCCTCGGAACACAAGGTGACCAAGTTTAAGGGTAAGGTCTGGGTTTTAATTTGTTGCTCTCCTTGCCTGGTGGTCCTGGGGAAAGATATCCCGGAATGGAATCTGCACCAGGTGCCCACCAGTTTCTACCATCTGGAGGAGGAGTCTGGAGTCTGCATAGACTCGTCCCATCTTTATACCCACGCTGAGTCAGGACCCACTGCATGGGCCAGTCCAGAGGGCGTGATGCACAGGAGGCCATCAGGACCTGCTGCGTGGGCCAGTCCAGAGGGCGTGATGCACAGGAGGCCAAGCAGAGGCAGGGAGGGAAGTCCGGGGGACAGAGCAACCTGCCAGCTGCCGTCTGGCTGAGAAGACAGACGGGGTGAGGGTATACCCCCACCAACCCTAACCTTCACCACCACACATCTTTCCTGCTAACAAAGTTTTACATGAATTCTATGGACTGGACGGTGTCCAGCCCCCAAAGAGATACTTAAAAACAAATGTCACCTTCTGAGGTGAAGCGTTCACGGCTGATAGTGAGTTGTGCAGGGAGTTGGGGGGTGGAATGAGTGGCAGAGAGACCCTGGGGGGGCTTGGGCCAGCTTCCCTTTTCTCTGGTCCTGTGTCTGTCTGTGGGGACAGCACACCTTAATTCCAAATTCTCCAGGGCCCACAGACCACAACTACACCCAGGACAAAATCAGAAACGAAATTCAGCTGAAGTTGAACCATCCCAAGACCTTTCTCTCCAGCCTGAGCACCTCAAGGAACCTCTGAGCACTTCTGAAGATGCCACCCATTCTCTGGAGAAGCTGACCGTCCCCAGGGTGGGGCAGTGCTGACAGGAGCTGTCTTCCCTCACATTCCCCCATCCTAAGGCATTTAAAGATCTCAGCCCCCCCAAAGGCACCTCCAATCTGGAGCCCTGGCCCCTTTGCACCGCATCAGCTGGGGTTTGTCACCTGAACCCAGGGACTTTCAATCCCCTCAAGGACTGCTTCCCTGTCTTCTCAAAGATATTCCAGAAGCCTTGACGGGGTGGACCGGTATTTCTCAGGAGGCCTGGCCCAGCTTCTCCATGCCAGCAAAGGGCCCATTTAAGGAGAGGCTGGAGAGAGGGTCTCACAGGGGCCATTCTTAATACTGCCAATCTTTCCTTTCTTCCCATCTTAGCTTTGGATTTCTTTAATGAAACATTCCCCATCCCTGGGATGGAAAACCATTTCCCTGCAAAATATAAAATCTATCGCTGAGCACTGCAATGAGAATTAACCTTGATTACCGTGGTAATTTACTAATCAAAACTGGAGACCTGCTAATCAAGCTGGAATTGCCAGATGCTTGATTTTTATAGTAACATAACCAAAATTGAACATTTGGTAAACAAGGGGTGCGGGTGTGATGGGGAGCCTGGGACAGGGCGAGGGACGGCAGGGCCTTCCAGGCTGGAGGGAGCCCGATGGACGTCGGCTCCAGTGACCTGGCAGCAAGTATGGTGGAAAAGACTGGGGGAGACGCAGGGAGGTCCCTAGCGGGACGGGACAGACTGGGGGAGACGCAGGGAGGTCCCTAGCGGGACGGGACAGACTGGGGGAGACGCAGGGAGGTCCCGAGCGGGACGGGACAGACTGGGGGAGACGCAGAGAGGTCCCCAGCGGGACGGGACAGACTGCGGGAGACGCAG
>NW_003852530.1:2891637-2892417 GCF_000181295.1 Otolemur garnettii | reverse complement strand
GACGCAGGGAGGTCCCGAGGGGGGCGGGACAGACTGGGGGAGACGCAGGGAGGTCCCGAGGGGGGCGGGACAGACTGGGGGAGACGCAGGGAGGTCCCGAGGGGGACGGGACAGACTGGGGGAGACGAAGGGAGGTCCCGAGGGGGACGGGACCCAGCTGAAATGCACAGCAAGGTGAGTGGTGAGGTGAAGGAATTGGGTTTTCACAGTATGCTTTGTCTCAGGTTGAGTTCATTGAGTAGAAACAACCTTCAGACAAGGATGCTGGTGAGACGTGTTTATGCAGAAAGCCTGGGGGTGGCTGGAAAGTGAGGCAGGAGGGGAAGGCAGTGGGGCAGGATGGGACCCAGAGCAGGTCACTGGTGTGGGCACCCGTTACTCAGATGTGCTGAGACTCCTTGGCACACTGCAGAATGGGACACCGAGTGGGCCCACCTCGTAAGCGAGGGTTGTCCCTGGGGATGCTAACTCCATGGCATTTCCAGGCCATCCCGTGTGGCCCCAGGAGTTCTCCACAGGAGCCAGCCCACATATGAGCGGTGTGAGTGGGGTCCCGACTGCGCCACCCTGCGCGGCTCTGCCTGGAACTTCACCCCTTGTGGAAGCATCAGTGCCTCTGAGATGCACCTGTCTGGGGGAGACTCCACCCTGTTCCCTTATGTGCAGGGTCCTGACGGGTATGGATTCAGCTGAGGAGCCCCCACTCGGGCAGTTCACCCTGACGGGGACGGATCCAGCTGAGGAGCCCCCCACCCGGGCAGTTCACCCTGACGGGGACGG
>NW_003852530.1:2858281-2891081 GCF_000181295.1 Otolemur garnettii | reverse complement strand
TCCAGGCCACTCCACCTGCCTGCGTGTCCCCACAACACCTTTCCTTTCTTCCCTGAATAGCAACTGGCACCCGGAGCTCTTCCGTTTCTATTTCCATCACTCCTGATAGACCAGCGGTTCTCAACCTGTGGGTCGTAACCCCTTTTTTCTATTTGTAACGTAACAATTAGGAAGGTTGAGAACCACTGCGCTAAACCAAAAACAACCAGAGGGCTAGATTCTGTCCTTCTCTGAATCCCTCAAGTCCAAAGACTCCCTGGCAGGTGGGTCCTCAAGGCCTCTCTGCTGATGAAGCAGCTGCATCTGAGGCTACGGACAGCACAGCTGCCTGGGACCCTGCGGCCACATACAGACAGGTCTTCCAAGTTGCCAAGTGCTTTCTTCCCCGGCGACCACTCCATTCTCACACAGGCCGGGAGATAGGTGAGGCAGGAATTAGTAAGATGTGCCCCACATGTCAGACAAATCGGAAAACCTGAGCTTAATCTCAGCTACTTGGAACAGTCTCTCAAGAATCCCAAGATTCGGCTCAGCACCTGTAGCTCAGTGGGTAGGGCGCCAGCCATAAACACCTGGGTTGGTAGATTCTAACCCCTAGGCCTGCCAGACAACAATGACAACTACAACCAAAGAATAGCTGGGCGTTGTGGTGGGCGCCTGTAGTTGCAGCTACTTGGGAGGCTGAGGCAAGAGAATTGCTTAAGCCCAAGAGTTTCAGGTTGCTGTGAGCTGTGATGCCAAAGCACTCTACCGAGGGTGACATAATGAGACTCTGTCTCAAAAGAAAAAAAAAAGAATCCCAAGGTTCTAAGTAGCTGAGCCTAGAGCTGACTCAAGATGCCCGACACTCAGCCACTGATGCTGCCTGGATAACAAGGCACCTCCCCCGCACTCGCCCCTCTGGCCTCTCTTCCTGATGCCACAGTGGTGAACAGGCCAGCACTGAACTGTGCACACACCAGGGTGTGTGTTGACCCGTTCTCTGTCCTGTGCCCCGGAGACAAGGAGGGCAGGGATCCAGGGAAAACTCCCTCCTCCTACTCTGTTCCCTCCCGAGTGCGGAGGCGGCAGGAACCTGCCCAGGAGCCTTTAAAGGCTGGATGAGGCAGGTGCCAGGGTTCTGTTTCCCGCCGAGGGGGAAGGCAGCTGCTGCCCCATGGCTCAGTCTCTGTATCGGTGATCTCCAGCAGCAGCACAGGTGAGTGGCAGACTGCTCTTCCAGAGAAAACACGTCCAGGGAGATTTCCACACCATCCAGTAAAGATCCAAGAGGAAGAGACCGAAAGGCTGCTGTGGACACAGGGACACCCACCTGTCCAGCTGACCTCTCCCCAGCACCTGCCTGAACTGTAGACAGAAAGCCCAGGACTTGGAGCTCTATTTATTTATTTATTTATTTATTTTTGTTTCTGAAGACAAAGTCTCACTCTGTCGCCCTGGGTAGAGTTCTGTGCTGTCATAGCTCACAGTAACCTCAAATTCTTAGGCTCGAGCGATTCTTTTCTCCCAGCCTCCCGAGTAGCTGGGACTACAGGCGCCTGTCGCAACAGCCGGCTATTTTTGGAGATGGAGGTCTCGCTCTGGCTCAGGCTGGTCTGGATTGACCCCGAGTGCTGGGTGTACAGGTGTGGGCCGCCGCACCCGCCCATTTGCCTGTCTTTCTACTGAGACGCTCGCTCATCTTCTTCTCATTTATCTGTAGTTTTATACAGGCACACACACACGTATACACATACGTATCTCAGTTTATTACACTTCAAGTCACGGAGGTTTTTTCCTCCCCTTCCTTGTCCTCCCCTCCTTCTTGGAAGCAGGCGGGCAGTGTTAAAGAAACGTGTTTACATTTGGGCGTTCTTTCTGGTCTCACCTCTGCAAAGCCCCAGGTCTAACACGCTCTGCTTATAAAGCTAAGCAGCTCTTACATTCTGCTTCCTTGAAGCTTTATGATTAATAAAAGCCACAAATTAGGTCTAACTAACGAATCAGCCAATTGCTTTTCCTGAAGCCTAGACTCGGCCTCAGAATCCTTCCTAACGGTGGTGGCCGCCAGCAGGCAGGCGGATTTGGTCCTGGAGAAGATCCATACACTGTCACTGCCTCTGCTTAATCAGTTGGGTTTTAATCATCCCAGTTAACGGGGGTTTCAAAGACTCTCTCCCTCACAATGATGATCTCATCAGAATTTTCATTAAAAAGAAAAGCTTGGCTAATTGGTTTGACCCCACTATTTAGGAAAATGGTAATAATAACAAGTTAACATTTAGTGAGTGGTTACTATGTGCCAGACAGTGTGTAAAATGCTTTCCCCATATTTTCTCTTTGAATCTGACAGCAGGCACTTAAGTGGAAGAGTGTCATGTCATGGGATAAAGGAAAAAAAAATCCCTCTGTTGCTGTGGACCTGACCTTTCCCTCTCCCAAGATACGGGATGCCTAGTTTTTCTATTTTTGGTAGAGACAGAGTCTCACTGTTGCTCAGGCTGGTCTTGAACTCCTGAGCTAAAGGGATCCACTCACCTCGGCCTCACAGAGTGCTGAGATTACAGGTGAGCCACTGTGCCTGGCCCAGAATGATCTTAATGTGACGATTTCTGTTGTCAGGCCATGATTTCCCAAGGCCATAATCAACTGGCGCTGTATTCTGTGAGCCGGGCTCGGCCAGCATTGCTGCTTCCTGGACTCTGAGCCTGCTGCCTGGTTGGGAACTGTGTCCTCAGATGCCTGGGCCTTCCTGCTCTGCTCAAGTAACCTCAGTCTTTATCTACACAGCAGCCCATGAAGTTATTATCTCAACAAATCATAAACAAAACAAACAAACAAAAACCTTTTAAGTACAACCACCACCAATATCCACCTGCTTGGATCTAAATTATTTGAGTACTTTTTGTTCTGGGTATTTTTTTTTTTTTTAAATACCTGAGTATCTTTGTTTTAAAAACTATTGTGCTTTATTTTATTATAAATTACGCAGATAACCACCTCGGTTCTCTCCTTTTGTTTTGTGCGTGTACACAGAACCTTAATGCTTGAAGAAACATTTTTCTTTATTCTCAGAAATCCTACATTTTATTTTATTTTATTTTGAGGTAGAGTCTCATTCTGTCACCCTGGGTAGAGTGCTGTGGCATCAGAGCTCACAGCAACCTCAAACTCTTGGGCTTGAATAATCCTCCTGCCTCAGCCTCCCAAGTAGCTGAGACTACAGGTGTCCACCAACATGCCTGGCGAGTTTTGCTATTTTTAGTAGAGATGGGTCTTGTTCTTGCTCAGGCTGGTCTCAAACCCTTGAGCTCAAGCAATCCACCCACCTTGGCCTCCTAGTGTTAGGATTACAGGCACGAGCCACCGTGCCTGGCCTCCTCAGAAACCCTATAGTAGGGGGGCAGCACCTCTGGCTCAAAGGCATAGGGCGCTGGCCCCATATGCTGGAGGTGGCAGGTTCAAATCCAGCCCCAGCCAAAAACTGCAAAAAAAAAAAAAAAAGGAAAAAAAGAAACCCTATAGTAGGCAAAAGGCACCAGGGCCATTTTCGATATGGAAAAGCCAAGTCACAGAGGAGGTAGGATGCCTAGAAGGACTTTGTCTGGGGAATATCATGGGTCTCCTGCTGTCTGGGTTGAAAATCCATTTCTCAGGCTGCTCTGAACTTCAGCCTGGACCTCACTTCTTGGGTCAGAAATCAAAGACTGCCTGGCAGGACAAGTGAGAACCACCCACCTCAGTTCTATCAGAAACCATCAGAGACCTTTTGGGGTCTGCACTTTCCCTGGGGGCTTCAGTTTCATAATCCCAGGAGCTAGGTAAGCAGTTAGGTAACTTCTGCTCCTGCAGTCTCCTGGAAGACCCAGGATTCTGCAGAATAACCTCAGAGCATGACTCCTGCCATTCTTTTACCGCCCTGCTTGGGGACAGGTGCCTTTTGTTATAATTTCATCTGGAGGTGACAAACCAGATAGAGGCTTCCAGAGAAAAGTCACACTGGGAGCACAACCACACAGGAATTACCTGAAACTAACTTTCTCTGTCTCCTTGGCACCTGTATTCGAGGTGACGACCCCCTTTAGGAAGGACACAACAGCCCTCGGCAGTCAGAGCTGTAATGCCAGGCTGGAACCCGTAAATGGGAGAGAGAGAGTGCGGGAGGGAAGAGACAGTGGAGTTTCACATTGCAGCAGGTGGTTGGAAGGTTTACGCCTGCAATCTATTCTGCAATCAAGAGCAATCCGCCTCACTCTGGCAAATCACGCACCCTTTCTCTCCCTTTCCATCCAGGAACTGGAGATGCTGACAAACAGCCTTCCCATGTCACAAATCAATTTCATCGGAAACATATTAGGTTTTCAGTAAAACTAAGAGGATCGGGCACCAAAGGAGAGGAAGCTCAGTGGGGAGGAGAGGGAGACAGCACACCAAGATTTACTTCTGAGCGCTACAAAATATTGAACTAAAAATAACATTAAAGATGAAATTTGTAATGAATCTCAAGCTGCTAAATTCCCCCAAGGCTGGGTCTGCCAGAGGCTTCACTGCAATCCTCTGTTCTTCCCCGTCTTTATTTAAATATTTCATACAGTTGTGTGCGTTTGTGTGCAGTGTGGACCGTCATTTATATTTCAGCCCACTCTAAAATGGATCTTAGCCTAGCTCAAGCTGAGCGCCGTGCGGAGTGGGCCTGAGCAGAGAGGTGGGCTGGAATGGGCAGGGTAAATGAAGACGGATATTTAATGTACTTTTTGTGTACTTATATTTGGCTGTCACATTTTCTGCCTTAAACCTGATTTGTAATTCTATGGGTTTTGTGACATTATGATAAGATGCGATGTGCGTAAGACTCCCATTTAGTGGGGACATTGATGGGCACTTGAGTTAGAGAGAGTGGCTGACGGGAGAGCGAGGCGGGATTCGGACCCCGCGGCTTAATGCTTAGAAAAGCAACTCGCATCGTCTGGAGCTGTTAGTATTTCATGCTTTCCTATACATTAGACTTTGCCAAAGTGAACTTTTGGAGGAATAAAACACTTCCAAGATAAATTCAATTTTCCCGAGTGTTGGACTGAACTTCGTATGTCACTTGAAGATTTACTGGAGTTCGGGTAGAAGAGAACATTTTCCTCCTCCACATGCCGGGGGGCAGGCTTCGGAGTAACGGGTGAGGCCAGATGTGAAGGTACAGAGAGCGGGGTATGGAGTGGAAAATGTGGGCGCCACGGAGGGCCTCTCAGCCACACTCGTATCACACAAAGGGCTCCGCAGGGGGATGAGTCAGGGAGCAGGGACAAATCTAGGGTCAAGTTCCCCATTTGGATTTTACAGAGGGGCCAAGGTGTGTGGCACACCAGAGTCCTGCACACACAATTCCAGGGTCATAGAATTCTGGGGTTCTCTGCAGAGTCCCGCACACACAATTCCAGGGTCATAGAATTCTGGGGTTCTCTGCAGAGTCCCCCACACACAATTCCAAGGTGAGAGAATTCTGGGGTTCTCTGCAGATGCTTTCCTTTCGCAGACCTCCCTCTGCATAGCATCAGGACCCCCGCGCTGGCCCCCCTGTGCCACTACTTCCCTCACCTCCCAGCCTGGAAGGGGCAATCTCTTCTCTCCGAGTGCCCAGCTGGGTAGACAGAATTCTCTTCTGCTCTGCTCCTGGTCCTGCACCCTTCCCCTGGCACCTTCCTAGGCAAGGCTCTTATCCAGGACCAACCAACATCTTTATCTTGGTGAGAGTCTCCCTCCAGCACTCAAGATTCTGAGGCCCGTCAAAATTGCTGGCAACGTGCTCCCTGGGGCCTGCAGGGTGGTCCCTAAGAGGTAAACTACAGTCCGTGCAGAAACATTTGTGGGAGAGAAGGAACCAAGGGGCCCCCGGGAGTCCCATACTGACTTTCTATAAGAGCCACAGATGCAGCAGAAAGATACTTATGTCTGTTTATTTTTTCCCAGAGTGTGCAAGGAATCCCCCAGAGCTGGGAGGCTCTGTCCCTCCTCTGTCCCCACTTAACCCTCCTCCCAGACCTCTCTGTGGTGCCCGACAAACACCACAGCAGTCAGAAGGGGCTGGTTCCAGACCTCACTCAGACCCCTGTGACTGTGACACTGGAGAACCAGCTACCCTCTCTGCAGGCGGGTGAATGCTGGGCCCCAAAATGATATGTCCAAACCCTCAGAATCTTTGAATGTGTCTTTATTTGGAAAAAGGATCTTTAAAGATGGGACTAAATGAAGGATCTCAAAGATGAGATCATCCTGGATTATCCCAGTGGGTCCTAAACCCAGGGACAAGTGTTTTCTTAAGATACAGAAGACAGGGTAGTGCCCTTAGCTCAGTGGGTAAGGGCGTCGGTCACATACACTGGGGCTGGCAGGTTAGTGACCCGGCTCAGGTCAGCTAAAACAACAATGACAACTGCAACAACAAAAAAAATAGCTGGGCATTGTGGCGGGCACCTGTCATCCCAGCTACTTGGGAGGCTGAGGCAAGAGAATCGCTTAAGTCCAAGAGTCTGAGGTTACTGTGAGCTGTGAGCTATGATGCCACAGCACCCTACCCAGGGAGACAGCTTGAGACTCTGTCTCCAAAAAAAAAAAAAAAAAAGATACAGAAGAGAAGGGTACACAGGTGAGAGGAAAAGATGGCAGGAGTTTGGAAGCAGAGACTGGAGCGATGCAGTCATACGCTGAGAAATGGCTCCAGAAAGTCAAGAAGGCTCTCCCAGGGACCTCGGGGAGAGGGGTGGGGCCCCACAGACAGGTGAATTTCAAGCTCTGACCTTCAGAAGGATGAGAGAATGAATGTCTGTTGTTTCAACACATCCAGCGTGTGGCATTCTGAGACCTCAACCCTAATGAATGGATCCAGTCTCTAAGCCTCAGTTCCCTCATCCGAATGGCAGTAATCATGCCTGAAGGAGCTTGGAGAGATGTGGATGTGGAGGCGCCTGCATGGTACTGACACTACCTGTCCCATCCTGGCCCAGCACGTTCTCTCTAGCAGCCACATGTTCTGGGATGGTTTTCATGGCCTTGTTCCCTCACTCTCCTGCAGGGCACCCTGCTCTCCCTTCAAAGCCCATGCCATTCATAAAGCCCACAGAAACCTCCCCCTCATGGTCGGGGTGAAGTTAACCTGGGCGTCTCAGGGAGCTGGAGGAGCTTCTATCCCCCCATGCAGAGTCCTCAGGCCTCCACCAAGCCAGTGCATGGGGCTGTGCTACTCCCATCACAGCTGCTACGGGGGCCAAAGTTCCTGATTCTGTTGTTAGGAGGCAGAGGCCTCTGGGGGGCCCAAGCCAGGAAGGACAGCCCTGCCTGCTAGACACACAACCTGGGACTGGGAACACAGCCAGCCCCGGTCGGCATCTCTGCTTCCCTCTGTCTCCCTCTGCAGACTGACGCTCTCCACAGCTCCCAAGTCCCTGCCCACTGCTGGGAGGAGGCTGGCTCATAGGGCAGCCCCACCCTAACCCAAATCCCCCAGAGAGAAGGGCACTAGCACAGCTTGGGCCAGACCTCAAGCTAGATCTGACCGGCCATGGCCATGCTGAGGCAGCCGTGTAATACGACGCGGTCTGGGGTATCAGTCTGGGCACCTGGTGTCAATTTTTGAGCATGGAGTCGGGGTGTAGGAAAGGGGCAGTCCCTTCATCTTCATCCTGCCAGACTCCAGCCTCCTGACTTCATGAGTCTTTGGGGGGAATACAGCCTGGCCGGGCCCCTGTCCAGGCTGGACCCCAAGCTCTTTGCTTCTCAGCAGCTCCCTGTGTATCTATGAAACCCTCCCCCAGGGGCCCCTGTGCCCAGAAAGCCCCACCAGGTGACCTATATCCTGAGCTTTCGGGAGTGAGTAAGGCCTCTGAGTGTTTGTCCTCATGCCTCCCAGGGCCTTGAAGGAGGCTAAGTCTCGATATATCCAGGAGACCAAGGTCAGGCCTTTCCTGTGCCTTCTGTGCACACCCAAGCTATGCCCGGACACAAATCCTCCAAGGCCAGGGAGTCCAGCTGTGAACAGAGGCCTTTTATGGTGAGGAATCCCTGCACGGGGCTTCTACAGCTGGGCCTTTGACCATCTTTCTCCCCTTCCCGTGTTCTCCGTTGGGTCATTCTTCTACTGGACCTCAGTCTCCTCATCTGTGAAATGGATATTGTCCAGCAGATGGTCTTGAGCCTCCAGAAAAGGGGTTGTGAGAACAGAAGTCATCACCCCTCAGCTGCCCTTCAGCAGGAAGAGGGCAAAACATAGGGTCCTGTGATGTGCTTGCTTCGAAAGCAGAGTTTGCACTGGTGGGCGGGGTGTGAAGCCTCTGGAATGCACAGCAATGGACTCTGCGAGTGGAGCTGTGTCCCCGCAGTCCCTCAGGGGGCAGAGTCAGCACGGGGGTCTGGGGGCCAGGGTGGCCTGCCTGCCTTGCTGGGCTAACTCCCGGGGGCAGGGGCCTGCCCGGCCTCCTTTTGTCCTCATCTCTGTGTTTCTGCAATGACCCCGGGCGAGGATTTGACTTGTGACCCTCTCTCTGTTCAAAGAATACAACACCCAGTGACTGATTAGCCATTCACACTGAGGCACGCAGTGACGATTAGCTTTCAGAAACTTCCACCCTGCGGGAGGAGGTGGGGCCGGGGGCCCTGTCTCGGGGAGGTCACAAGGCTGCAGGCTGAACTGTGACCCTGGGTTCTTCCTCACCAAAGAGGACACGTGTCCTGGGGAAGTTGCTAAAGCATTATAGGAAGAGGACAAGTGACTGTGCGTGTGAGGACAAACTGGATACCGCAGGCGACAACTGGAAGGCTAACCCGGCCTGACCAAGAAACCGTGCAAGCAAAGTGCAGCCCCCAAGACCTCGGGTTCTAATCCCTGGAACCTGTGAATGTCGCCTGTTAGGAAAAGGGGTCTTTGCAGAGGTGATTAAGATAAGGATTTTTTTTTTTTTTTTTTGAGACAGAGCCTCACTCTGTCACCCTGAGCAAAGTGCCCTGGGGTCATCAAAACTCACAGCAACCTCAAACTGCTGGGTTTAAGTGGTCCCTCTGCCTCAGACTCCTGAGTAGCTGGGAGGACAGGTGTCCACCACAACACCACCCAGCTAGTTTTTCTATTTCTTTTTAGGAGAGACAGAGTCTCGGTCTTGCTCAGACTGCTCTTGAGCTCCTAAGCTCAGGAGATCCACCTGCCTCTGTCTCTCAGAGTTTATAGACATGGGCCTAAGATAAGCATCTTGAGATGGAATGATTACCCCGGGGGGCCAAAAGGTGACCCCAATTCACCTTGCAAGCAAGAAGCAGAAGGAAAGTTCATACACCCACACAGAAGAGAAGGCCTTGTGAAGAAGGAGGGAGGGAGGTGTGAAGATTCCAGCCCTCAAGACCAGACCGACCCAGCCCCAGCCCAGGACAGCCAGCAGCTACCAGGAGCCGGAAGAGGCAGGAAGTGGACTCTCACCTGCAGCCTCCTGAGGGCTGGAGGTGATACAGCACTTTATGTGGGCCCAGTGATGCTGATTGTGGACCTCTGGTCCCGAGAACATGGAGGAGGAGTAAATGCCTATGATGCTAAGTCACCACGTGCCTCTGTGGCTTCTGGTACAGCAGCCATCAGGAGCTAAGGCACCACAGAGCCTCAGCCTGTCTCCCAAGAGGCCGTGACAGATCACTGCTCACCACACCTGCTCCTGGGGGCTCTCTGGGGGGCTCTGTGTTCCCATGTTCCAGGGAGCAGGATCACACTGGGAACTGCTTGCTCCCTGGGTCTCATCCAAGGGTCGCCTTTCCTAGTTGGACTTGACCTCCAGGAGAGGAAAGGTCATGTGCTAGGCCTGAAACTCAACACAGAGCCTGGCACAGAAGAACGGCTAGAAAGAATTATTTGTGACTTAGCAACGCAAGCAAGGAGCTAATGAATAGGGAATTAGGAAGTGAGAGGAACGGGGCCTGCCATATGGATAGCAGATGTCTTACGGCACCATCTTATTATTTATCTTGCATTTGATAAGCCTTTTCAGATATGTGCCTTGCCTTCCCAGCAAGACTTAAAAGCATCTGAAGGTGGAAATCCCCTCCCTCCCGGCAGAGACCTGCGCGGCTGACCAACAGGGAACGCCCCATCGAGGCCGCCCCGTGGAGTGGCTGGCGTGTGGATGGAGAGCAGAGAACTGCCCAGCTCGGGCTGCCATCTACCAAGCTGCTCAGCTGCTCAGTCTTATTTATTTATTTTTTTAAACCTTCAGATTAATATTTGGGTACGATCAGGTTACGCTGTTTGCATGTGTTAGGCGAAGTCCAAGTTTCAGCTGAGCCCTTGGCCCGGGAGGTGTGCCGTGTACCTCGTGCCTGGTAGGTGACAGATCACCTATCCCCCTCCCCATCTCCTCTTCCTCTCTTTCTCCTCCCCTCCCCCATCTCTTCTGTTTCCCGTGAGCGTGTATGAGATGATCTACTGGCTTCATATTAGTATTGAGTATGTTGAATGCTTGCTGTTCCCTTCCTGGGATACTTTACTTAGGAGAATGTCTTCCACATCCATCCAGGTAAATACAAAATAACCAAAGCCTCCTTATTGCTTATGGCTGAATAGTATTCCGTGGTGTACATATACCACGGTTTCTTAATCTACTCCTGAGTTGATGGGCGTGTGTGTATTTTAAAATGTAGAGCTGGTGGGTCTCCAGCTTCATGCTCTGTAACCCTGAGAAGGCCCAGGAAGATGCATTTAAATTTGCTACTGAAAAAGGGTCAGGTCTCAAGGCCACCGGGGGAGGGGATGACAGGGACACCAGAAGTAGAGTGATGACACCTTGCAGGTCCCCAAGGACCAGCTGCTGGAGTTGAAGATTTGCTTCCTGCTTAAGCAGAGATGTGATTTTAAGGATGCAGGAGAGAAAGCATGAAATTATCCAGCTCCATTCGGGGAGGGGCCCAGCAGGACATCACTCAGGGTCTCTCTGTGTGTGTCAATGCACTGTGGTGACAAGCAAGTGCTCCAGGCGGGAGTGTGAAAACGCAACGTGGAGAAATCACAGCTAGACACCGAGCAAACGCAGGGTGAGTGCACAGAGGAGTTTGGGTGTAAACATCTCATCTCTTTTGAGGGTTGGCGATTATTTCTGAAAATTACAGATTTTCAACATTTGCTTTGGTAGAGACAGCTGCCATTCTAAGAGCCAAACTCTGAGCCAGAAAATACTGTGCTTTGAGCTGAGAATTCCCATCTCTGAGATGGAGCAGGGCTTCCCTAGGCAGCCCAGCCCACCTCTCGCAGGGTTCCGAGGAAAGAGCACCCTATGTTGGAGTCTTGCCTCTTCCTTCAGGGGAGTCAGCGACTGCTTGATGCATCCTGGACATGCCGCAATGTCATTATTTAGGGACCCCACCATTTGTTTAAGAGATGCCAGGGTGGACGGCACAAAAACTGATAGTCAACAAGGTAAGACATGGACATGGGAGTTAGAGGCTACAGGGCCCCAGAAGGCTCCCTCGCCGCTCTGGCCCTCAGCCTTCCATCGATTAAGTGAAGAAATTGGACTCTATTCATACGGAATGCTTAAGGGGGGGGGGTAGCTGAAAATGTTTAAGGTAGCACGCAAACAACTCATTAAATAACAGCCAACAGCACGTTGAAAAACATGGTTTTTATTTCTTTCTCTCTCTCCGACCCATCAAGGTAGAAGCCTCATTTGGGTGCCAGAAC
This sequence comes from Otolemur garnettii, assembly GCF_000181295.1. Lineage (NCBI taxonomy): Eukaryota > Metazoa > Chordata > Mammalia > Primates > Galagidae > Otolemur > Otolemur garnettii. Next base: position 2,879,404 of record NW_003852530.1, on the reverse strand, counting down.
AACTTTAGACATCATTCATATATTTTGCTTATCTTCAACCAAAAAAGGAACAGACCCAAAGGCTCAGTGCTGTAGACAAGCAGGAGTATCCAGCTAGCGTTTAATAATACGGTATTGGCCGGGTGCAGTGGCTCAAACCTGTAATCCCATCATGCTGGGAGGCTGAGGCTGGTGGATTGCTTGAGCCCAGGGTGAGTGTGGTGGTCGGTGCCTGTAGTCCCAAGCTATTTGGGAGACTGAGGCAGGAGGACTGAGGTTGCTGTGAGCTATGATGACACCATGGCACTCCACCCAGAGTAATGGAGTGAGTCTCTGTCTCAAAATAATAATACTAATAAGGCGGCAGTCTTGTTTTCACTGCAGTCAAAGCAAGTGATTGTGGTTTTACATCTATGGGGATGATCTAAAGCCTCTTTTCCAATAGATGCGTGTGAACACAAGGAATAAGAGAAATTGAATAAATGCATTAGGGGAATTAACATACAGTTCTCAGGTGGAGAGTCCTTTCAGATGCCCGATGTTTGGGGCTCACCTTCCCCCCCCAACCCTAAGGACCCTTCCAGGTCACCTTTCTGTAAGTTTTTTTTTTTTTTCTTTTAGAGACAGAGTCTTTCTTTATCACCCTCTGTAGAGTGTCATGATGTCACAGCTCACAGCCAGCAACCTCCAGCTCTTGGGCTTAGGTGATTCTCTTGCCTCAGCCTCCCTATTAGCTGGGACTACAGGCGCCCGCCATAATACCTGGCTACTTTTTTTTTTTTTTTCTTGCAGTTTGGCCAGGGCTGGGTTTGAACCCACCACCCTCGGTATTTGAGGCCAGCATCCTACTTACTGACTCACAGGTGCTGCCCTTTCTGTAAGGCTTTTAAAATTTTATTTATTTTTAGCTGGGGCTGGGTTTGAACCTGGCATATGGAGCTGGTACCCTACTCCTTTGAGCCACAGGCAACATCCACCTTTCTGTAAGTCTTTACTAAGATCAGTCACTGTTCTCACTGGCCACATCCTGTCCCTCATTTGCATTTAGGGCCTGCACCTGCAGTGACCACAGGACATAGCACAGCGATGGCCTCTCTGTTCTCCTGAGCCCATAGCTGCAGAACATGCCTTGTTATTATAATTCATGCCACTGACACCTGCAGCATCTGAGGCTTCCTTGACACTTTAATACTTTTATTGAAAGAAATATATTTGGGTGTACGTGGTACGTTAGAACCTAGCAAGTTTTTCCTCCTGCCTGTTTATGTTAAAAAAAATGCTCATTACCATTCAAATTACTTTCAAATTATGCTCAACTGGGTCTCTGTACTTTATAAAGACTCCCATGCCTGTCTCTTTCTGGAGTTATAAGTTAAAATATTTTTATTATGATTAAAAACAGCTTTAAAGATTCCAGAGGCATTTGCTAAACGGTGGATAACACAGCCTCATGCTGAACAAGTCCTCTCACAGCCCACGGCAAAGGAGGGGAAACTGAGGACAGGAGGGCACCAAGCTGGTGCTGCTGCTGCTGCAAACATTAGCTCAAGGCTTCGTACGTCAGCTCCGGCAGTGCAGCACCAGCCCTGCTCACTGCGATCGTGGGTAACTCCGCCACGGACGTCTGCAGGGAGATGGCAACACCAGCATCCTCAGGAAGAGTGGTTGCATTCTCCAATGTTCACCAGCAAATACCAAATAAAGGCAAGAAAAAATACATTGTAAGGCCAGGCACAGCAGCTCATGCCTGTAATGCCAGCACTCAGGAGGCCACAGTGGGTGGATTGCCTGAGCTCAGGAGTTCAGGACCACCCTAAGCAAAGAGCAAGACCTCGTCTCTACTAAAAATAGAAAAACTAGCTGGGCATGGTGGCAGGTGCCTAAATTCCCAGCTACTCAGAAGGCTGAGGCAGTAGGATCTCTTAAGCCCAAGAGTTTGAGGTTGCTGTGAGCTGTGATGCCACAGTACTCTACTGAGGGTGACATAGTTAGACTCTGTCTCAAAAGAAAGATATGGAAGTAAATAACTATTGTCACCATAATAACATAGTATTTCAAGAGAAACTTAGAGGCAAACAAAATAAGTAATTTTGTAACAAAAAATTAGTTGCAAATACACCAATATATTTTCTCTAAGTAGAGGGATTACATATGATAATTGTTTTTAAATATATTTCTTTAATTTTTTTTACTTGTTTCTTTTCTCAATTACTTTCTTAAGTGTTAAACTATTGATTTTGTTCCTTTTTTTTCAAGGTGGGCTTCTTTTACATCCCCTCGTCCTCATTTCTGGAGACTGAGAAGTCCAAGGTCAAAGGACAGGTGTATTTGATGTCCGGTGAGGGTCCATTTTCGGCTTGCCAGATAGAGTCTTCTAGTTATATCCCCACGTGGTAGACTATTTATTTATTGTTTTAAGCTCTCAAATATGAATATGCAACCCTTTATATCCTTGGAAAAAGAGAGAATCAATTTTTTTTTTTGGTAGAGACAGAATCTCACTTTATCACCCTCAGTAGAGTGCCGTGACGTTACACAGCTCACAGCAACCTCCAACTCCTGGGCTTAGGCGATTCTCCTGCCTCAGCCTCCCGAGTAGCTGGGACCACAATGCCCAGCTATTTTTTGTTACAGTTTGGCTGGGGCCAGGTTTGAATCCACCACCCTTGGTATATGGGACTGTCACCCTACCCACTGAGGCACAGGTGCCACCCGAGGATCAATTTTTTTAATACCTGGAGAGGTGTGTAGTAGCCAATAGGAGGCTTCTTGAGTTGGGGTAGCAGAAAGACTCAGAAACTGCCATTGTCTGAGCTACAGCTGGATATACACAGAATGGGATATAGGGAGCCACAGTGGGGGGAGGGAGGACAGAACCAAAAAAGCTGGACCCTCTGTGAGGCTGAGGATAGGCAAGTGGGCTTTGGCTCAGGCCCCAACTGCTCCAGCCACTAGCTCTTGTGTCAGCCTTGGGGTAGGTGTACTTTGTACCTCCCCCCAGGAGACAGCATGCAAGGTTACAGTCAGAGGTCTGAATGTGTCATCTCAAGTTTTTAACAGGAATTTCAGACATCTGTATATGTGCACAAGTATGCTCGCTCGCTCTCTCACACACAAACCTGTTCACACCAGCCACATTGTTGAACCAGCCTATATGTTCAATACCAACTTATGGCACAAACACTTAGAACCTTGCAGGCCTCCTGGCTGTCTCTGATAATGCTCCCTGTCTACAGAAAAATCTACGTCACCTTTCCTTGTATGAGTCAAAATGCACAATGTCGGACCGGTGCAGTGGCTCACGCCTGTAATCCTAGCACTCTGGGAGGCCAGGATAGGTGGATTGCCTGAGCCAGAGTGACACCCTGTCTCTAAAAATAGCAGGTGGACGCCTATAGTCCCAGCTACTCAGGAGGCTGAGGCAAGAGAATTGCTTAAGCCCAAGAGTTTGAGGTTGCTGTGAGCTGTGATGCTACAGCACTCTACTGAGGGTGACAAAGTGAGACTCTGTCTCAAAAAAAAAAAAAAAATGCATGTATTTCTCCTTGTCTGTCCATGGAGGCCTCTGGGTGACCGGTGGCTCCCAGCACTCAGCCTTCCACAGAGACGGCCCCAGGAACAAACTGCTCCTGACTATGGCCAGGACCCTCGGGGCAGGAGCAAACCCCTCAGCTGTGAGAGAGCCCAAGGCTGTCATCATTCTTATCCCTGCCTCCAAGGGGATAGAATCTTACTCCGTAACCTTTGGTAGAGTGCTGTGACATCACAGCTCACAGCAACCTCAAACTCTTGGGCTTAAGAGATCCTACTGCCACAGCCTTCTGAGTAGCTGGGACCCTCCCCAAAGTAACTCCACACCTTCCCAAGCCAGACCTTCCTCTGGCTGAGTCCCTGGTCCTGGATTGCTGTGCCTGTTCTGAATGATTCCTGAGTTCTCCCTCCCATCTCCTACTTTGAGAGGTCATGTGGGAATGGCTTCTACGAGGATGTGAGTCATGGCCACATATCTGAGGTCAGGAAGAGCAGAGTTGGCTTAAAAGATGGGAGAAAGTACGTATCAGAACTGTGGGGCAAAGGCATCGGTTCATTCCCCAGGAGCCCACGTGTAGGACCCAGATGCTCAGAACAGTGCAGGAGACAGGGGCCTGTCTTCAGGGAGCATTGGGGAGATGGCAATAGTCAGATGGCTGTGAACACACAGAAATGCCAGGTGAGGGCCCTGAGTGACATCTGGTTGGGTAATGGCAAATGAGAGAGGCCCCGAGGATGGGTCCTGAGGGCAGAGAGCTCTGACCCAGCGGGAGAATGGGGGCTTTGGGGGAAGGAATTGAGAACAGGAGAGCTGCCCATGGCAGGTGCCCAGGCAGGCTGGAGGCAGGTGCTGGACACCTCGAGGGAGCTGTGGAGGAGGCTGCTGCACCGACGCCCTGCAGGTCCCTTTAGGACATCTCTGAGTCAGAAAGGAAAGCCACACCTTGCCCTCCCTCCATGCAAGACGGGCAGATGTGAGGGTGGCTCTGTCCACCGCAAGTGGTAAAACCTACCAGAAAATCAAACACATCCCCCTTGGCCAGACCAGGGTTAACTGAGAAGTCCAGTACGATGGTCCTGGAGGCTTAAACTTGCATGAGAACTCGGTCACGGCACGGCTGGACATGGAGCAAGGAAGTGCCACTCACTTGCCGGAATCACCCCCCAAGCTGCCCCCCACTTCTGGAGGCTCGGGCACAAGTCCAGCGCCCAGCTCTCAGAAGTTTTCTCGGGCTGAGCCCTGGAACCCTTTTGGCGGTAGGGGACTGGAGGATGCCGACTGGTTCAGGCTGGGTCACAGCTTCCCCCTGGGACAAGGAGACAAGGTAGGCAGCAGGAAGAGTGATTTCTAGTCCCACCCAAACAGCAGGGACTACAGATAGGGGGGAACACTTTCCTTGGAGGGAGAGGCCGGTGCTGTTAGCAGGAGGAGGAGGGGAGGCAGGGCCATTGAAACCCACTGCTGTCCACTTCAACAGGGAAGGCCACTCTCGCGTGGGCTCCCCAGACCCACCTCCTGCCCCCAGCCCTCTGTGTCACCCCAAGCAGTGAAACACCCCACCAGAAGTGCTTGTGTGGGCAAGGCAAGGGGGACACTTTGCCCCATTTACAGATTTTCAAGAATACATTTCGAAAAGGCCACCTGTGAAAGGAGAGTTGCGTTTGTCCATCCTCCAATTCAGCCTCAACACGTGTTTGCTGTGAACACAGCCGACACTCTGCTCAGCTGTGTGCGGGCTGTGCCGATTGTGCCTGCCTTCCTCGCGATGCTCCTGATACCCCCAGCGCTGCCTGCCGTGAGAGATTCAGGCTGACGTGAGGAGGGACTCGGGTTTGGGGTCTGACCCTTTGGTTCTCCTCCTGACTCTTTGTCAAGGATGGTCTGATATGTTTTTCACAAAAACGTAGTATTTCTCTCTTTTTGGCCATGATATTAAATTATATATCTAACTTTCCTCCTTTCTTATAGAAATATTTATGATATATCTGCTAAATAATGTATTTAAGATGACTGTAGGAGCACACACTGTATGTGCATAATATAGGCTACAAGATCTTAAATTATGTAAACATAATTAGACTGAAATCCTACTCAGTAGCCCTGGCTTCAGCTTCTACAATCACGGCACATGTATTTTTCTCAGATGAGTCCACGTATATACACCCCATCCCCAAGATTAAAGTTTGTTCACATGGGTGTTAGTCTTTTTAAGGTTTTCTCCCATGTACACACACAAAAAAAAAACCCTCAACCTATTCAATGTTTAATTTCTGAACGTATAAAAAAAATGTTAATGGATTTGAGATGCACCAGCCACACGTGTGACGTGTGACGTTTTCTCTACTCACCTCTCGGCCAGAGAACGGTCAGGTGTCAAAGCAAGCAGGTGGTCACGAGAGTCACCTTGCAGGTGAAAGCCACCCTGCTGGTCTGAACAAACCCTTTGGCCTTCCCTGCTCTCCATGTGCCCTTCACTCCTTTTTTAGGAAGACCAGCCAGCTATCCTCCTAGTCTGCCTCTGGCCCAAAGGCCGGGCCAGTTAGCACCGTATGACTAATTCAGACTAATTGTCAAGGATCAAATAACAGCAAACTATTTCCAGTTGCCAGTCTCCCGCTCTGCAGTTGTCCCTCTGTTATACGTCTAAGCAAACATTTGTTCTGCTCATCATTTCTGAGCAGAGACATGAATCACCGACCTAGGAGAAACCACAGAGGCAGCTGTTGCCCATTAGAAGCCAACAGGCCACAGGAGCAGCCTGCCGGACAGGACTCCAGAACTGAGTCGGCTTTCTGTGGGTCCTCGTTCTACAACAGTGGTTCTCAACCTTCCTAGTGCTGCGGCCCTTTAATACAGTTCCAGTGGGTCACGCCCCACAGGTTGAGAAGTGCTGTTTCGGAAGGAGAAGCCCAGGCAACGCCACTGCACTAGTAGCCGAGTCTGGGCTACCAAGTTGGCAGGACGCTGGAATAGCACAGCCTCCTACTAAGAAATCTTTCCTACTACCTCTTGTGAAGGTGCCTAAATTCCAAACTTCGTGGCTTTCTTTCAATTGAAGAATCTGATTCCAGAGATTCTTGTGAATGTCCCCATATGTCACCTAAGGACGGCAACACGGGGACCACTTTGCTCTCATTAAAAGCATCTCTGAAAGCAGGCTTCTCAACCGGGTTAGAGTGAACCTTAAACTGATGGGCTCTCAGCATTTGGGGACTTCTCTGATTTTTGAAACTTGAATAAAAGCCATTTTTCTAATGGGCTCTGCACTGGGCATTTCTACATGCCTCCTGCTATTTAATCCTCAGAACCCACTAGGTGGGCAGAAAACAGGACACCATCAAAGACAGCAGTCAGGAGACAGAGTCTCTGGGTTGGAGAAGCTTTCAGGCCTGAAGGATGAAGCCAGCTGGGCTTTGAAAGGCAGGCAAGGTTAACCTAAGTGGGGAGGACGAGGCCAGTGCTTAGGCGGAGGAAACAATCTATAGGAGGGCAGGAAGGCACGGTGAATGCAATGTGAATCTAATGCATGGGTTTCAAACGGAGAAGCCTGGGAGATGCACAGCCTCAGTGAGTCTCAGGGTCTCTCAGGGCACTGCGTGTCAGCCAGACACCTCCTCCCCTGGGGAGGTGAGCTGATCAGATGATTCCCTGAGCACTGGGTCCAACCAATCCCCTAAAGGCCAGCGCCTTACAGGGACCTGTATACTACAGGTGCTCAAACGTGCACATACATGAAAATGGGAGCAAGTGGAAGACGCAATTCAAACTCTTTGCTTCATTTAAAAAATAGGATCCTGGCTCGGCACCCTAGCACAGTGGTTATGGTGCCGGCCACATACACCGAGGCTGGTGGGTTCAAACCCAGCCCCGGCCAGCTAAACAACAGTGACAACTGCAACAAAAAATAGCCGGGTATTGTGGTGGGTGTCTGTAGTCTCAGCTACTTGGGAGGTTGAGGCAAGAGAATCACTTGAGCCCAAGAGTTGGTGGTTGCTGTGAGTTGTGATGCCACTGCACTCTACCCAGGGCAACATAGTGAGACTCTGTCTTTAAATAAATATTTAAATAAATAAATAAAGCATTCAAAAGAATGAAAAGATAGGGTATAGATGGGGAGAAAATATTTGCAAATCACCTGTTCCTCGAAGAACTATGATTCTTTAGTACATAAAGAACTCTCAAACCTTAGTAGTAAGGGAAAGAACTCTCAAACCTCAGTAGTAAGGGGAAAAAAAGTCCTACTTTTAAAAATGGGCAATAGATTTGAAGAGACATTCTTCAGAGGGATGTAGGGGTTGTAAACGGGCATGTAAAAAATGTGCACCATGATTCTCCATTAGGGATGTGCCATGTAAACCCGGATGAAGGATCACTGCACACCCAGGAAAATGACTGACATACCGTCAGGATCCAGGGTTGGCAGGGCTGCCCAGCAATGGGACTCTTCTGCATTGGTGGCAGGAAGGACAAATGATGCCCTCAGTCTGAGCAAGGGTTCATTAGTTTCCACAAAGTTAAACTTACCCTTTCCATGTGACCCAGCAATCCCACTCCCGGGTGTTTGCCCAGGTGAAATAGTATTTCTGTCTAACAAGGGTACAAGTGAACTTTTCTAGAACTAGAATGTAAATGTTTTGACACAATGACTATGCAAATGACATGAAATTTATGTCAACCATCTTGATGAAAGTATTTCAAAATGTATATGAAAACTCTACACTGTACCCCATGTTTGCATTAATGCATACAGCTATCATTTAAATAAAAAAAAAAAAGAAATCTGTTTTTACACAAAAACCTGCATGAAAATGTTTGCAGCATCATTATCTGTATTTGTCAAAACCAGAAATGACCCACATTGCGGTTCAAGGGAATAATGGATAGACACATTGTGGTACGTCCATACAACGGATCACTGCTCAGATGCACACAACGGGTCACTGCTCAGATCCACACAACGGATCACTGCTCAGATCCACACAATGGATCACTGCTCAGAAATAGTTGAAAGCCAATCACCAATACGTGGGACCAACTGTATAAATCTCAAAGACTAAGGGAAAGACACCAGTCCCAAAAGGTACACACTGTGTGATTCCATTTGTGTACTATTCTTTTTTTATTTTTTTGGCAGTTTTTGGCTGGGGCCAGGTTTGAACCTGCCACCTCCAGTATATGGGGCCAGTGCCCTACTCCTTTGAGCCACAGGTGCTGCCCTATTCTTTGTTTTTATTTTTATGAGACAGACTCTCACTTTGACACCCTGGGTAGAGTGCTGTGGCATCATCATAGCTCATAGCAAACTCAAACTCCTGGGTTCAAGTGATCCTCCTGCCTCAACCTCCTGAGTAGCTAGGACCACAGGTGCCTGCCACAATTCACAGCTAATTTTTCTTTCTTTTTTCTTTTTTTTGAGACAGACTCTCACTATGTTGCTCTGGGTAGAGTGCTGTGGCATCACAGCTCACACAACCTCAAACTCTTGGCCTTAAGTGATTCTCTTGCCTCAGCCTTCCAAGTAGCTGGGTCTACAGGTGCCCGCCACAATGCCTGGCTATTTTTTGGTTGCAGTTGTCATTGTTGTCTAGCTGGCCTGAGCCTGGCTCAAACCTGCCAGCCTCAGTGTATGTGGCTGGCACCCTATTCACTGAGCTATGGGCATCGAGCCTAATTTTTCTATTTTTAGTAGATATGAGATCTCACTCTTGCTCAGGCCAGTCTTGAACTCCTGAGCTCAGGCGATCCTCCCACTTCAGCTTCCCAGAGTGCTGGGATTACAGCATGCGCCACCACACCCATCTTATGTGACATTCTTAGAGAGACACTGCAGTGATGGAGGACGGATCGGTGGCTCTTAGGCGGTTAGGAGTGGAGGGAGGAGGTATCTAGAAAGAGGAGGAGATGGAATTGTTCTGTGTCCTGACTGTGGTTGTGGTTACTCAAATCAATACCTGTGTGAAAATTCATACAATTTGTAGGACATAAAGAAAAAGTACTTCCTGAGCTGCCTCTGCTCTGTGAGCCAGGCCGGGAAAGGACTTGGGGACCTTTATTTCCCCCAATCCCTCTGGCTTTTGTTTGCATTCACCTTGGCCATCTTCCAAAAAGATGGAGGAGCCAGTCACAGGCTCACAAGTGGGAACCTGGGGATCTAACTGCTCCCCGTGGAGACTTGAGACCAGCCCTGCCATGCCTCACCCTCTACCCCCGTGGTATCTTGGATTCCTGAGCTACTTCAAAGTTCCACCTGGGAGACTGGCTTCTGCCCTGCTTAAGACACATAGCAGAATGAGGTCCCCGATCTCTTGCTCAGCTGTTTTCTACCCTTTGCTGACTGCTCAGTTTGCAAAAAATGAAATTTAAGGGCTGGGTGCGATGGTACATGCCTGTAACCCTAGCACTCTGGGAAGTTGAGGAGGAAAAATTGCTTGAGCTCAGGAGTTCAAGACCAGCCTGAGCAAGAGTGAGACCCTGTCTCTACTAAAAACAGAAAAACTGGGCAGTACCCATAGCTCAGTGGGTAGGGCACTGGCCACATACACTGAGGCTGGTAGGTTCGAATCTGGCCTGGGCCAACTGAAAAACAACAATGACAACTGCAACAACAACAAAAAAAATAGCCAGGTGTTGTGGTAGGCACCTGTAGTCCCAGCTACTTGGGAGGCTGAGGGAAGAGAATTGCTTAAGCCTAAGAGTTTGAAGTTGCTGTGAGCTGTGAAGCAATGGCATTCTACAGAGGGTGACATAGTGAAACTCTGTCTCAATAAATAAATAAATACATAAATAATATAAATACTAACTGGGTATTGTGGCAGGTGCCTGTAAGTCCCAGCTACACAGGAGGCCAAAGCAGGAGGATTGCTTAAGCCTAAGAGTTTGAGGTTGCTGTGAGCTACGGATGAGGCCACAGCCCTGGACCCAAGGGTGACAGAGTGAGACTCTGTCTCCAAAAAAAGAAGAAGAAGCAGCAGAAGCTAAAAGGGAAATATCAAGTTCACTTTGTTAGCAGTCAGACAGAGAGGATTTTGATAAAATTCTAAATGTATTCCTGAATTTGAAACTTAGTAAACTAGGCTATATTAAAAGTACTTAGAGGAAAAAAAAATTAAAAGATGGGTGGCACCTGTGGTTCAGTGAGTAGGGCGCCAGCCCCATATACTAAGGGTGGCGAGTTTGAACCCAGCCCCCGCCAAACTGCAACAAAAAGATAGCTGGGCACTGCAGCAGGTGCTTGTAGTCCCAGCTACTCAAGAGGCTGAGGCAAGAGAATCACATAAGTCCAAGAGCTGGAGGTTGCTGTGAGCTGTGATGACACAGCACTCTACCCAAGGCAACAAAGTGAGACTCTGTCTCTAAAAAACAAACAAACAACAACAACAAAAGTACTTAGCAGGATAAAAATTATTTAGCTGAAACCATTTTTCCCCCTTTCTGGGGAGAATTGACAATGGTTGTCTCATTTTTACCTACTTCAAGCCTAGAGGGCTGCATGCAGCCTATGACTTCAGACCTGTAAACCCAAACCCTCCAGCCTGCCTCTTCTTCTAAGCCACCTGCTATTGTTCCAGAATTGTGCGACCGAGTCTTGTGTCCTTAAAATGAGTGTAAATGGAGGGCAGGGACTGCACTGCTCAGGGTGCTCCACGCTGCTGTAACGAGTAGGCCCTCCTGGCAGGGGCTCCCCATGTTCACTTCTTCCTTCCATGGCAGTCTTGGGCAGGTGCGTGTGTCCACGCAGTGTTCAGGGATCCCAGCTCCACCGAACCCAACTTACTTGTCCTTAGCTGCACCCAGCCGGGAAAAGGGGAAAGGCGTTAAGGAGAGTTCCCAGGAGGCCTTTCATGCATTAGACCTGGAGGTAGAAGGAATAGCTTCTGTGTGTCTTCCGTCTGGCAAAGCTGAGCTGAGTGGCCCCAGTGCACGGCAAGGGAGAATGAGAGTCGCAGTCCACTCGTGTCCCCAAGAAGGGTGTGGCCTTGGAAGATGAGCGCTTTTCTTCCTTCAAGTCCTCTCTCTCTCTCTTTCGAGAACTAGAGGTTTGTTTATTGGCTGGGCGGCCTACTTGAGGGAGATGAAGCAGGGGAGTGGGTGGCCCCAGTGCCAGGCCGGCCATGCTTCTCAGGTGTGTGGGTGATGGAGAACTCCCCTGGGTAGGGACCCATCGTCTCTGGCTTGATCTCCACCTGACTGAAGGTCTTGCCTCTTAGACACCTACCATGCTGCCCACCCTTCCCCGCAGGACAGTCACGTCCTGCAGGTGTGTCTTGGCCACCTCTGGCTTCTCTTTGGCTTATTCAAGCGCTTCAGACACAAGTACTGTCTCCTACGCAGGGCCCTGGTCCAGCTGCTGCTCGTGGGCACCGTTCAGCCACATCAGCTGCTCACAGGACACACCCAGCAATTGACTCAGGTCCACTGCATGGTAGGGGAACTCACAGAAGGCTTTGTTCCCCTTTTGCTCCAATTCTGCCTGCACGGGTGTGGGCCGGAGATCAGCTGGAGCCCGACACCCACCTCCCACCACCCAGACTACCCCACCTGACACACGGCGGGGTCACCGAGCCAAAGGCCCTGCGGGACACAGTGTCTGAAGACCCTCTGGGGGATGTGCACAGCTCTGGAGCTCTGGAATCTTTAGGACCTTCCCCGCCCTCTGGTCCTGACACCCAGTGGGTGGCTCTGTGCTCCCATCCAGCAGCCACAGAGGCCAAGAGCTCCGCAGCAGCCCTGGACCCCACGGGATATCTAGAGTTCCGATGGAGCCCAATACCCCCTTCTTTTTTCTTTGAGACCGAGTCTCACTCTGTTGACCAGACTAGAGCACCATGGTGTCATAGCTCACAGCAACCTCAAACTCTTGGGCTCAAGTGATTCTCCTCCTCAGCCTCCTGAGTAGCTGGGACTACAGGTGCCTGCCACCATGCCTGGCTAAGTTTTCTAGTACAGATGGGGTCTTGCTCTTGTGCAGGCTGGTCTTAAACTCCTGAGCTCAAGCGAAGCACCTGCCTCTGCCTCCCAGAGTGCTGGGATCATAGGTGTGAGCCACCAGGCCATGCCCCTTTGAAGCCCCCTTTCTGCCCTAGAACCCACCATAGACAGCGACCATCAGACGATGTTCCCTAAGAGCTTGGTGAGAGTTCAACAGTGTTTGGTGCTTTGCCAGCCTTACACAGATCTGCAGACCAGAGGAGAGCTCAGATTTGAGCTCTGCTGGGAACCCCATCACATCTGTACCCATCAAACCTCTCAGACCAGCCTGGCCCTGCAGCAGCTGTGGTTGCATCAGGAAACAGATCGAAGGCTGGTCTTTATAGCCACATAAACCTCATCCTGGCCTCTGCCCACAGAGGTCACATCTGTGTAGAAATCCATCCCCTAGTGCTAGCAGGGGGGTGTCAAGCACCCCCAAGACACCCCATCTGCTGCACCTGCCCTGGGGCAGCAGCCCTGCCGGTCCTGGGCTGTGCAGTGCGGAAATCCATCATGGCCTTGAGCATGGTGGTTTCAATAGGAGTGGAGGAGCCAGTACAGATGAGCTTGAACAAAGAACAGAGGTGATCTGGAAAGAAACCTTTCCTTTAGTTGGAAAAATCAGTCTTAAGATGATAATGTATCAATCAATGTCCCCCCTATCCAGGGCCAGGTGCTCTCCTCTCAGGGCCCCCTGCAACCTGCTGGCTCGGCCTTGTCTCCAGACAGCTCCCATCTGTATACCTGTCCAGGGGAGCAGCTCTTTCTCAAGATTCTGGTTCCATGATGCCAGTGATACAGGACAGGTGGCATCCCAGCCAGCTTGGGGACCAACTGCCTCCGCCTTGGTGGTGTTGATGCCGTGACAGGGAGCAGAAGACCCAGCGGGCTGGAGGGTAGGCAGGAGAGTCCTGCAGGAAGCTCCAGTAGCCAGAGGGGCCAGACAACTTCTGGGGAGACACCAGCACCTACGACTGAACAAGGAACCCCCATTTTCTAGGTCTGGGAATGAAAGACGTTGTAGCCATTCACTCATGTCCCAGACATGTCCCACATACACTGTCCCAGACATGCTAAATGTAATACAGAGGGTCCTAGACATGCTAAATGTAAAAACATAACTACTGAGTGTCCCAAATATGTCACAGAAGGTCCCAGACCGCTGATGTAACCACCAACACGCTACATGTAACTACAGAGGGCCCCATGAGACTATATATACCCCTGGACAAAGAGCCTAGGGAGAGAGACAGACAGAGAGAGAGAGAGAGACAGACAGACAGACAGAGAGAGAGATATCACTTTTCTCTCCTGACTCGAGTTTTCCCCACTCTGCCAGGAGCTCTGATGTTTCTGTATGCTTCTTTGTAAATAAATCCTGTCTTACCACTGATCTGTGGTCCTCAGATTCATTCTTCAAATCACCGAGCCCAACAACCTACTGAAGAGAGAAACTCCGGTATCACCAGGCTGTGGCTGCAGGCAGCGGGGTGCTGAGGACCCAGCACTGAAGTGTAACAGAGACTCCCTTTTGATGCCCCATCCTTAGAATAGATCTTTGCTTTTCACCCATCACCGTTGTCACCACCCTGGCCATGCCACGGCAGCACCTTGCCTGGACGATGGGCACAGCTGGCCTCCCAGATCCCGCCCTGCTCCCCCTAAGCTAATTCTCCACACAGTTCTTTATAAAAGGTAAACATGATCCTGTCACTTCCCTCCTTCAAGCCGTCTCTGGGCTTTCCACACCTCCACTGCACTATCCCCTTACCCTTCTTCCTTTCTTTCACAACAATTAATTGTACCCATATTGATATTTTGTCCTTAGTTGTGCTACAGAATTCTCTTCTCTTTCACTGGGAGGTGAGGTCTCTAGGAGAGGGCACTTGTCTCAGCCTCTCCTGCGTCCTGGCACCTAGCGGCCATGCTCTCACACTGACCCAACACATGCCCTCAACTATCAAAGGGGGACAATGAATTCTGTTTGTTTCACCCCTTAGATGTTCTCGAGGATTAAAGAAAAGAATTAGGCAGAGCAGACACTGCAGCCTGGGACATAAGCCACACAAGGCGGGCTCACAGTTAACACTGCTGCCTAGAGGTGCTAATTTTGCACCTCAGACACTTCCTCATCATCACAGTGCCCATTTCAGGTAAGACTGTGGCATCTTTACTAGAAAACAATAGCCACGGCCCTTCTCTCCTAGGAGTCTATTGAAAATAAATTAGTAATGCCTCACCCTCAGTGAAAAAGTCTCGGGGAGATTTATAATTTTATTTTTTTTCTAAGTGTATAGAATAACATAAATCAAAGGGAGCGATAGTCTACCTTGTGTTTTGACTACTTTGACCCTCTTCAACCTCTGCCAATTTTTATCTCATTTTTTTTTAACTTTATACATCAGAGTTTAATTTGAGAGCTGGTCGAGAAGACAGTGATGTATAGGTTACATCAAATGCAGCTGAAATTACCCTGTCCCCAGGGACTGGAGGCTGAAAGGAGGGTCCCAGGCCTGTTTCAGGGGGTAGAGAGAAACGGGACGGTTTGGCCCTTGAACCCAGCCGCTGTCCCCGCTGCAGCCTCCCCTGCTGGGTCTGCTTTACTGAGCTGGCCGGGTTCGAGGCGCTCACAAGATTTCATCCACACAAGGCTGGTGCTTCCCACGTGGCCATGGGCTCAAAGCATGGGGACCGTTTTCGGAACCAGAAAGGAGTTCTATTAGCATTGATTTTTCCTCTTCTTTAACTAGTTATCTTCTCTGGGGAAGTGTGCCCAGTTGGCCGTGCAGTCTGGCCTCTGAGGATGCTGCCCTTGCTTTTCTGCGTGTCCACAGCAGTGTCTGAGCAGCTGACATCACGCACAGGGCTTAGTTATTGGGGTTGGTGCACAAACGCCTGACTGAACGGATGAGTTGCCCTCTGCTTCCTCATTACCTTATTTATTCATTCATTTTGGGGACAGTCTCACTCTGTCACCCTCGCTAGAGAGCCATGGTGTCACAGCTCACAGCAGCCTCCCACTCTTGGGCTCAAGTGATCCTCTTGCCTCAGCCTCCTGAGTAGCTGGGACTACAGGCGCCCACCACCATACCCTGCTAGTTTTTAAATTTTTAGTAGAGATGGGGTCTCACTCTTGCTCAGTCTAATCTCAAACTCCTGAGCTCAAGCAACACACCTGCTTCAGCCTCACAGGCTACTGGGATTACAGGTGTGAGCCACTGTGCCCGGCCTTGTAACCACATTTTAAAAAGCAGAAGAAACCGGTGAAATTATGTGTAGTAATACATTTTATTTAACTAGTTATATCCAAATATCCAAAATGTTATCGTTTCAACATGTGATTCTATGTAATCACGATCAAGATAACTAAGGAGATATTTTACGTTCTTTGTTCATGGAAACCTTTGAACTCTGGTCTGTATTCTATCCTCACAGCACATCTCAGTTCAGACTGGCCATACTCCCGCGCTCAGTGGCCTCACGTGGATTTGCCAGCACAGACGCAGAGTGAGGAATGTACCAGAGACACATGCCACTGTTGGCACTGTTCCCCAGCCCGGAAAGCCGCTCACCTCTCAAATGCCTCCCAGGGCCCCTTCCTGGCTGTACGGGCTGCTGGTGGACTCAACATCCAGGCACCACGTGACTTGCACACCTGGGCGTTTTTACCTGTTGTCCCCATCCCTAACTTGGTGTTATTGAATCATTGACACCCCCCCCATCCCTGTTGCCCTGTTACTCATTTATTCAGAGATATTCACCACTTTCTACCTGTTAAGCCCTGGGCCTGACCCTAGGGCTACAGGTAAACCAATAGAACTTTCTCTCCTAACATTTAATTACAGAACTTGTTGGCATTCTCAGGACTCGTGTGGAAAGCAGACTTTAATGAAATCCTTGCACAAATCTCTACTAGTTGCAAACTGTGATAAGTGCTATGTGGGGAAACAGGTGTTTAAAAATGCTAACCCCAGGTCCGGTCTCTGGCCAGCTGTCTCAGCGATCATTCACGTGACAGGTTGAGGGTGGGATAAGAAGATCTCAAGGTCCCTTCTGGTACTAAGTGTCTGTAAGTTGCATTTGTGAAGATTTTCTTTGTTTTTTATTATTGAGACAAAGTCTCACTCTGTGCCCTGGGTAGAGCGCCCTGTAGCATCACAGCTCATGGCGACCTCGAGTGATCTTCTTGCTCGCCTCCTGAGTAGCTGGGACAACAGGGGTGCCCACCACAATGCTGGCTAGTTTTTATATTTTTAGTAGAGATGGGGGTCTCCATCTTCCTTAGGTTGATTTTAAACTCCTGAGTTCAAGTGATCCACCTGCCTTGGTCTTCCAGAGTGCTGGGATTACAGGCACAAGCCACTACACCTGGCCTTGTAAACTACATCGGGAAAGTTTCTGGAATGAACAGCAGTAAGCAGTTCCCGTGTCAGGTGCTTAGTTCATTGACTTGTGTTTTATCCCCTCCACAAAGACTAGAAGCCAACTGGAGCATCAAAAGTCATAAGAAGCAGGAGTTGGTCTAGGTGGCTCACGCCTGTAATCCCAGCACTCTGGGAGGCTGAGGTGGGTAGATGGCTTAAGCACAGGAGTTCGAAACCAGCAGAGCAAGAGTGAGACCCTGTCTGTACTAAAAGTAGAAAAAACTAGCCATGGTGGTGATGGGTGCCTATAGTCCCAGCTACTTGGGAGGCTGAGATTGCCTGTGCCCAAGGGTTTGCGGTTGCTGGGAGCTATGACGCCACGGCACTCTATCCAGGGCAACAGAACGAGACTCTTTCTCAAAATAAAAGAAAATGCAGTTATAATAACTTTTAGAATTACATGGCTTGGGGGCTGGGCACAGTGGCTCACACCTGTAATCCCAGTGCTTTGGGAGTCCAAGCAGGGGAGAACCTCTTCAGGTTAGAAATTGGAGACCAACCTGGGCCTCTATAAATTTTATTATTATTTTTTTTAAGTTAGCCAGGTGTGGTGGCACATTCCTACAATCCTAATTACTTGGGAGATTGAGGCAGGAGCATCACTTAAGCCCAGGAGTTCATGGTTACACTGCATTCCAGACTGGATGACTATCTAGAAAGAAAGAAAAGAAAGAATTCCACAGCTGCAGTGAATTCTAGCAGTGCACTGAGGGAGGTCTTTGGAGCAGTTATTAGCAGGGGGAGCACATGACAGGAATACAGACCACTGAACAGCAATAGTGACGGTGTAGCTGGGCCTGTTCTGTGGCTGGCACTGTGCCGGGCAGTTTACTGCCTAGTAACTTGGTGTTGGGACGTCACTCTAAAGAAGTCATCTGAGACATGAGAAAATTCTTTACATACAAAGTTATTGATTATAGCATCCTATAATATGAATGAAAATCAGAAAGTAATCCTGTCTAGAAGAATGTGTTCATGCAATGAAATATTATGCAACGATCAAAAGCTCTGCTCACCAAAGATTTATTACCATGTTTCCCTGAAAATAAGACACTATCTTATATTTATTTATTTATTTTTCAGTTTTTGGCCGAGGCCAGGTTTGAACCTGCCACCTTCAGTATATGGGGCCAGTGCCCTACTCCTTGAGCCATAGGTGCTACCCCTTATATTTATTTTTTCTCAAGAAGACACACTAGGGCTTATTTTCAGGGGGTGTCTTCCTCTCCTTGCCGAAATGCATGGCATGGCTATGCTGTCTATCTGCATAGCCACACCCATCACTAGGTCTTATTATCAGGGTAGGGCTTATATTTAACAAATGCATAGAAATCCTGCTAGGGCTTATTATTTGGGTAGGTCTAATTTTTAGGGAAACACAGTAGATCATGGCAAAGTACTGTGATGATGCTCCATCAAAACTCAAAATTCCAAAGGGCGTGCACTGTATTACCATGATTCCAGAGGGCAATCTCAAGGAAAGAAGCCACACCACCCTTTCACAGGTGCTGTCTTCAGGGAGGATGAATGACTTCTCTTTTCTTCTTTTTACTTTCTTCAATTAAATTTTACTTAATAAGCATTTGATGAAAGAGAATTACATTTTCTCTCATGTTAAAAGGGCTGGCCTCAGGAGTTGGGCTGAGCCTTGTAAATGGTACCAGGCTGTGGAAGCAGGTCAGCTCAGGGGCTCCCCTTCCAGCCACACAGGCAGCAGACTTGGTGAAAGGGCATCTTAGAGCTTCTACCTGCTCACTCAGTCCCGCCTCTGCCAACCTAAGACACCTGCTTCTGAGAGCACAGGTGGTGAGGCCAAGACGGGGTAAATCGGGCTCAGGCCAACATGGCACAGCTGGTCTGGTCGGTAAGGTCCTGTGTGACCTTTACCTCATGCCTCCCTCTCTGGTTGTTTTATAAACTCCCCTGTAACCTACAGGTGTATATCTTTTACTTTTTAAATTTTTTTTATTAAATCATAGCTATGTACATTAATGTACTTATGGGGAAAAATGTGCTGGTTTTATATACAATTTGAAATACTCACATCAAACTGGTTAACATAGCCTTCACTGCACCTTCTTAATTATTGTGTTAAGGCATTAATATTCTACACTCTTAGGAGATCACTTAAGGATCTAAAAATAGACCTGCCGTTTGATCCTGCAATTCCTCTACTAGATGTATATCCAAAAGACCAAAAATCACTTTATAACAAAGATATTTGCACCAGAATGTTTATTGCAGCCCCTCATAATTGCTAAGTCATGGAAGAAGCCCAAGTGCCCATCGACCCATGAATGGATTAATAAATTGTGGTATATGTATACCATGGAATATTATGCAGCCTTTAAAAAGATGGAGACTTTACCTCTTTTATGTTTACATGGATGGAGCTGGAACATATTCTTCTTGGTAAAGTATCTCAAGAATGGAAGAAAAAGTATCCAACGTACTCAGCTCTACTATGAAACCAATTTATAAACACCCACACTTCCATATGAAAGCTATAACCCAACTACAGCCCAAGATGAGGGAGAAAGAGGAGGGGGAGGGGGAGGATGGGTGGAGGAAGGGTAATGGGTCGGACCACACCTATGGTGCATTTTATAAGGGTACATGTTACAGCTATGATTTAATTAAAAAAATTAAAAAAATAGGGATTCTTGTTTGAGAAATGCAAATCAAAACCACTTTGAGATATCATCTAACTCCAGTAAGATTAGCCCACACCACAAAACCCCACAACTACAGCTGTTAGCATGAATGTGGAGAAAAGGGAACACTACAGGTGGATATCTTGAGTAGTTTAGGCAATTGATTTAGGATATTAACTTTTGAATTAGAAAATTTGTTTTGGGTCATGGATTATGTCAATTATTGTTTATTATGGGTCATGGGTTATGGCAATTACTTTTGTTTAAGGAAAGTGTTAATTACAGTAGTTTAAGATAAGGGTTAGTATAGTTCTTGCTTGTAAATTTTATGTATAAACCAAGATTTTGGAAACGGAAGAACAGCACAGTCTTGGAGAGGCTACTCTCACTGTTCTCCAGAATCGCTCATTTGCTTTCTGAGAAATCAAGTTTGGTGGACTTGTCCCCGTCTCTGCATCCTGGCTGGCCTTGACAGGCGGCCGGACCCTCTTCGTCTGGTAACACACAGACTCTAAGATCTCTACAGGCAGCGTCCTGGTCCCCTCACTTTCCCACTCCCAGCACAGAGCGGGCTGCCGCCAGCTGCTTCTCAAAGATGCCTCACGTAGCTGGTTTTCTGCCTCTTACTCTGAGGGCTCCACACATACTGTGCCCCAGGAGGCTGGCTGTGTTGACAGTCCCACTAGCTTGGAGGGGTTTATCTACTGTAGAGTCCTGGTGGGAAAGTGGAGGAAAAGAAGAAGGGGCCATTGCCGGTCTCCTCCCCATGGGTCTCCCTGGGCCGAGACTCTCTCCTGGAGGGCACAGCTCCTCCAAAGGTGGCTCTTCCTCTCATCCTGGCTTCCAGCAACCAGTATCTGCCCCATGCCCTTCAGGCTAGGGAAGTAACAGTTGTGTTCCTTTCATCTCCCACTTCCCTACATCCTTGCAAATGGTCTTGGTAGGAAATCCCCCTACCAATACCCCCTATTGTGGGTATTAAATGAGATGAGATATCTGAACTTCTTAGTAGGTGAGGTGGCCTGACCTGAAACCCCAGCAAACATCAGCCCTCAGGATGGCTGCTATTATGCACTGGGGCTGCCCCATCAGACCCTTATATGCAGACACCAGCCGGGGCCCCAAATCGTCCCTGCTCCCTCCTGGGCTGCAGAGCCTATGGGAAAGGCCCCCCTCTGCGCCCTTCACACTGCACCCCACCCACTCTGTGTAAGCTCCCGCATTCAGCTCTGCACACTTCACCCCACTCACTCTGTATAAGCTCCCCCCCAGACCTTCACACTGCACCCCACCCACTCTGTGTCAGCTCCCCCCACTCAGCCCTTCACACTCCACCCCACCCACTCTGGGTCAGCTCTACCCCCACCCAGCCCTTCACACTGCACCCCACCCACTCTGTGTAAGCTCCCCCCACCCAGCCCTTCATCCCAGAGCAAGACCTGTCGGGGGTGAGGCCCAGCAGGAGATGATTCACACTGCACCCCACTCACTCCGTGTAAGCTCCCACATGGGAGGGCCTGTTCCCAGAGCAAGACCTGGAGGGGGTGAGGCCCAGCAGGAGATG
>NW_003852530.1:2840589-2858261 GCF_000181295.1 Otolemur garnettii | reverse complement strand
TATGCAGCCTTTAAAAAGATGGAGACTTTACCTCTTTTATGTTTACATGGATGGAGCTGGAACATATTCTTCTTGGTAAAGTATCTCAAGAATGGAAGAAAAAGTATCCAACGTACTCAGCTCTACTATGAAACCAATTTATAAACACCCACACTTCCATATGAAAGCTATAACCCAACTACAGCCCAAGATGAGGGAGAAAGAGGAGGGGGAGGGGGAGGATGGGTGGAGGAAGGGTAATGGGTCGGACCACACCTATGGTGCATTTTATAAGGGTACATGTTACAGCTATGATTTAATTAAAAAAATTAAAAAAATAGGGATTCTTGTTTGAGAAATGCAAATCAAAACCACTTTGAGATATCATCTAACTCCAGTAAGATTAGCCCACACCACAAAACCCCACAACTACAGCTGTTAGCATGAATGTGGAGAAAAGGGAACACTACAGGTGGATATCTTGAGTAGTTTAGGCAATTGATTTAGGATATTAACTTTTGAATTAGAAAATTTGTTTTGGGTCATGGATTATGTCAATTATTGTTTATTATGGGTCATGGGTTATGGCAATTACTTTTGTTTAAGGAAAGTGTTAATTACAGTAGTTTAAGATAAGGGTTAGTATAGTTCTTGCTTGTAAATTTTATGTATAAACCAAGATTTTGGAAACGGAAGAACAGCACAGTCTTGGAGAGGCTACTCTCACTGTTCTCCAGAATCGCTCATTTGCTTTCTGAGAAATCAAGTTTGGTGGACTTGTCCCCGTCTCTGCATCCTGGCTGGCCTTGACAGGCGGCCGGACCCTCTTCGTCTGGTAACACACAGACTCTAAGATCTCTACAGGCAGCGTCCTGGTCCCCTCACTTTCCCACTCCCAGCACAGAGCGGGCTGCCGCCAGCTGCTTCTCAAAGATGCCTCACGTAGCTGGTTTTCTGCCTCTTACTCTGAGGGCTCCACACATACTGTGCCCCAGGAGGCTGGCTGTGTTGACAGTCCCACTAGCTTGGAGGGGTTTATCTACTGTAGAGTCCTGGTGGGAAAGTGGAGGAAAAGAAGAAGGGGCCATTGCCGGTCTCCTCCCCATGGGTCTCCCTGGGCCGAGACTCTCTCCTGGAGGGCACAGCTCCTCCAAAGGTGGCTCTTCCTCTCATCCTGGCTTCCAGCAACCAGTATCTGCCCCATGCCCTTCAGGCTAGGGAAGTAACAGTTGTGTTCCTTTCATCTCCCACTTCCCTACATCCTTGCAAATGGTCTTGGTAGGAAATCCCCCTACCAATACCCCCTATTGTGGGTATTAAATGAGATGAGATATCTGAACTTCTTAGTAGGTGAGGTGGCCTGACCTGAAACCCCAGCAAACATCAGCCCTCAGGATGGCTGCTATTATGCACTGGGGCTGCCCCATCAGACCCTTATATGCAGACACCAGCCGGGGCCCCAAATCGTCCCTGCTCCCTCCTGGGCTGCAGAGCCTATGGGAAAGGCCCCCCTCTGCGCCCTTCACACTGCACCCCACCCACTCTGTGTAAGCTCCCGCATTCAGCTCTGCACACTTCACCCCACTCACTCTGTATAAGCTCCCCCCCAGACCTTCACACTGCACCCCACCCACTCTGTGTCAGCTCCCCCCACTCAGCCCTTCACACTCCACCCCACCCACTCTGGGTCAGCTCTACCCCCACCCAGCCCTTCACACTGCACCCCACCCACTCTGTGTAAGCTCCCCCCACCCAGCCCTTCATCCCAGAGCAAGACCTGTCGGGGGTGAGGCCCAGCAGGAGATGATTCACACTGCACCCCACTCACTCCGTGTAAGCTCCCACATGGGAGGGCCTGTTCCCAGAGCAAGACCTGGAGGGGGTGAGGCCCAGCAGGAGATGAAGTGCATTTTGAGAAAATCACTTGTTTATTTAAATATTGTACTTAAGAAAACTACCAAGATGAGAAATACAGGCATTTATGGGAATCATCAAAAGAGGGGAAAACAAGCCCACAGAAAACCCCGGAAGTATATTATCAAAAATACAGGAAAGGGTTACAAGACATTTGAAATGTAAAAATGTGTACCTTTAAAATACCTGCGCTTCAACCTCACAAGGAGTGTATCTTTTAAAAGCTCTCTGAAAACATCCCCCCTCCCCGCTCTCTTTGTCTCTTTTCTTTATAAGGCATCTTCTCTTTTAAGTCCCTTTGGGAAACTTCTTATAAATGAGGATTTGCATCTCAAGGGATTCCTCTGGTTAGGAAAGTGTTTTATTAAAAAATATATGTTTGCCACAGAATGCTGAGCGATATAATTAGCTGGTCCCTTCTGTTTTATTTTAAAAGGCTGTATGGCCAAGTTCTAATTAAACATATTCTCAGGACGTCTGAAATGTGAAGGTGCCTCAGAACTGGGCACTAAAGTGAAAAAAGCAGCAGCTTGGAGAACGAGAGCCAGCGAGCAGGGGCTCTGGCCACAGTGCGCCCTGCAGCGGAGTCTCAGTTCTGACGCTCAGCCACCCTGAACTGATGAGCTCGTCCCTGGTCCTGTCACTCCTTTGGTGGGACGCTGCCCGGCGATCTGGGACGCTACACACTAAACCAGCTGGTTTTGTTCCACCCATGACAGCCAGAAAGGCTGAAAGTGTCCTGGGCTGGGATTCTGGGGACCTGGGCCTGGAAAAATCGGTTATCTTTTGTGAAGTGAGAATTGCTAAGGAGCCTGCCAGCTCTGACATTCTGATCAGACATTTGGATGTATCCATAAGCCTTGTTCCTGCCACATAGCGTAACAATGGTCCAAATGATTACACTTCATTTTACATCATGAACTCAGGAATCTCGCTCATGACCGTACTATATAAAGCCAGGCTGGCTCAACCACAGAGGCAATACTGTGCCCTCATTTGTAAAATGGGTAGACCGGTACTTACCTGTCTCCCATTCAGAGAAGCAAAGGACCCAGAAATGGGGGTCAGAAGGACTAGGCAGGACCCCACAGCAGTTAAGGGTTTAGAAATACCTCCTTGGAATTGTCCCATTTGGGCCCTGGCAGGCACCCTTGATCTTTACAAAGCACTTTCCTATCCATTAAAACTTTGTTAGAAGCAAGTAGAACTCTCAGCTTATCACTGGTGGGGACATAAGACGGTACATCCACTTTGGAAAACGGTTTGGCAGCTTCCTACAGAGTTATACACACTCTTACCACATGACTCAGCAATCACACTCCTAGGTATTGAAACCCGAGAGAAATGAAAACTTATGCTCACACACAACCTGGGTGTGCATGTACATAGCAGCTTTATGGATAATCGCCCCAAACTGGAAATACCCCATTTGTCTTTCAACTGATGAACAGATCAACAGATTGGGTACATCCACAGCAAAAAAACAAATACCTCTCGGGAGGTGCCTGTGCCTCAAAAGGGTAGGGCGCCGGCCCCATATGCCGGAGGTGGTGGGTTCAAACCGGCCAAAATAAATACATACATACATACATACATACCTCTCGGCAATAACAGGAAAGGAAACAAACTTCTTGGTGCACTGGCCAACGTGGAGCCATCCCACCTGCTCTACACGGAGAGAAAGAAGCCAGCACCAAGGTCTGCATTCTCCGTAATTCCTCGGGTGCTACATCCTAGAAAAGGCTGAACTACAGGACGCTGCAGGGATGAAGGACGGATCGTGGGCAGCTGCTGGTCTGAGGGAGGGGAAGCTCGGGGAGGGTGCACAGTGTGACCACACAAAGGCAGCACAAAGTTTGGGGGGATGGGTAACAGAACAGTTCCACATCTTGATGGCAGTGGTAGTTACATTTTTTTTCGTGTATTTCTTAAAATGCAGAGAACTGGATAGCAAAAGAGTAGATTTTACTCTGTGCAAATTAAAAAGAAAATTAAGTCTCTACCTTTCTTTATGGGGATGGAGTTGGAAAATATTCTTCTTAGCAAAGTATCTCAAGAATGGAAGAAAAAGTATCCAATGTATTCAGCCCTACTATGAAACTAATTTATAGTTTTCATAGGAAAGCAATAACCCAATTTTAGCCCAAGAATATGGGGAAAGGGGAGAGGGAAGGGAGGGAAGGGGAGAGGGAAGGGAGGGAAGGGGAGGGGGGAGGATGGGTGGAAGGAGGGTGATTGGTGGGATCACGCCTATGGTTCATCCTATAAGGGTACATGTGAATCTCTCTAATTGTAGAATATAAATGTCTTAACACAATAACTAAGAAAATGGTATGAAGGCTATGTTAACCCATTGGATGAAAGTATTTCAAATTGTATATAGAAACAGCACACTGTACCCCATGATAGTATTAATGTACACTGCTATGATTTAATAAAATAAATAAATAAATAAAAAGGAAATTAAGGAACAAACAAACCAACCAACCCAGACAGGCCTGGCAGTAAGTGCAGTGGTGTCTGGGGCAGACCTCACTTCCCCAGTGTACATTTTACCCTACTAGGGTGCTCAGGGGGCCACCAGGGCAGGGCATTGCGGGGAGGTGGCTGCTGCCCCACACAAGTGGCCCCTGGGAACTGACAGGAATGACTGAGATGACACGGGTCAATGACAAGATATCCTATGATTCTCTTCCCTGCTGGACATGGACAAAGCAGCAATTAGTTCCACGTACCACTTGTGGCCCTCTTGAAACTGTGAGATAAAACACCTCAAGGATGAGAGGTCGCTGGACACAGAAAGGAGAGGGAGGGGTGGAGAAGACTGGCTTCCTGTGGCGTCACTAAGCCAGCACCACCACCAGCCACTTTCCTTCAGCCAGCACGGGTGCCGGGTTGCGCGGGGCTGCATTACCGACAGGCTAAAAGCGTCCTGGAGATACAGTCAGGGATCTCATGGAAACATCCAGTCTGATCCACAGTCCCAAACCCAATCTACGCAAACCGGGTGATAAAGAACTTGAGTGAAGTGATATGAGGCATGTCCCACAGATAACAGCAGAAGGACTTGAGCAGGCCCCTCACAAGCAAGGAAATCCAAATTAGTGCAAAGGAACAACAACAACAACAACAAAAAAAAAA
Organism: Otolemur garnettii; assembly: GCF_000181295.1. Lineage (NCBI taxonomy): Eukaryota > Metazoa > Chordata > Mammalia > Primates > Galagidae > Otolemur > Otolemur garnettii. The sequence goes on along the minus strand of NW_003852530.1, from coordinate 2,853,227 downwards.
AAAACAAGAAGGTGCTCAGACTCATTAGTAATCACGGAAATGCAAATTAAGCAAGTGAGACAGCAGCAGCAGCCTCCACCGCTAGATTAGGAAACATTAGAAATAAAAAAAACACAGCAAACACCACCATACACTGACAGAGACGCAGAACAATGGGGACCTTACAGGCTGCTCGTGGGAGTGAGGACTGACGCCATCGCTTTGGAGAACAATTGTGAGGCACACTCTGTAACCAAGTGATCTCATTTCTAAAGACGTGGGATACAGGAGGTCTTCCCTATGGGCGTCAAGAAAGCTTGTTCACGGTGACCTTTGTCATAACAGCCACAAAACCAGAAGAACAGAAAACCCTCATAGGCTGCAGTGCGTTCATAGTCTAGAGCTTTGAAAATGAACCAACAATGCTCCCAGACAACGCTGAATAGCGTAAACAAGACACAGAATCTTTCAACATGATTTCATTTGTGAGTATGTACCGGGATGGACAGCTAAGCCTTAAAACTACCAAGCAAGGCAGGAACGTGGCCCCTATAAGAATGAGGGATACAGGTGGCCTCCAGGAGAGGGGATTAGAATTGGGAGGTGCTGGGGAGGATCTGGGGGATTGAATCGTGTGCATGCAGGTGTTGGCCTATAATTAGTCTTTAAACGATACAGATATAATTTACACAGTCTTCTACACTTTTAAAAGTATTTCAAATACAGAAATATAGGAAGACAGAAGTCAAATCACAGGGAAGTGGGGAAAAACAGTCCGGAGCCAGGAATGTGCAATCTTTGACTCTGGTGCTGAAATGTAAAGAATTCGGCCCCAAAGAAAGACTATCCAGATAGTTCCATATAACGGGACTTGATCTTCATTTGATTTACTCCAACCAGAGACCTTTTAAGTAAAAGTTGTATTCTTTTAAAAGTATCCCTTCTCTCTCTTAAGTTTAATATGATTGTTAATCTTGTAAAGTGCCCTTATTGATTTATTATGCTGCTTAGATCGGATTTATTTCTTTCATGAGTCTACAAACACTGAAGGTGAGCTATTCTACCCAACTGCTCCTTATTCACCTGGAGATACTTCATCTTAAAAACTCAGTCATCACAGCTGGGCATTGTGGCAGGCACCTGTAGTCCCAGCTACTCGGGAGACTGAGGCAAGAGGATTGCTTGAGCCCAAGAGTTTGAGGTTGCTGTGAGTGATGACGATGTCACGGCACTCTATCCAGGGTGACAGAATGAGACTGTGTCTCAAAAAAAACCCTCAATTCTCAGAGCAAGAAATCCAGGACACCATTATCAATGTCTCTCAAATAAGGAAAATACTTAGGGTGGGGTCCAGGCATAAACTTCATGCAATTTCCTTGTAGAAAATTCCTTCATGCTCTTATTTGAACCTATTACTTCTACTCATTTTCAATAGAAATCAAACATACTCAGCCATCTATTTCTGGGCACATAAGTAAAAGTGGAGGAGAAAGGGCTGACAGCCAGAGATAGGTAAGAAGCCGATACTGTATAAGAAGACAGAGAGAAACATCTCAACCCTTCTAGGCTTCTGGAAGCTTTCATTGTAGTTACGACAACAAGGAAATGTTGAATTGGAAACTGACTAAATCCTTTTTCAAAAAAATCAGAAATGTGTGCAGTACCTAATAAATGATTGCCATCAAATGTTTAGCAAAACTTGTCATTCAAAAGAGTAAGTCTTATGTCTATTTTTCTGTTAAGAAGTCATCCTGTGAGCGTGATATTAATCTAAACCCAAGTCCTTACGAGTGTGTGTGCACGGATGCAAATACGTAAGCACACAGAACTCCATGAGACAGGCAGGAAAATGCCCATCTATGCCATGTGTGTGCATGGGTGTGTGTGGTTTGGCTCTCATTAAAGAATTCAGGATTTAGATGGAATTTGCCCTGATAGTTCAACAATTACAGAACAGCTGCATCCTCAGAACAAAATGACCTTTTCATCAAGTTACAAAACATTAAAGGTTAAAGAATGTTTGAAAGGAAGTTAATACTTTTAAAACATTGGGGAAACTGCCACCCTTTCGGAGACCTGCCCCAAAAGGAGAAGAAAGTGCTTGGTGGGCCTTTCTGCGCGGCATTGCTGTGGGGCGGTGTCACACGTCTGCCTTGCCCCAGTTGGCTCAAAACCATGAATGAACCCACCTTCTTAGCAAACGAGAGGAGACTGGCCTGTGATGGGCACAGCACGGGAGCTCACGAGAGGAATCCTTTAGCAGGCTGGTTCCTAATTGCAATTTTGAAGTCACATTTCTTCCTCTCCAGAGTAGCGATGGCAAAGAGAGCAAATCAATGAGAGTGTCAGATTTTCCCAGCTACTATTTTCCATCTGACCTGGATGGTGCAAATTCCAGCCGCTACTAACAGGCAAAATAGAAATATCAGCGCGGCTCCTCACCCACCCCTTGCGCTAACGAGCTCACTGAAAGACCTGCAGGAACCAGCCCAATCAGCCCCGTGAACACCCCTACTCTTCCCAGAAAGGCAGGAGGCCCTGCTCCCGGCCTTCAATAATTCTCTCCTTTCTTTCCTTTCTGCCCCATTCCAAGCACCTGTTTGTACCACCTGCACCCAGCCTCCCCCCACATATAAGCCTTCATCTTCAGTGAGGTCTGAGCCTGTGGCTCCCTTTCGCCATGGCTTGAGGGAGCCCCACGAAAGGATAGCTACTGGGTATCAAACTCTTCCCAAGGCACCAAGTACATCATCCCATACAAGTCTTACAGGCCCCAGGAAGGTCCACGGGCACACAGATAGCAACCCAGTGCCTCTGCATCTGGCCTAACTCTGGAGGCTCCAACAGATAAGACCAAGCACCAAAGGGTTCAAAGGGTATCTCCAACTTTGATGGAATGTTTCCTCCTTGAGTCCCCTCTGGCTGCTCTCATGGAGAGAACTGTCCTGTTTTAGAGATGGCAATGAGATTCCAAGGGCGGAGGTTGACTCAGCCAGCAGGGAGTGGCCTCTTCTCCTGGTGAGAACCCCATCTCCAGCCCTCAAGCCCAACTGGGACAAAAGATTCTCTTAGAAAGCAGGGATGCCTGTTTTTTGTACCTGAACCTATGTCTGTCACCAGCAGTTTCCCTGGTACGTTGCCATAAAACCTAGCCAGAACCCCTTCCTTTAGCCAACAAGCTCCCAAACACCCTGAATGATATAACAGGCTTCTTATGAATTAATCCTCCCAGTTGGGTAACTTACTTTGAAAGTACTGCTAATATCTGCAAGGTGGTCAAGAGTCAAAATTCACTCTCTCTCAAATTTGTATCCAGGACCTAGTACTTTTGTTCTGTGTATTTATAAATAGTAAGCGAGGGAGGCATCCCCCTCAGGCTCCAAGAGGCCCTGCCCCAGGGGAGGGTCCCCCTCATGAATAGCAAGGGAGAGGTGGCTGCATCGGGAGAGGGCCCTAGAGGGCTGCCTCACCGCAGCTCAGACCACCTCTTGCACATCCTCTTGGCTGGGAAGAGGGGTGGGAATGGAGCACCCCAGGGGCAGTTAGCTGGGACCCAATGTTAAGCTGTGATGAGACGACAAAGATCCTTCCTGCTCTCCAGCTGAATGGAGAAATGAGGTTGCACTTCTGAAAACTCTGCCTTAAAAATAAGCCTGCAGGAGCGGCTTCATGGCCGTTTAAAAGGTGCAGCCCCGGGAGAATCTGGAGCGAGATGGAAGTTGAGGGGCAGAGGAAAGAGGTACTCAGTGGGCCAGAGGAGTCCCCTGTTCTTTGGTTTCTGTGCAAGGAAAGTGAGGTCCACACTGTTAGGACCCCCAGGAAAAGCCAGGCCAGGCGCTGGTCAGCACTGGTGGAGTCAGAAGAGGCACTGACGGTCACAGAGCCAGTCCCCTCCATGTCCACTGGCTCAGCTTCTACTCCCTGATCGGCTCCTTACACACGTCCTTCCTTGCCCACTCGGTGGAGCTGCCCTGAGGCCTGGGTGCTTTCCCAGGGAGGAGTCCTGCCTGCCGAGGGAGGAGTCCTGCCTGCCGAGGCTCAGGGCCTGCACACAGACACTGCCTGCTCTGGCCTTTACTGGGGCTGTGGCCTAGCCAAGGTGTGTGGCTCCAGGCTGGGACACTCCCTGAGCTGCCCCAACCTGTGGGGCCTGTGTGGGTGCTCAGGCAAGATTTGATATATCTGTGCCAGAATCTCAATATTTAGGGGCAGTGGGAGGTATGGGGGAAGTTATTTGCAGTCTGGGATGGGAACAGGGGTCTTTTGTTGATGCTGTCAGCAAAAGCAAACACAATTTTTTTTTTTTTGAAACAGAGTAGTGGGCTGTGGCATCATCATAGCTCACAGTAACCCCAAACTCCTGGGCTGAAGAGATCCTCTTGCCTCAGTTTTTCTATTTTTAGTAGATACGGGGGTCTGGTTCCCTAGCTCTTGCTCAGGCTGGTCTCAAAGTCCTGACTGAGCTCAAGCAATTGGCCCTCCTGGGCCGCCTCCCTGAATGCTAGAATCACAGGCACAAGCCACTATTTTAACTGCTGCGTTTGTTAGGGAATCTAGACAAGGGTTTGGGAGAAAGAGGCTAGAGTTTTTCCTAACCACCTCCTTGGAGTCGCCACCTGCTTCTGCAATCCATCAGCGAGTTTAAGGATAACACACAGGTAAACATCATACCTAGTCACTAGGCCAGCCCAAAGTCCTCCTCGGACCTAAGCCCTCAGAGCCCATCACCTTCCCCCGCAACCCCTTCCCACCATCCCCAGCCCCCATCTCGTCTTCCGGGCAGCCGCCCGCGCTGTCCCGCCTCTAGAGGGCGCAGGTGGAGAGGTGGCACCGCCAGCTCCCGCCGCCAGCTCCAAGGGGGAGCCCCAGGGACTCCACCCCTACCCCCTGGCCTAATTTGAATATTTCATTGGCTGCAGCCAGTCTGGTCAATTTATCATGCAAATGCGGGTGCCCTGGGAGCCAGAGAGGAGCCACCACCCGCGCTGGAGAGCGGCGCCCGATTGGTGGCCGAGACAGCGGCATTTGTAATATTTTTCTTTGGGCATTAGAGTCATTTACCAATGCCACCACCGCAACTCCAGGCACTGAATCACGAGCCACTTAAAGGGTTTTATTGGCAGCTTGGAAACTTCTTAACATGTTCTTTTATTTTAAACCAAGTGTCAACCTATTTCTGCCCCCTCCCCCACCCCCAAAGATGCACAGACCTCTAACTACTTTCTCCCTCGAGATCCGGGCACTGGGCAGCCGGCCCTGCCTTCCTCACTGAGGCAGCCGGACTGGACCTCTTCGGGACTAGCCCTCGACATACCTCAAATAAATAACGCTGGAGAATTGGAAGAGGGACTGGTGGAGAGACCACAGAAAGGAAACAGGAAAGAGGAGGAAGGAAGGAGGGAAGAGAAAAGGCTAAGAGAAGAGGTTGCAGAAGACGGAGCGAGAAGAGAAGGCAAAAATCAGGGCTCCTCTGCCCAGGAGGACAAGCCTGGGAGTTCTCAGAGCTCCAGAGATCAGAGGCTGTTTGCATGCCATGTAATCTGACCTCTAGTGCACGTGTCCCCAACAGCCGTGGACCCCTTACTTCGAATTATAAGTGATATCCATCCGGTTTCAAGAAATAAAAATGAGGAAGACCCAGTGCTCCAGCCCGCTGCCCCTCTCTCACACCTGTCCCACTGAGAGTTGGGCTCCGGCTTCCTGGTTTGTAAATTTAGAGACAAGCACAAAACCATACTGCGGAAGACAGAGGGGAAGAGTGATAGAAGGGCAGAGAAAAGGGAAAGGAGATTCTTCCTGGTCAGCTAATGAGGTCACCAGGCGCGGAAAGCTGGGCTGTCTGGTCTGCTCAGACCTGGTGGTTTGATTTCTGGGACCTCCTCCTCCACCTCCTGCTTGAGGGTTCGTGCATTCGAAGAGCCGAGGTTCAGAGCAGCACCGCGCTGCCCGCTCGGCGACTCGGATCCCGCGAGCGCCAGGCCGCTCACGCAACCGTGCGGGCAGAGGTGGGCACCTGTGCATCCGCCGCGCACAGAGCTGCTCGCGCTCCGCCGGGGCTGAGCCTCAGGGCTGCCGGCCCGATCTTCAGTGCGGTGAATTTTTTTTTTCCTTAGCTTTGCTCGAGTGCTGTCCAAAATTTCACTCCACAGTGGGGGGCGGGGGGGTGGGAAACGCTGTAGCGAGGAACTCAGGAAATTCCCCGCGCAACCCGAGTTGGCGCTGGGGATTGGAAAAAAGGGCATTTCTCCAGTAACTGCGCCCTCCGAATTGAGTTTAATGGACATCTGTCCTCTTTAGACCAAAATATAAAGACTTTTCATTTTCCTTATTTTATCTTTGGTCTCCTAAAAAAAAGTTTTTTGAAAGTTCGGTAAATGATTGAACGAAGAGGAATTAAGGACCAGAGAGAGATGCCAAGGGGTGAGGCTGAGAGTCCAGAAAAGTGGGGGAAGGGAACGGGAAAAGAAGACCCAGCGCCGCTGTCTTGGGAAACCCGAGAAAGTGGCCCATACCAGCCACCCAACCAGACTGTAGTTACCTAGGCAGACCCGGTTTCCTTCCCTCCCTCTCCCGTGATAACCAGATTCTCTTTCCTCCTGCCCGCTGCTAGGTGTGTACTTTTTTTCTTTTCTTTTTTCTTTCTTTTTTTTAAGATGTTATAACTGCCTGCAAATCTTTCATCAGAAAAATAAAAAGAAGCAGCATTGTACAGGGGGACTTGCGAGCTCTGGCTGCCTAGGGAGCTGTTATCAAGTCCGCTTCCATCCAAAATTCTCCTGCATCCAGTTAAGCACAGGAGTCACGGGGTGGGGAGCGGTTCCGCCCAGTTCTGCCCTGTCCCCCGCAGCCTGCGGGCATCAAGCCTCCCCCGGGAAAATAGCAAAAGCCCTTTTTGCCTTATAGAGTTGGGTGGTCCACGAGAAAAAGGGCGAGCTTGCAGGCGCTACAGTCCGCAAAGTGGGCCATGCCCCCAAGCCAAAATAAATTTACAAAGTAGGAACCGGCTTGCTGGGGGAGGATAGGGAGTGTGCGCGCGCGTGCGCAAGTGTGTAGGGGGTGGAGGTGGCCCTTCATACGCCCCACACCAATTCTTGACTTTGGCCCAAAGAAGCCCCCTACTTTTTCTTCAAAGATCGCACTCCCACCCATAGCTCACATCCTGGCGCGCCTGACGGCAGCTCTCCAAGGCCCCACAGAAGTGGCATTAATATATACCGCTCCGATGTTCGAAGGTTTATTTCACGTCAAAACTGTAAAAGTTCTTGGGAGAATTTACAGACAAAACATCTGGTTCGTTAAAACAAAGCTATGGGAAAAAGAGAAACAAACTTCGCTACTGTGTTAAGTGCACTTTTAGCAAACAATTTACCGCCTGGGGAGGGCCTGGCCCAGGGTTCCAGTCCTGTGGGCTTTGGCTAAGAGCTGAGGTGCCTGCCGTCCATTGCCTGAGTTGAGGGTGCAGATGGCAGGCCTCTCCACACCCAGAACACTTCCCCACCATTGCCTAGACCCGACCGTGGGTGGGGAGGAGTGAGGAAGGTTGCAAGCCAGCATCAGCCTTTCAGGTCAGCCCAAGCAGCAGGGCAGCTGGTGCACCTACCCAGCCCATGCTCAGGCCTGGGCTCCCTAAAAGCCCATACTTTGGCCAGAAGCCCTCACTCTTTGAAAAGGGATGTAGGCTTCCGAAGCTACTACCCAGTGCCCATGGCTCCCCTGGGGACTCCAAGAAGCCCACTCCAAAGTCAAGACTAGGGATCCCAGGGAGGGGCGAACACCCTTAGCTTCGTGTTCTGCAATGGCAGCCTTGAAGAGGCTTCATTTCCCTGACATCTCTTCTCTCAGTGGCCACTCCAGCTGAGGACACAACTCCACCTTCTTTGGGTCAGATGGGGTATCACGCAGTCGCCACAATCCACCACCTTGAACACAACCTAAGCCGGCCGCCTCCACTCCAAGGCAGCAGGCTATACTTTGCAGGCAGGGACTTTGAGATTCCTGCCTGGGTGTGTTCCTGGCCAAGCCCCCGCCCCTCCTCCACCGTAAACCTGTTCTTAGACACGCCCACACTCGAATTCCCCCCCTCCCCGCCTTTTTTCTATTTATTTATTTACTTATTTACTCAAACTCATCCAAGTTGGGCTCAGGTTAGCCAAAGGTCACTAGTGTTCCTGGGTGGGGTAGACCCGCACAGGTAGGCGGGAGGTGGGGGGTGTCCAGGCTCCTTACATTCTGAAAGCTGCAGTCAGATTTCTAACCCCTGACCTGAAGAAGCGGCATTTGAGGGCTTTTCTACTGAATACAGTTCAGTACCTGACACGGAGGAGGAAGAGGGTTCCACTGGGCCTGAGGTGCAATCCCGGGTGTCAGAACTACCTTTCTGGCCTCAGGGAATGATACCATCCAGCTGCTGGGTGGGCCACCAGGTTGCTGTGTGAATCGCCATTTTTGTCACTTTTCACTTATGGGCATTTGCCACTGGGTGTTTTGGTGAGTCTCCCAAACTCTCAGCCCGTTTTTCCTCCTTCTATTTTTAGGGGCTTGAAAAATTATTCCCGGAAACGCGGCACCTCCCAGAGGCGGGAGTATCTCACTAGCCTAGGAGTTTACTTTTCAGCGTGACTCAGGCGGATAAGAAGTTACCAGGTGCTCGCGCTGGGGGCCGAAGCCTGCTGTTGTTTTTCAAAGACAGCTGCAACTCTTTGAAGAGTGGGGCAAATAAGATTTCTGCACAGTGTGTGTCCTACAGGATTCTAGCTTCTCCGCTGGGCGCGGGCTTTTCCGCCCTCTAGTCTAGCTTGAAGACTGTTTGACCACTGGAAATGGCTTGCGCACCCTAGAGTGTGGTCTCTCCTTTCAGCGGGAGGAAGCCCCAGCCGGCTCCACGGCAGCCTTCCCTGGGCTCTTCCGGACCGACCAAGACGACCTCTGCGTTCGCCTGAAAGCGGCTTCTAACTCGCGAATTGCAGAAGATCAGCGGCGCTATTTTTTACTCGCTTATGTCGGCAACAATGTGGGGGGCAGAACTCACCAGGTATCGAGACAGAAATATTTCAGTAAGAATAAAGTCAGGTTAAATGCCAGGTACAACCACCTGGCAGATGTCCCCTGTACATCCCTCCTCCTAAGTTCTTACAGGACAGTCAGGCCCTTTGGCCCAGCTGGACTGATCGGGACACGTGTGCAGATTCTTATTCTCTGGACAGTTGGGGAGGCGTCGGGGAGGAGACGCAAGACGCAAAATCAAGAGCAGGCAAGCACAGCCAAGGTTATCACTGAGAGGATGGGCTGGAGAACTCCCCCAAAGCGCTGGCTTCTCAAACAGAGGGCCCTGTCCTCTCTCACTCTGCAAGCGCAATGTCAATTACAGATTTACTGCCACCCAGACGCACTTCTCCCTAAATCCGACTTAGTTACCCTGGGATCTGCATTTTCTTCACTTCTAGCGAGTCACCTTCTTAGGACGTCACGCAGCAGCCAGGCCGGTCCAGAAAAGTTTTATCGGGAGACCTCCTGGCTTAAGACGTGCCGAGGACCCCAGTGATTCAGCCTAGGCCCAAGTAAAGCGAGTTTTAGCTCCTGCATTCACGTAGTTTCTGGGTGCGGGTCTGCTGTGTGCTTGGTTCGGTTTGCGAAGCTCCCCTTCCTGCTCCTAGCCACTCCCAGCCCACAGAAAGGATATAGAACTGAAGAGGAACGAAGGAACTAGATGGACACCGCCCCTTTCCATCTGTCCCATCCCTTGAATGGCTTGAAAAACTATTCCCGTTTTGGGGTCGCGATATTAAAGGGGGGCGTGAATGTGGCTAAAAGAGCACATAAGAGTAGGGATCCAGACTGTGCCAAGCCGGACCGGAACTCGTTCGCATGTTCCCGCACGGCAGTGCGGTCGCGGTGTGCCTCGCCATAGCCCGTGTTGTGCGTGACGGCTGTCGCTGCAACGTGCAGCCCATTGACACTGATAGATGCGCCAATGGTTGGACGGACAGATGTTAGGGCGGGTTGCACCGAGCGCGGCGCCTGAGCGGGGGAGGGCCAGGCAGCGATCGAGCGGCGGCGGATGATGCGGGACTGGAGCTCAGGCCGCGGCCCGCAGGAAGGGGCGGAGGGAACAGAGGTTGGGAGAGCTGCGAGGGAAAGGGAAGGAGGAGGGAAGCACCACAAGGGCGAACTCCCTGCTTTCCGTACGCTGCGGCCAGGGCTAAGCGCACCCTGTCACCGGCGCGCACGAGTGGGCGCTTCGCAGGTGAGCCAGAAGCCGGCGGGAGCTGACCTCGCCGCGACTCGACCTTCCTGCAGGCGAGAGGCGCCCAAAGCGGCGACCAGAACGGCGAGGCTGCCCGCGGCATCTGCCAACTCACCGTTTTCTCGCTCACAAGAAGCGTTTCTCGCCCCAACGGCCGAGTCTCCCCGGCCTGGAGGGGTCGCCAAGCGCGCGCGGCGACCCGCCCGGGAGTCCGCCACAGACACCGCCAGCCCGGAGCCCAGCTGCAGCCCTCCTCAGACTCCGGGTCCCACCCGGGCTGCAACCTGCAACTCCGAGCGCTCCGGAGCGGCGAAAGGCGCTGGAGGCGGCCTTATAGCCGGGGAGGACAGCGGCGGCACATCTGCTTTCTGGAGACGCCTGGACCGAGCCCAAGCCCGCGGGCTGGGGGCGAGCGGAGACTTTTGATCTTACCGTCCGGGTGAGATCACGGTCTCCCGGTCTAAATGAAAAGAAAGCGTGCTGTGAACTTTTAAAACAAACTTGCAAAAACAATCACAGAGAAAAAATAAAAAAAGGAAGAGGGCAGAGGAAGAGGGAGAAAGTGACTAAAAAAGAAAGAAACCTAAAGAGGGGTGGGGGAAGAAAAGGAGGGGAGAAAGAAGAAAGCTGGGGTTTGCAGCTCGGGAGCGCTCAGTCAGTCCCAGGGCGCCGGGCACTCGCCCTCTCCGGGACCATCGGCCTCCGGGCCCGGGAAGGCGGCGGAGTCCCAGCCGGAGAGCCCAGGCGCACAGCCGCTTCAGGGACCGCGGGCCCGGCGGCCGCCCCCGCACCCCCGCCACCACCGCCCGGCAGCGCCCGGAGCCGGCCCCGCCGCGGCCGCCCCATTCCCGGCCCAAGAGCTGGCCCAGGGAGACCCAATCGAGCCCGCAGCGCATCGATGCGCCGCCGCCCGCGCTGCTCCGGCTCCGGCTCCCGCTCCGCGGCCGTCGCCGCCCGCGGGTCGCCCCCATGAGTTCCGGCCCACCCGTGCCCTCGCCACCACCCGTAAGTGAGCCCGCGTCGCCTGGCCGCCTACGCAGCCCCGCCTGCTTCTCCTCTTTACGGCCCGCCGGCGGGGCCCGCCCGGCGCCTTAGCGACCCCAATCACCCAATCAATAATCAATCCCCCCAGCCCACTACTGTCAGCAGGCTGGGCGAGGGGGACGGCGTGGTGGTCCCCTCTTGGGGGCGCCGTGGGTGGGGGATGGGCACAGGAGCCCCATTTCCTCCTCCCGCCCCTGTCCCGCCCTCAGAAGTGCGGGTGCCTTGAGTGGGGGGCGCGGCCCAGCGCCCGGGGACTGGGGGCAGGGTGGAGGGACCCCGATCCTCCCAAAGTCAAGAGAGGAAACTTGAAGACACCTCCTCCCACCCCGACCCCCGGGACGGGACCAGTAAAGTTTGCCCGGGGAGAAAATATTGGGGGAAGTGGCGGCGGCGGGTCCCAGGGGAGGAGCCGGAGTGGCGCGGGGTCTGAGGGCTGCCCCCAGCCGCTCCGGCTCGCGCCTGCCTCCTCTCTGGAGGGCTCCGGCGCCTGCCCGCGCGCCCCGGCATCCCCGGGGGGCGCGAGCCCAGCCCCAGGGACTGCGCTGGGGGCTTTGGACGCGGCGGGTGGAGAGGAGTGCGGGCCGGGCGGGGCAGTTGGGGGGGCGGCCAGGGGGCGAACGCGGGTTGGGAAGAAGGCTGGGTGGGGGTGGCGAGCGCCCCGGGACGGGCTAGGCAGGACCGGCGCCTCTCTTCACCACATCCACACGGGGCGGAGGTGGAGGGACGGCACCCCCTCCCCAACTGGGCGGGGGGTCCTAGACTGGCCCGGGGTCCGGGCCTGGGCTGGGGCCGGGGGCGGGGGCGCGGCGCCCCCGCGGACGGGCGAGTGACACGATCATCTCCTTTTCCTTTAAGCTTGCCTGTTGCCGACGCCGCCGCTTCAGCCGCGCCGCGGGCAGAAGACTGGACCGCTGAGCCCCGGGCCGCGGCAGCGGCTGCCCGTCCCCCCGATGCCTTGACCCCCAGCTTGGGGGCGGGGGCCGGGGCAAGACCCGCCGGGACCGCTCCCGCGCTCCTCCTCCCACCCCATTGCCCGCCCTCTCCCCCTCTCCCCGCCCCCCAGCCCCGAACCCCGCGCACCTCGTCTGGGGACGGGGCGGGGGGGGGGGCAGGGCCGCCGCTCCTCCCCGCCCCCTCCTCCTCCGGCCTCTGGAGCGATTTGTCAAACTTCCCATTCCGCCGGCAGCGCGGTCCTCCTCCTCCTCCTCCACCTCTCCTCCTCCTCTGCCTCCTCCTCCCCCCGCGCTCCTCCCTCCCCGCGCCTCCCTCGCCCGCCCTCCTTCTTCCCTCCGCACGTTCGGGGTTCGCGGCGGAGCGCGGCGAGGGGGGGACGCCAAGAGCCGGGGCGCAGCAGCATCCTGCGGGCGGCCGC
>NW_003852530.1:2810121-2840471 GCF_000181295.1 Otolemur garnettii | reverse complement strand
CGCCGGAGAAGCATCATGCCGAGGAGGAAGCAGCAGGCGCCCCGGCGCGCAGCAGGTACGAGCCGCTTCCCCTTCCTTCTCTTCTCCTCCTCTTCCTCTCCTCGCCCCGAGCCTGTAGCGGGCCGCGACCCCGCCGGCCCCCCGATCCGTGCTGGTCTCCCTGTGCCCGCGCAGAGTAACTCCGGCGCTTGGCTCGCTCCGCTCTCGGCTTTGGGTGCGTGCGCCCGCCTCGGGTACCCGGCGCCCCCCGGACGCCCCGCTGCGCTCTGCCCTCTTCCCTCCTGTACCCACTTGGGGAACCGCGCTTGGGGCGAACTGAAGCGCGCTGGCTTCTCAGCTCTCTAGCTGCAGAGGGAATGGGAAGCAGCCCTCGCGTGCCTCTTTACGTGGGGGGCAGGCCGGGTCACCTGAGTTCCCCGGGACACCTTCCGTGTCCTCCCTGGGCAGACCGGCTGGGGACTGCCGGGTGTCTGCCTAGTGAGCGAGCGAGCGAGTGAGCTGGTCCTTTCCTTCGGCCACCTTCACTGCTAATCCGATTGATTCTTCATTTCTTGGGCCCGAACTGGGCACAGCGGTGGAAACCAGAGCGCACAGGGTCTGGGCATTGTCAGATGCCTGTCAAGTCAGTGTTGGACGCTGGCGTTCTCTGCACCCCTGTTTGTGCTCGCTCGCGCCTGCCCCCTCCTCCTCCCGGCGCCCCCACCCTCACCTCATAGCACTTAGTTCTGGGACGTGGGACATGTTTGAGTACTTTTTTGTTCCTCTTCTTCTTTTCTTTTCTTTTCTTTCTTTCTTTCTTCTTCTTCTTCTTTTTCTTATTTTACCAGGAGTGTCAACTCCTGTTAAGACTGAGCTGTTCTTTTTTTCTTCTCTGGAAAAAGCATCCTTGAAAACAAAACAAAAACCACACACATAACATTATTTTGTAATAATGTCGGTTGGGGGCATGTTGCCTAGAAGAAGGGTTTCTGGCCCATTGCCACCCTTGATTTGATGACTGATTGATCGCCCGTCATGCTGCTGCCTTTGATCTATTCATTCCCAATAAACATCAATAAATCACTTGCAATAGTGAGGCCAAGCTCTGTGACGTCAGGAGGGCCCTGTCAGTGCAACTTGGGGAATTTGGGGCGGTTGCTGAGAGGACCACATATGGACGTGATGTATTTTGATATGAGTAGCACTTAGATGTCCAGGGGTTCAGATGATGCCTGAAGGGCAGGGTTATGTGGGGGTTCATTTCTTTTCCTTTCTTTCACTTCTCTTTTGATGTTAGAGGGGAGGGCAGAGGGAAAGGTCAGGGCTTTGGCTGGTGTCCTTCTTGGAAGAAGGTGTTGTACCCATAGTGTCCCAAGTGCCCTTAAGTTCCGTCATGCCAGCAGGCACCGCTGGCCACACTGTGGGCTCCAGACACCTACACAGGGGCACAGTGTAGGAATGCTACTCATTCCTCTCCCAGAAGTGTGCTTGCCAGCTAGTGTGTTTAAGAAAATCTTCAGAGAAAACAGACTGGGTTGGGGGGGTTGTAATGCAAGTTTTGTTCTGTCCTAAGTGTTGCCTAAATTTAGAAAGTTTGAAAATCCCAGTAGTGATTGTAGGGAGAGTGCCGCCTCCCAGCTTACCTCCTGGCTGATGCCCTGTGCCCATCCCACCTTCTGCTTTAAATTCCAGGCTCAAGCAATGAGCTTATCTACCCAAAATAAACTCTGAAACTTTGGAGGAATCCTTCACAAAGTTGGGTAGTAGGAATGTCTTGGGTTTCTTCCAGTCTTTGAAATTTTTTTCTTTCCTTTTTGGTTACACATTTTAAGGTATCTGAGTGCCTCCATCAGATGAACCATATGTGATTACATCTTTACATTTGGTTAGTACTCTCTCTGCAGTTCGTCTCTTCTTTTGCACCCTGCCAGTCTAAGAGATGCTTATTTGATAACTTTCTTCCAAAAATATTGGAGGAGAAAGAAACATACTGTTGGTTTCATTAATTAATTCTTGTTTTTTGAAAAGCAACCTGTTCACTAACCTTTCTGCACCTTTTAAAAAGCCAGCTAGGAAATCTCAGGTCAGTTAAGAAAAATTCATTGTATAAAAACTTGACTGCACGACTAATAGGAGATGGGAGAATGGTTTTGCTCTATCAAAATGACCCGTCAAAACGACTTTGTTTCATATTTGATTTAATTGTCTCTCTCCTGACAGGCACATTCATCAATAGCTTAATGGTCAATCAGAAGTTGGCAGCGCGAGTGCTTTCTTTCTTCCCCGTACCCAGGTTTTGGATTTACTTTATCAGAATGCCTCTGCCTAATGGACGTGTGGAGGAGGGGGTGGAGGGTGGCTGAAGAGCTACTTAGTTAAAAAGAGTGGAGGGAAAAAAAGAAAACCCTCCACATTTAGACTGGTGATAAGTGTGTGCAGGCCAGTAAGTGAGCTGTGTGAGGGTTTTTTGTTTGTTTGTTTGTTTGTTTCTTTGAATGGACAAGAAACTTCCCTTTTTTTTTTTCTCCTTTTTTTTAGTTCTCACAGCTGCAAGTTATAAGGTTCATGCCTGCTTTTGTGGCATCCTGGGAGTGATGACAAATTGATTGCTTTGTACTGATAGAGAGAGAGTGGGAAAAAGAAAGATGTCTGCTGATTGGTAACTGGAAATCCAGTCCCCAGCAACCTTGAGAATACTCGAGAATTTTTTTTCCCCTCCAAACTGAAAGGTCCGCTCAGCCATAAAAAAAGAAAAGTTGTTTTGCCAGCTTCATTAGTGTTCACCTAATTAGCTGTAAACCTGATGGATTCCTGACAGCTTTAATGATTGGAGATGACAAGCTCGACGCAGTGTCATCCAGCAGAATTAGGTTTGCAGCTAGTTTGATGTAATCAAGTTGATATTACACAGTCCTGGCTGCCTTTAGTTGTGCATTAACTCAATTTTCTGCTGCAGGTGACAAATGGGCTTTGGTACCTGGATAATCATGTCATAGGAATTAGGGCCCTTTTAATGGTCTGGGCTAGAATCACAACCACAAAGGGCCGAGAGCTGTGTGGAGCGTGCGGGCAGAGCACACAGGTGCACACCGCCTTTATAGATTCTAGGCCAAATGTAGCATTGCTGTCCGGAAGGCCAGAACAGGCTCTAAGAACCCTTGAATAGACATATTTCCATACTTTAGGATTTTTTTTTTGATAGAAATTATGCATGGCTTAGTGTGTTTTCTCAAAGAGAGAGAGACAGGTTTCTTTACCTGCCAAAGAGAATCCTGAGCATGAGCTTAGGTTTTTGGGGACCTGTGATTTCCAGGGACTGTACATTCGTGCTGGACAGATGTTGCTGCCCAAAGCAGCTCAGACGAGTGGTGTTAGGGAAAGACAGTGTCCTTCAGGAAAAATGACCGTTATGTCTCTTAAAATATGACTCTCTCCTATCTACATTGTTTATTTTTAAAGAAGTAGTTTCTGAAAAAAAAAAGGTAAAAATTGAGTGTAATCCTTAATGGCAAATAATGTTTTCTCTATCCATATTAATGTTGTGGAAGAAAATGTGAAATTTTAAAAGGCCATTGCCTGTGATTCCAAAAGAAAAAAAGAATCCTCAAGAACAACTTGCCAGTGACATTTTTAAGTTTTACTCATTGAAAGAGAATAATCTTCCATGGAGTTCTCAGGTGGTAACAGGGTGAGGGGAGATCACCGAGCATCTTGACTTTGGTGAAGTGACACGGACCCCTGGAGATCTTCTGGTGTCAAGAACACAGCAGGTCCCCATGGAGTGGGCAGTGGGGCTTTCACATTGCCTGTAGATGGGGCAGGCCTAAGAGGTGGCCTGTCTGGTGGTGTCCAGACAACACCTTTGTGAGTCTGATCCACACATCCAGTAGCTCCAGAGACAAGCTTTTCCTTTTTCTTGGAAGCACGTGGAGCCTTCAGAAGGACATTTCAGCGTCGGCCTTGGGAGTTTACCCTCAGACCTGCCACATGTTCCCCTCTGGACAGGTATTCTGTCTCCTGTGTCGCAAGGAGACAGGAGTGACTGGTTTCGACTGTTCTGTGAATTCCTACCTCCTCCCCCATTTCCTACGAAGTGAGAGCAACGGTGCAAATTTTAAAAAGGAAAATCCAGAAGACCAAGGACGGAAGAAGAACAAAAGGGAGGAGGGCCCATACAGGGCAGAGGATCTTCCAGAACCAGCTGCTGTGCCCCCATTATCTTGACAACTGCCAGTTAGGGCTTCAGTGCTCTCCAGGGCCACACTTGACGGTGAGGGCTGATGCTGTCATTCTGTTCTCGGTGTTGCCTTGAGCGTGCTCATATACAGAGCCAGATAGTCAATAACTGAAGTATCAGCAGTTGCTCCCCCAAATTGCCTCGCAAGTCTGTGTTTTTCCCTCTTTTTACTAAAGATTGTTTTGCAAAGTGATTAAAATGAAAGGTGACTGCTCAGGGCCGTGGGAAATGCCGTGAAACCCAGGTGAGTCCACCGGAATTAGAACCATTCCTTTATTCCTGCCCCTCCACGTCTGGGATTTCTGGAAGGAGAAGGCTCACCTGCAGGACAGAGTGGCTGGACCCTGGCGGGTGCTCTCTCTCGGACACGTGTTGTGGCAGAGCCAGGCGGGGCAACGGCTGCAACGCGGACAGGGAAGCAGAGGGGAAGTCCTTCCTTGGTCCTGGTGTACAACAGCCATGTTTAATCCGGTAATGCCAGCAGTTCATGTTACTCCAAGGGCAGTTTGGGAGGCTTTCCTGCTGGCCCATTTTTTTTTCTTTTTCTTTTTGCCTGTCATTGGACAGACTGTAAAAATAGCTTTGCTCTTGTAGTAAATAGAATCATAACAATAATGATAATAAAACAGGGTGTGTATGTCTGCCCTGCTGTGTTAGTATCCAGCCCAGTTAGGTCGATGAGTCTTTCTAATAAGCTGTTTTGTTACACCCCTGCAGCACCACTCCACAGCCCTTGGAAGGAAACAGGGCAGAAGAGAACAGTGGGTATCACTTACCCTAAACCCTCTCAGGTGCTGCCTGTTTCTGTGTGTGTTTCAGTTACGCTCCAAATTGTGGTTTCTCTGTCTGAAGTTAAAAATGAAAGGTGAATACAATATATTGTATTTAGTAACAATGATATGGACTGGAACATCCAGACAGATAATGCACAGTTGTAATTAGACTCAATAGACAGGCAGTCATTTTTAAATTCTTTGACACATGCATAAAATAGTCATATAATAAGATAAGATGACAATTTTATGTTAGGTTGATAAAGTGTCCCGATACATGCATTTAAATGTCTGTAAGCCTTTTTTTTTTTTTAAATCCAGACAGATTAATTCTAGTTTCCAGTATTTGCAGTTAGTCATTAAATTAATTTTTTTAAATCCTACTAAACAATGACTACCAATATGGTTTTTCTCCCCCACCCCTTTCTGGAATTTTTTTTTTAATTTAAATGTGAATTGTAAAGAATAGACATGCAGACTTAGTAGCTTTTCTGAATTTTTCAGCATTTGTAGAAACTTACGTTAGATGTGGACTTAAAAATTCAGGTCACTGTTTCTGACTAGAATAACACCGTGCATTTTGGGAAGTTAAAGAAGAAAAGACAGTAGTAGACCGTAATCTGCTTATGGCCACTTGCCTGAAAAACTGTCACACTTCAGGTTTCAGGGTCTTTATTAGAAGGACTACATAGTGTCCTTGACCAAATCCTGAATGTTTTATGAGCCTCATTTAAAAAAAGAAGACATTTCTAGCACACGCATTTAGTTTGATCAGCATTTAGATTCTTGATTTTAATTACTTTCATTTCCGTAAATTATTTTGGTATTTCAACAAGAATAGTCCAAGGGATGTATTTTGAGTGGGGGGAGCGAATAGAGTTTCACTAATGGTGAAACTGGACCTTGCAATCGTCTCTCTGCTGGTACTTTTCTCAGACATGCAGAGGTGTGGTTCTTGAAGAATAATTTAGGTTTGTTTGGGCTTAATGATAAATTATTAATTCATACTGTCAGGACACATGTTGTTAATTATGACTGTGTTTTCTTCATCCAGAGCAGCTGTTGGGAAAACAGGGTAAGTTCAGACTGTCTTCGGGAGGTACGGTGCAAAGGCAAAGAACTTACCGAGTTCTTGCCACCATATCCCTGCTGCCTGGCGTCGAGAATCAAGAATTGCAGGGTGTGGAATTGGGGGGGGGGGGCAGAGAACCTTTTAATTGTAGGCCAAGATGGGTATTTGCAAATGCTGTCTAATGAGCATTTTTTAAAACACAAGCCGAACTCTCAGATGCAGTGGGGCCAGTTGGGATTCTGAGGTGTGTGACTGTGTGATAGTGGCTTTACTGCCATGTCCAGTTTGGTGTTGGCTGACCTCCATCCCACCGGTTTCTCTCACTTCTCTCTCTGTTTTTTTCCTCCTCCTCCCTCTGTGGTAGGCCAGAAGGTCATGCTCACAAGTTTATAGCAGCAGAAAATAAAATACTCGGAACGCTGGTCTTGTTTCCCCAAACTGGAACCCAGCCTTAATGGAGAGCAGAGGGCTGTTTAGTAATATACGTGAAATGACTCAAATTCATTTACTTTTGATTTACCATACCCATCATTAAATTTAGTCCTATGTATTCAGTTTCCTCTGAGTTCTTTGAGAAATGCATGTTGCATAAAATAGGCAATTTTTAATGAACAATTTAATGTAAATGGGTTTTGAATTTAAATTAATATTAATGAAGCCTTGAGTGAATTTATTTTGCATACGTAAAGACTTGTAAGGCTTTCACCCATGCGCTTTCTCCTTTATGGAGTAACACTGGTTGGGTGGATTAACCAGCACCTTTAAACGATTTACTCTTAAAAAATTAAATTGATTTTACATGTCCACTAGCGCCAGCGTATTATTAAGCAAAAGCATTACTTCATTGTAAGGAAATGTACCTCATTGCCTATTAAACCTCTTGGTTGCCATCGCTTTGGAAGCTGCCGTTGGTTCCGCGTCGCTTGTGGGGGAAAATACCAACAATGGTTGCTACAATCAAGATGTTTTCTTTCTTTGGCTTACCTCTAATACATTATGTATCCTGGAATGATGGCAAGTTCTGTAATTAATTCTGTTAGATGTAATTGCTATAATGACTTTGATATCACACATAATAAAGGTAATATGGTAAGCACATAAAAAATATAAACACCTTATTGTAATACTACTGCTAAAATTCCTTCTAATCAAATCTGGGTTGATAGACAAGCGTTCCTGACTTTTTTTTGGTCATAAGTGACAATTTATTTGAGCTGTGTTCATTGATATTCCAAAGGAGAAGCATTTATTGGAAAAGATGGGCCTTGGCTTGGAGGGGTCTCCAAGCTGGTTGCCTAGGAATCTTAATGCCAGTGGTTTCCTTAAAGACGTGGCTAATTAAGAAAAGGTGACCATTATCTTCTGCAGACCAAAGAGGCAAACACTTCAGAAGTGGCTGTGGAAGGAGGGGAGCGTGTGGCACAGGAGAGGGTGAGGAGCTGAGAGAATGATAGGATTCAGATCAAAGGAAGAACTGTTCTCTAGGATTCCTCATTGTGTGGGAAGTGCCCTGTGTGTGCGTGTGACAGAGAGAGAGAGAGAGAAAGAGAGAGAATGCAAGCATGTGTCCGTGGGTAAGCAGAGAAGGCCACCTTTCTGTAGCAGTGCAATAAGGGAAATAAAATACCTAGTATTTGCTTTACTGTTATTATCCGAATCCTTTCCTGGGGGAGGCTGGAGACAGCGCCTAACTGTCGCACATCTTGCTAGGCAGTCGCCTGACACTGCCTGCTGGATTGAAACTCACCCGACTGGTATTTGAGACCCCTACCCACCCTGGATCCAGACCTCTGTAGGAAATCGGGGAAGCTTGCCTGAGCCCCTGAGCACACGATGCTTACGGGGTGTTTCTGAACACATGTGTGTGAATCACCCTTTGCCAATGCAGCTTGCTCTTGCAAGGAATGTGTTGGGACAGGAAACTTACCATTTAATCTTCTCCTGGAGACCCTAGTGTCAGACTCGTGTGGGGATCTGTTAAACACCCACAAGGAGCCGCACCCTGTGGTCCCCAGTGTTATACAGATGTCTGGAGACCTTGCCACCCAGTGTCAGCTTGACAGTCCCGATGTGAATTCCACATCTATATGTATGGCATTGTCTGATGTGTCCTAAGCGGTTCTATGCAGAAATAAAATGAGAGTGTGCGTGTGAGAGAAGAGGATGCTGAAGTGTCCTGGGAGGAGGAAAAGGGTATGTTAAGGTGACTGAGAGACGGAAGGTGAGCGGCGTAGTTCCCTGGCCTGTGTCCAGGGCCTGTGGAGCCCAGGTCTTGGCTGCCAGCTTTAGTCAGCTGGGTGCAGACTGGCTGGGGGAAAGCAGTGCCTGCCTCCTGGGCCTTGAGCCTGACTGCCAGGTAAGCAGGGGGCAGGAGGAGGGGCTGAGGAGGACGAGAGGGTCCTCCGTGGGCCTGGGCCCTGGGCCTGGGCTGCAGATCAGACGGCAGCCACCGGTCCTCCTCCGGCAGTGACTCCCAGTCTGGTTTTGATGGCGAGCATGATAAAAGGTCTGAGGACTCCTTAGGCCCCAGTAATCAGGGCCCGTGCTGACATCCTTCTCAACTTCGACAGCTTCTTCCTTTTTTCTCTTCCCTGCCAAGCCTTTCTCAACTGAATTTCCCCGCCCTCCCTCTGCCCCCTCCCTGCCTGCCGCCCACCCCTTCCCTCCTTCTCCTTTCTGTGTGTGTTTCTCTTGTTTCATGTTCTTGATCAGTCTCAGATGCTGGGAATTATTTTTTTTCGGGCGGGAGGGGGAGTGTTGCTTTAGGTTTGTGGGCTGGGCAGGTGTGAGAGGAAGTCTGTTTTTTTTTTTTTTTTTTGTACTGTAGGCCTGTTGCTAATTAATGTTCCTCCATAAGATTCTGTCGGAGTTGAGTAATGTTTTTGATCTTTATGCCTGATAACTGCATACTTAATGAGATTTCAAAGCTGTGAGTGCAGCTCCCTACAATTATTGACAGATGCCTTTTCTTTGCCATTGGGTTCAGCTTCATAAATCCTCTCTCCGTAATGAGGTTCAGCAGTGCCACCCTGGCAGTGAGCTAATGAAAGGGGGAGGGCACAGCGGCTCATGGCTGTCTGACACATTTTTTTCCTTTAAAATTTACTATGCAGATGTCAAGCTGCTGGGACGATTACTTCAAACATGCTAATTTTTATCTTGCTTTTGTGTCAGCCCTTTGCCATTAAAAAATAAATAAATAAAAGGGCTAACCTGAGACTCCAGTTAATTTTTTATTTTAAAGTCACGTTTTTAGTCATCACCCGTGACTGCTGGGGACTTTGACACGCGTGTGGCCTTTTGTAGGTACCCAGCGGCAGAGCGGTTTGTGTGTGTGTGTGTGTGTGCGTGTGTGTGCGTGTGCGTGCCCGCCACGGGAAGGGCAAGGGGAGGATACAGCCCGATTTCCCCAGGCCTCCCATCAGCCTGCCCTAAGTATGCACTTGAAACGTCGGAGAATTCATTTCAGAGTTCTGAAACTAAATCCTAGTGGGGAAGAGCTGCACCATGCCAAACAGTCGATTTCCTTTTCAGCAGAGTCATACATCACTGACCCACCCTTCCCTCCTGACAGAATGACATATGTCATTTATCATATGGGTCCCAGCCAGACACCAGGGAGGGGAGGGAAGGCCAGCCCCATGTGATGCTGTCTCCTCCTCCTGCAGCACTGGCGGTGTGTGGGGCTTGCAGGAGAGAGCACTGCTGATTTGGCGAGAGGGAGAGGGAGAGGGAGGGGAGAGGCAGGCAGGGGAGAGGCGAGGCGAGGCGGGAGCTGCTTCTGGATGGCTGTCTGGGATTGGCAGAGGGGAGGGAGAGGTTATGTTCTTTCGTATTATCTGCTAAGCCGCGCTGTTCAGCCTTTGACGCTTTTCTGACTTTCCCCCTCTGCTTGCTTCCTTTCTTCCTTTTCCCTGTTTTTTTTTTTTTTTTTCTCTTTAGTCAAGTGGGGAAAAGAAAAAAAAAAGGCTGACAGGTATCATTCAAGTCACCCCGGCTTGTGAGGGGCGGTATAAATGAATCTCAGGGCGCCTGGCTTCGCATGATTCAAACGTGCGTTATTGAAGATGGATGTTCCTTAAAAAAAGATTGATGGTGGATGCCGGGCTTAGGGTACCATTTATCATTTGGAATATTATTTAGACTTGCCGTGTAAACCTGTAACTTGAGAGTTGGACGAGCCGGGCAGGGTAGGGGCCTGCCTGTGTGTTTCCATCGATTGGCCTTGGACACAAACCTCCCATTTACGATAAAGAAGACCTCCCCCCTCCTCTCCCCTTAAAAAAAAAAAAAAAAACACCAGGGGAAGAAGGTTTTAATTTTGAATAATTTCCAAGAACATACAGAAAAATGAAGTATTTGTGATTTACACTGAAGCTAACAGGCAACTTTCTCCCCCTCTCTCCCTTTCTCCCCCCATAGAGGCAGTCACGTACGAAACATTAAAATATAAACAGAGCTGTGGTGGCTGAAGCCAGAACCCTTGTCTGATTTTTTTAAACTCTTGTGTTATGCTTTTTTTCCCCCCTTAATCTGTATCTGAAAAAGCTTAGCACAATATAACTATTAAAAAAAATTCTCCTTGGCTTCGTTCTTAGTGTGAGAATGAAGAAATATAAAGATTTCCAGGTCTCGGGAATATTTCAGATTTAAAAAAAAATGATGTTTTGCGGCTCCCTGCCCCAGCTCTCAGGCCTCCTCCCCTCTGTCTGCACCCCGGCCCCCTCCACGGGGCCCCAGTCGACTCCCAGCAGGACTGATGTGGACAGCTGTTTCCAGGCCCTGCCAGTTAATCACTTCTGGTTCTTTTGCACCCTTGAGCTCTGAGCACCAGGACACCCCCACCTACTGGAAGTATTTAGGGACGCAGGCTGGCTCGACGGAGCCCCCAGCTGCTGGGAGGATCCTGCCACACGCTGCCTGCCTACCTCTGCTGCTACACAGGCCCGGAGGCAGCCTGGGCCCCTTGGTGGAAAAAGCAACACAGAAAACAGAAACTCTGCTGCTGGCCTCCTCCTTGGCCTCCGGGAGGGGAGCCCTGATAGTTGCATCTAATTGGTGGACATTCTATCAAGGATGGGAGTGGGTCTGGGTTTGCTAACTGCATGTCAGGCTTCGAGGATGACTTACAGTGTGGACATTAATTTTAAAATGGGATGTGACTGAAAGTTTGTTTTTTTTTTTTTTTTTTTAGAAGTGACAATCTAGAATTCATGAAAGGGCTGAATGTTCCCATCTTGCTGCTTGGGGACAAACTTTTCCCTGATGTGTAAAAAGCCTGTATCTGCCATGAGTGGGAAAGGAAAGGAAGGCTGCCCTTTGCTCACCAACTCCAGGCAACTTTGTGTGTGTGTGTGTATGAGTGTGTGTTTTGAAATAACTTTATTAGCACCCTGACACTTTGTCCTGCATGTGAGCATGACTTTGGGCTCACTTCTGGTGTTGCTTAGCTGTTTCCAGAAACCGGGTAGGATCAGACCTGCACACTTTGTTGGTGCCTAGGACCGTACCCAACTATAAAAAGATAATACTGTTCCTTGCTGAGACTTCATGGAAGAAGGAAAAACTTTGACCGCCTGCCCTTGCACTTGGGCAGTGTTGGAGGTAATTGGAGTACAAGTGCCAATTTGCAGGAACAATTGTAAACACCTTTTGATACAAATGGCACCATCCCATTTTTACTGATTAGAAAAACTTTGCTATTAATAGGTGCAAAGTCCATTTCAGGTATAATTGGGAAGGAACTGAGTGCACTCATGGGAAGAAAGCTTGTTTTGTTTTTTTGTTCGCTTTTCTTCTTATCCCCTTTTCTCAGTTTTATGGCTGGAGACATGATTTATTGCAGCCATCCATCTTGGGGGCTCATCCATCACACCCGGGTTGCTAGGAGATTGTGGCAGCAGCTGTTTGCTCTGAATCAGACAGAAAAGTTGTCAATCATCAAAGGCAGGTGAATAGCATTAGAAACACGCTATTGTCAGACGGAATAATTAATCAAAGAGAGAAAAGATAATTAAAAAGATATGACCCTTGCAAGTACTTGCTCTGGGTTGCCTGGAAAAAAAAAAAAAAGAAAGAAAGAAAGAAAGAAAAACTGCCTGGTCTTTTCTAGACACTTAAGCAGCTGAGGGCTGATAAAATATGCACTCTGCAATGCATAGTTTTTAATTAATTGAAAAAGGTTCAACATTCAAAGACGATTCTGGAGAAAAGTCCGATTATGGGCAGAAGTAATATTTATTGTTTGCTCGAAGGGCTTGACACAGAGTTCTAACTTTCTGTTACAAATCTCTGGTTTCCCTGGCTGGCAGAGAGACACGAGTTGGGGTCTGCAGGTAGCCACTGCACCCCACATCTGCTTCCTCCACTCTCTGGCCCTCAGTGCCCAGCTGTTCTGTATAGCCTTGGACCTTGAAGAACCCAGTGGGACCCTGCTAACCAGGATTGGATCCCTTCTGCAGTTCTGATGAGTCTGAAATGACTGAATTCTTTAGATAAGAGGACTTGGAAAAAAGAGGAAGGTGGGAGACTTGAAAGACAGGCCATAATGTTCACCTTGAGGGCCCACATGTATCACCTTACCTGCCTCGTGTTTAACTGGACCATGAAAGGGATGTTCAACTTTTTTTTTTTTTTTTTGGGTCTGGTGTTTGTTGGAAAAAGAAGAGTTGTCTTGGGCCAGACATTAAGTGCACAAACATTAATGGAAAGCTGATTAGCAAAACAAAACAAAACAAAGCAAAAGTCTCTGCATGCTTTTTGTGATATATGGCTCCACAGATCAGCAAACAAACTCCTTGCAAAACCAGCAGTTGGCCCCCGAGGCCTTAGGTTGGACACCCCTAGAGTCTAGTCCTGAAGGACAATTTAGAACGCATCTGGGTGTGGTCCCACGAAGTGTGCTGCTGAACTGTAGGTGGAGAGTGAGAACTTGGCATCATATTCTGGTAACGGCCCCCAGTCCCGGTCCACAGATAACGTGGGGGTGCTCATTTCTGCCTCAGAATATATTCATGGATTAGGAAGTTCTTGCTTTTTCCGAAGCTAAAATATTCTGGAGAAATTGGAAAATGTATTAAAGACTAGATAGAAAGTGGCATGTCTGGAGTTGCTTTTCAGTTAAATATGCCGCACACCCTGAATCAGTTCTACTCCTTTATTTTTGGATACTATGCTTGGTTTTCACACCATTCTCTTCCCAAAGAATAGCAGGACTTCTAAAATTAGCAAGAGGAAAAAGGCTTGACTATTAGAATTCAGGGGAAGGAAGAAAGCACCACTTTCTTTAGATGGGACACTATCTCAGGGTACACCCGGATCAGAGCACGAGGGACTCCGTCTGTCCCTTGCTCCCTACACGTAGCAGCACTGGGGAGTCATTGCCGGGAGGCCCAAGGGGGTCTCCAGTGCCTGCACCCGGGGGATTGATGTCCACTTTCTCCCATCGGACTCTGCAGCCCACTGGGCGACATAGCTCTGGCCTTCTGATGAAAAAGAGAGAGAAATAGTGAACTACTTAGACAAGTAAAACTCATTCCCCGCCTGCGGGAGCCTCACGGACATCTCACCTGTTCAGGTGCTGAGGCGGGTATTCCTAATCTGAACTTGACTTCCAGGGAAAGGAGCAGCTTCGAAGTTACCATGTGGGTTCTTGAGCCAGAATCTCCCTGCTGGCTTTCTGAGCGCTCAAGTGAGACTGAGAGGCAACCACATTGCTTGAGTTGTCTGACCACATAGCAACCGTCCTTGGAGTTCGGCATTTTCTGGGGCAATGCCTGGTCTTGACCAATAAGGGGCTGGGCTGCTGGAATGCCGGGGACACCAGTGGATGCGTGGCGGGCCTCGAAGAAGGTGGTGGCTGGGCACGTGAGGAGGCCCTCCTGTCCCCTGGGAGACCAGAGCTGGGCAGCGGGAGTCGTCCCTCTCTCTCAGCCCTGGCAAGGAGAGTCATCTAGTTGCCATCTCCCCTTTCCAAATAATTGCTGACGGCGCATTGCTTAATGTCAGCCACGGAAGGTCCCAAATGCAGCGGTTCCTCAGGGAAGGGCAGGGGAAGAAAGTTCCCTGGGAATCATTTACGGTAGACTTGTGAATTCACATATTATAGAAAAGTCTGCCTTTAAGGCAAGTGAAATTAGATTGAAATTTGTTTCCTTTTAAAAAAGGAAAAGAAAAGCAAAGAGAGGAAAAAGGAAATGTCTTTAAGTTTTGAGAACTTTGTTATTCTTATTTTTTTTTTTTTTGGTCTGGGGCCTTGGATGGGATCTAATGCCCGTTGTCCTCCCAGGTAACCCCCGGAGCTGTGTCAGTGACTCACTAAATAAAAAGAGGCAGGAAGTGAGGGATGGCCTGGTTATTTTTCAGAGGAGGTTTGGGGTATGTGTGTGTGTGTTAGGGCCAGGATTTCAGCATCTTTGTGTCCGGATTACAGTTTCTTTGACTAGGGAGGGGCCATAAACACAGACCTCTGTGTCTCCAGGGGCCACGGCCGGGTAGAACCAGTGCAGAGTCATATTTTATGGTGAGGACACCTAAGCCCCCGCTGACCCCCGCGTCAGCCAGATCTTTGAGTGTTTTATCTAAGTGATGGGCATTCCCCTCTTGTAGTTCAGTGAGCCAAGGTTACCTGGAAGTCATTTTGGCCCTTCCTTACTCAGCTGCCAAAGACAGGCTCAGCCCCCACCCTCCTGGCCCTGCCCGAGGCCTTGGGAAGCCTCAGAAAGGAGCACAGATTAACCAGAGTGACTCCCCACAGGTGAAGACATTCTGAGACCTCAGTACGCACAAGATACAATTGTTATTACCCACCCGCCTCGTGGAGAAGCTTTTCCAAGAGGGCAGAGATTCATATTTCCTAGAGGAGAAAATGGGGTTACCAGTGGTTTTTCATGCGGTGAAATGTTCCCCTTTCCCCACCGGCCTGTTTCGAGCCTTTGTTTTTGCTTCGGGCCTGTAGTAAAATGGTTCTTTCATATATATGAGTTAGCGAAGACTACGTCGGGGTGATATATCAGAGGCTGCGGGGGTGTTGTTTTCCCTTGCTTTTCCTGTATAAACTAGGAGGGCGGCGTGGACACTGTGCTACGTGACTGAGGCTCCTCCTGAGATGGTTAGGTGAATAAGTAATAGAACAAACACGTAGTCAGCTGGGCAACGGGAAATAAATAAAATAACAGCGTGTTCTTGGTTCTCAGAGCCATTGCAACATGAGCTTGTTCAAATCGGGTCCTGGAGCTCCAGCCTTTCTGATGCAGTGTGGGTGGGGAGGGAGAAGGGTATTATTTGGAAACACGGGTACTGTTCCTTGTGAAAGAAGTGAAGTATTTAACATTTCTCCGAGGAAAACATCTTTCATTACTTGACGTGTTCTGCGGTAATGATTTTTCAGTTCAACAAACAAGTACTTATTAGCATTAGAGCAAGAACCTGGCTGAGGTAGATGGCAGGGCCATTTTTAACAGGAACTTGCTGGCCAAGGTTCAGGGGGGCCCTGCCTGGTCCAGGTGGTCCCCAGGTGACACTCACTTGGCTCCAAGAGACAACCCCGGAAGGCCTGTCTCTGGCTCTAGACCCCTGTGAGCCCCATAACTGGGGCCTACGGGGCTTAGGTTGTGGGGACATCAAGCATGTTTGTTTTTTGCTGCAAACAGAACGTTCCATGGTA
Source organism: Otolemur garnettii (assembly GCF_000181295.1). NCBI lineage: Eukaryota > Metazoa > Chordata > Mammalia > Primates > Galagidae > Otolemur > Otolemur garnettii. Next base: position 2,824,746 of record NW_003852530.1, on the reverse strand, counting down.
TTCCTCTGGCGGTTTAACATGGATTTGCCTGGAGAGATAGCACGCTCTGCATGCCAGGAGCTTGGCTGAGGATTTGCTAGTTGAATGGACTGTTTTGGTTAAAGCTGATATGGGGGTTAGAGAGGCTGATCAAAGTCACGTTTGTGTGATGGGTCTGGCTATTGTAAAGTGGCTTGTTATAGGAAAGAGAGCATAGGCAGGAGAGGCGAGTGGGTGTGTGTCTGGGGGGTGGAAGGGGTGTAAGGGGATGGGGAAGGGGCTGCACTTTCCCCAGAGAGGCTGTGCTGTCCCTGTGGCCACATTCTCCATCTCCAGATGTTGTCAGGGAGGGCAGCTGCCTTGCTCTGGGTGTGAACGGGAGCAGACGTTCTCTACTCCCGGGTTTATCTATGGCCCCAACTTCCAGGACCCTCACATGTGGAACTCACCCTGGTTTATTTTGCCCTGTTTTATCTCCTTTAGTTAGTGTGTTAGCTGCTCTAATTGCAGTCCTTGTTCGGAATGGCTGTTTCTCTGCTTCACCTAACGTTCATATCATGGCCTCTGCAACATTGAAAATAGTGAGGTGTGTGGCTTTCTTAATAACCCCACTCATTTCAGCCCTCTAAACCAGAGTCCCACCAACTGGAGACTGAGCGTGCACCGGTGATGGCTCTGTGCAAACTTGGTCACTCAGCTCAACGCCTCACCTCTGCTCTAAGTTCCCAAATATAGCTGATAAGCTTAGTGGGGTGAGCCCCCCCCAATAACATCTGATTGTGGGAGATCTGTCATCATTGCTCTAAAAAATGTGATTTCAAATTTATACCCCATGACGAGGATGTTTTGTTCAGTAAATGAAAATCGTCCTCAGCTTTCAGAACCCCCTAGCTGGAGGCTGCTTCTGCCCTGGCAGTGCGGGGAATGTGGCAGTTAACACTGTTTATACATTCCAGGAGTATTAAGCAGTTAGGTTACTGGAATCGTGGCAGGCCGAGTAGGAGCAGCATTCTGGGATGTGTCTCTGTAATCAATTACTAAGCATATCGTGAAATTCCAGATGTAATAATAAAGTTTATGATGACGGTATCGTCAGGAGACACAGAGCACAACACCTCATTGACAAATGAAGGGGCAGAAGCAGCAGCAGGATTTTAACTAAAGTGTTACAAAGGGGCTTAGTGTGGAAGGCGTGTTTTGCCCTCGTCCAGCAATTCTGCACGTTTTTGTGAATGGAAGCATTTATTTGGGGGAGGCTCAGATAAATGTATGAGAAGTGAGAAGGTGACAAGGGGGCACGCCTGGTTTCCAGGAGGGACATCTTCTCCCCATTCCTTCAGCTCCCATCCTCCCGGTGGTCCCTGCCCAGGAGAAAGCGCCCTTGGGGAAGTGGCTTCTTATGCAGTTGGGAACGCAGGCGTGGCCGAGGCCCAGCCACTGTGCCCTTAGAAACAGTCACCCCTTCTTGAGAAGGTGCAGCGTGCTCCAGTGTGGAAGGATAAGATGGACGTTCTGTTCAAATCAACACACTGCCCCTGGCTTGACCAGAAGCCACGGTAGGTGGCAGTGGGTGATGGGCATACAGGACGGAGGACCCTTGGCCACAGTGAGATAGCAAATGCAGCCACTGGCCCGCGTCCGTGCAACTACGTGTAATTTTCTTTTCCCTCTCTGTGTATCCATGACATTTCCAGCAAATGCATCATGGAGAGAGGGTTTTACTTCCCTTCATTATGACAGAGCATGGCAAGCAGGATTGAGCTGCCGTAGTGAAGTTTCAGACCACATTTTAACCACCTCCACCGGGTCCCACTATTACCATGACTGTGTGGATGCTTGTGGGAATGCAGACAAATTTAGAATAACAACAACAGCCAGCATCTCACAGCTGATCTGAAATATCAGCGACAGAGACACAAACTGATAAAATATTTCAAGCTATGAATGCCCCCTTTAACTCATCAAACACACCAGAAATAGACAATATATTGCTTACGATGGGAATGGTTTTACTGACGCGTTTGCTGAAGTTCTAGTATAAGTGACCTCAGGACAGCTAGGCATTGCTCTGTCCACATTCCCTGTGAGAGCTCTGCTTCTCGGGTGCCTGAGTTCAGCTGAAGAGGCACTCTTAGGGCAGGGAGGGAGGAAGGAAGTATTCCTTTCGGTGGTTCTAACCTCTGCTGTTGGGCGAAGCAGTTCCCGTGTAGAGGGAGGTTTTAGGAAGCCCATCTCTGCCCAGGATTAGCCTGGCCTTTCCTGTTATCTTTCTGGTACCTTGGCTGTTACTGGGGGAGATGTCTTGAGCCTGCGGGGACCGGTGTACCAAGGGGCAACCAGGTGGACACAGCCCACCTTCCAGGTAGAGCTGTGTCCCTGCCAGCAGGAGCTGCGGGGAAAACTCACTCCTGAGCGCCTCCATCTGTGCCTGGGGTTGCCTTCCCAGCATCAGGAAGAAATTCATGACCCCTAGAAATTCTCCACATTTTTTTTCTTCCAATTTTAAACAGCACTTGGCTCCTTGTTAAAAGCTCATTGATGTTCTGAGTCCAGAGGGATATGTGGACCACACAGCATGTCAACAACCTACATTTTTTTTTTTTTTTTTTTTTTGGCTTTCCCATCCCTGGTCTCTAGTTATGGTTGGAGGTGGTGGAGAGGAGGAAACATAGCGGGGTTCTATCTGGATGATGCTGTGGGAGGGTCGGACCTGGGACAGGCCAGCCTGCTGTGGCCCACTGACCCCCGTCCCTCTCGTATTCGCCTGGAGACTCTGGGGTCCAGGCCTCCGAGTGGTCAGGCCTGCCCTCACATTATGTCCAGGCTGCAGCTCGCTCACACCAGACCCTGCTTGAGGTCAGAGGTTTCCGGAAGACCTGGAGGTCAGGAGGTGAGCGGCTGGAGAAGGTCTACTCAGGGCAGAACTCGTAACTGTGCGGGGAGTTTTGTGTTTCAGTTGTGCCTCCAAATTTAAAACTATCGTGGAAGGAGGCTGAGCTGTCGCAGAGAAACCAGCCTTTCAGTAATCACAAAGCAGCTTTTATGAATTAAGGAAAAAAAAAGATCTTGACCCCGTTTGAAAGGAAATAAAGGAGGAACCCAGTGTAAGGAAAACAAAAAAAGCTGATATTAACAGTTTTTATGATAACTCATATCCTACACTGGAGCTTGAAGAAGCCAGTTATAATGGCACTTCATTTTTTCCTCTTCCTAGTGAGTCCCTGCTCTGTCTCTTTCTCTTTTTTTCCCATTACAACAAGGTGTGTGTGGTGTGTACTTGGTGCGAAATGTAGAAAAAATATATTTTTGGCCTATGATCCTTGTTTTGAATTGACCCATGGCTGATGGGGCTGGATGCAGGAGAGTGGACCTTTGCAGTTAACTCTCTAACTATAAGAGGAGTTGCAAGGGGTGAAGTGGGATAGGAGTGGAGTTACACAGTGCGTGTCCCTGCTTCTCTCGGCCCGGACGCGCCCATTCTCAGGTGTTGTACCCAGGTCTCCCCTGGAACTACTTTGAACCATCCTTTAACAGAGGTAAACCAACAACCAAAGACCATGAAGAATTCACCCTTGCATATTCAGACGTGAAAAAATCTAAAGCCGTCTAGTGGCCAGTTATTATTATATAGTAGCCACTTCAGTGACGCCGTTTAAAAAATTATCTCATTGCTCTTAAACGATGCAAGTGCCGATAGCAGTTCACCGATTTTGCTGGTGTGAAACGAGGCCAGTGACCAAACGCAGAGACACCTTAACTCTACCTAAATTAGATAAATTTCTCTGCAAGCAAACTCTCGTGTGCGCCCGCTGCTGGGGCTGACCTCATTCCACTAATTTCTTGCCATGGCCTGAAAGATTGTAATGGTGGTAACATGATAGAAAGGTAAACTTTAGCTCTGCTTACGCGGAGCACACAGAGAGCCTGACACCTTCATTTCAGCAGTAAGAAATCACCTTTGTCTCTTATTTCTTGCTCCGAGCTTAGGTGACCAACCCAAGGAGTAATTACACAATTAGGGTTGACAGAGAAGTTCCTGTGACGTTGCTTCCCCTTGAGTTTGGGCAGCTTATTTTAATGTCACAGTTTCCATATCTTTGTCATTAATAAGATACCCATTTTCATCACAATAAATGTGCCCGCAAAGATCAGGAGTCTTCTGCAATTTAATAACGAAAGAGGGGCTTTTCATTTTCTCTAAGTGTGGCTCTTGGAAGTTTAAAGGTAGATTGAAGCACAAACTCGGCCCCCGGTAGGAAGCTGACCATCATGTGAGATTGGTGAGCAGTGATTAGATGGTGCTCCCACTTAGGTGACAACTGAAATAGAGATATTTAAAAGGATATGCAGATATGTAACGCGGCTTATCTGGGCTGCTGCCTCTTCAAAGCTATCTCCTATTACTATGGCTCCAGATAATTCTTTATTCTTAAATCATAACACCTGCAATGTGTATGTGGTTTTGGAATTCATTGTTACCAATTTAAAATATAATTTTCTATTTGGGGGTTTATTTACCAGGTAGAACTGGCCCTTGCTAAAGAAGGAAAAACCCCATGATTTCTCATTTTTCATTTATTAGTGGATGTGAAACAAGAGAGATACTTTATGCTAAAAAGGATGGACCTGTTAAGTATTTTTATCCTCGAGTAAGACGTTCTCAGAACTTCTGCGTTAGTTCCAGGTAACTACGCAAATGTGCCTTGAAACATTGATGGCTGAACTGGGAGGTGAGTGTCACATAGGTTGGGCTCAGTTGGCAGGGGCTGGTCCCCTGAAGCAGGTCTGTCCTGCTACCACCCTGTTGACTTGGGCTGGCCTCCCAGGGCCTGTTTCTGGAGTGGCACAGGTGCCCCAGTGGACAGCAGCCCCGGCTATGTTCCCTACCTGGTATTATTTGCACACCTCTAAGCCTTTTCAGCATTCGCACTCCCAGGGACAACTTGGGGATACCAGATGGTCTTTCCCTGAGGGAGGGAAACTGAGGCACGACCTGCTTGGTTAGTTGAGCACTTGGCTTTTCGGCAAGGCGTGTAGGCGTTAGGGGAATCCTGTGTAACGGAATTCTAGCTGGGGGCCTGGGCAAAAGTTCTCTTTCTTCTGACTACAGTTTATAGCAACGTTTTTCTTAATTATTCTTGATGTTTTGCCCATTATACCATTAGCTTCTTCAGAGGACAGAGATAAATAGCTGGTATCCACAAGAACAAAGTGTGAACTGAATGCATTTAATTATTGATATCTCAGTAACTAAAGGCTCTAAAATGATGTTGTCAAACGCCTTAGTGATCTGACAGCAGATGTATTGGTTTGCAGATGCTTCTAGAGACAGTGTCCACGTAAACTCCAGAAAAGAAGACCACTAACCGTCTCAGAGAATGGAGTTTAATTTTCTCCTTTCTTTATTTTCCCCAATACAATTAGTTTCATTTTGTGTGTTGAATTTTGAGGTTTAGGTTGTATGCAGGTTATTTTTTTTTTTTAGATATGTGATGAGATACAGATTGCCTGTATGCTGTTTTATTCTTGTTTTTAAGTAAATTGCCGAGCTTAATCACATACATAGTGCGTTTATATATGTGAGTGTGTTATGCGTACACGTGTGTATAGTATACATGCATACAGCCTAGTTGAAATAAATTTTTTTTTGCAAGTTTTATCCTTACCGAAGGGATTTTTTTGAAGTAGGCTGAACCCTAACAAATTCCCTTTTCCTTCCCTATCATTAGCTATTAAATTCTTTTCATGTGTAGAAGAGCAGGGTTTCAGCTGTTTATCCTGACATGTTGACGTAACCCACCTCATTTTCAGTTATCTCATTTTTTTCTTATCATTTTATCCCTAAAATGTAGACTATGATCCCCAGGGTTTAAAACATACACGGCGGGGCGGTGTCCGTGGCTCAGCGAGTAGGGCACAGGCCCCATATACGGAGGGTAGTGGGTTCCAACCCAGTCCCAGCCAAACTGCAACAAAAAAATGGCCATGCATTGTGACGGGTGCCTGTAGTCCCAGCTACTCGGGAGGCTGAGGCAAGAAAATCGTCTAAGCCCGAGAGTTTGAGGTTGCTGTGAGCTGTGATGACACTGCACTCTCTGGAGGGTGACAAAGTGAGACTCTGTCTCTAAAAAAAAAAAAAAAAAAAGTGCACACGTGGGCATCTATCTCCAGTCAAAACATGCAGGAATCGTCTGGAAGGGTCAAGTTCAGGTGCAGAGGATGAGGAAAGTGGGTGAGCGTATCAAGCACTGCTATGGAATGTCATCTCCTTTACATGTTTGGCCTGCAGTGCTGCTCACCATGGTCGTGCTTAAGTATATGATTTTTTCCCCAGTGATTTTTATTCTTTTGCTTTAATAGAACAGAAAGTTGATGCCTTTCTGCCCTTGGATGGAGTCCGGTGAGGAGGTGAGCCCTCCTGCTGGGCTGGTCACTTTCTCGGGGTGCCTTCTCGAAGGTGCTAATGTGGAGGGGGACTTGCTCCCATATTTCGACGTCTCCCAGGCCTGTTCAGGCTGGTACACATTATGTAGCTTTCCATTGGAACTGACGACTGCCCGAGATTGGGGGAGAATATTTATGTGAAGTTGCACAAATGTTTACAGCAAGAGAGGCCGAGATGGGACACCCATCGCGCAGAGCCAACCTGGAGCAGAGAGCCTGCCTTTCTATCTCCTGATCCCCACAGACTCATACCTTTTCCCAAGTTCACTTGGAAATGAGATAATAAGCGTCCATCGGGTGATTACTTACCTTACACCCCGAGATTTCAACTCTGCAAGACAGTGACTCCCAGCGATGCATCAGGGGAGGTCAGCGCTGCCCTGGCTGTGGTGCGACCCCGTGTGGGGCCCCATGTGCGCAGGCACCAGGCTCCCGGGCACGGCTGCCCTACAGAAACTGTAGGTACAGAGCCCTGAAAGACTTGACGGCAGTTTCTCGTGAAACCACGTGCATTTTAATTTTGTTCCTTATTTAAAAAACATCATGCATACAAAACAAAAATTCAAGAGAACGAAAGGATTTCAAATTAGAAGAGTCTTCCTCTCACCCTGGGTCCCCAGTTTCCTCCCCAGGGTCATGCGCTGTTGCCAGTCTGTGGTGTGACCTTCCAGATATTTTAAATCGTTTGCTCTGTCTTGGACCTGTCTGTCTTCAATTAAAAATACACTTCAGGTATCTGTAGCTTGCTTCGAGATGGCATCTGAAGTTAAGATTCAGGGCTGAATAGGAAGACCTATGTGTACGTGGGTGATAAGGAAAATAGGGTAAAATGGTAATGCTGGGAACCGGCAGGTGGGCGGGCCGGCAGCGTTCTTTAAACTTGGCCGTGTATTGCATCTTTCACAAGGAAGTGGTGGCAAGATAGTGCATCCAGCCATCATATCATGTTCTAGTGTGTTGGTGGCTTGTGGCTGGCCATATTCTAGCACAGAGGGACACCTGGTGCTTTGTCAGGGCCCCGTCACCGCAGGGAAGGAGTCCCCTTCTTGATGGACGCTCAGCTTGCTTTGAGCCTTTCCCGTCACCGTCCCTCTGTCTGCGTCTTTGCATCCTTCCGCTGACATCTTTGTGGGATACAGTCCCAGAGGCGGAATCCTTAATTGAAAAGGTATGTTCAGGTTAACGAAATGATAAATGTCCAAATTGTTCTCTAAATAGATTGCACACATTTTCCTGCCCACAGCTGCGTGGGGGTGTGGGCGTGATGTCCCGGCCGTCAGCGCGCTTAGGTAGGGACAGAATCATAGCCAGCACACCCCCCTCCCCACTCGGCTGGGGCTCTGCAAGTCTGCTTGCATCAAAAAGGGGCACGGATGGGGAAGTGATACGCACCCCCGTGTTAATCTGAGACTTTTCTTTTGCCTTTTTTATTTAAGTCTCTGGGTGACACCAAAGAGGAAAATTCATAGAATCATGGCCCTTTGATTCAGTTTCACTGACAGCTTTGTTTGATGGATGGGAAAACTGAGGTCCAGAGAGTGGACCAGCCTGAGTTCACCTGGTCATTTCCTGGCGGAAGTAACCCCTGTTGGCATCCCGAGACTACTTACAGAGCCTGGTGGCCAGGACAGTGGTGCTGTGACTGTCCACTGTCTATGTTTAGCCCCTGCAGAGCGTGGCAGAGGTGGCTGGCTGCAGCACGCGGCCTCTTAGATAATGACCAGGGAATACCGAAAACGTCCTTTTGGGTTTTGGCTGAATAATATTTAAGGATTTTGAAACAGTGACTTAATTGTGTTTTTATGGAATTGATGGCATTGTAGTAAAATGTACTGAGACACCACATCAGCATTTTTCTAACTGTTCCTTGGAGAAAAATATGCTCATATGAAAATGGTTTTTTCACTTTCCACTCATGGAATTGAAAAAATAAAAAATAAATAAAAAACAAAAAGTCATTGTGCTTCCATGGAATCACTGTGCCCAGTGATCCCCTAATTTTGAAGTGTTTTCCCCTCTGGACTTGGCCTAAATAATGCAAAGATGCCTCCCTTTCTGAGCTGGGTTTTGCCTTGATTTGGGAGCCTTGGCAGTGGAAGGTTCCCTGATGCAGAACGCTGCCTGTCCAGGTTTCAAGGAAGTTCCCCATACTGTCAACATGTGATGGGCCAAAGGCCGCAGACCTCCACTCCCGGAACCCCCCTGCCGTCACGGAACCCCCATGCCGTCGCGGAACTCCCCTGCCATCGCTCCTCCCTCCGGCTTGACTCCTCTGCTCATTCTTTCTGGGTTTGGAAGGTTGGTCCTAGGGAAGCTCTCTCAACGCGACAGGGTAATAGCTTCAGTTTGGGGAAGTTGTGCCTGAGTTTGAAATCCACATAATTTTAAGTTGCCATCAGAGTAATCTGGACAGTTGCATCAATCTCGTTGGTTTTCTAGTCTTGACACAGTGGTTTGCATGGGGGAGGCTCACGTCAGCTGCCTGGATGTATCTTGTTCCAAAACTCGCTGTTTAAGATTTCATTCTCAAGAGTCAGATTGTAAGCATGAAAGAGAAAAATTTAAATGGTTGATTGTGGAACCGTTGTAGAAACTTCACAGGTCCACTCAGTTAAGAAGTAATAATAATAATGCTTCCACAGCACCAGCAGGTGAGTCCCCAGTGGTGCTGGTGTGCGGTGGGCCAGCCGTGTGCCACTCCAGGGTCTGGCCACTCACTCCAAGTGAGATCTGGCATCAAATTGTGTTGTGATGCCAAACATTCAGAGATGTTTCTCTCTTCCTTCCACTGGTGAAAATAACCCTTCTGGCCTCTGATCCTTCAGCTCCCATTGCCCCCCCGCCCATGAGGGCAGCCCCACTTGCAGTGTGATGCCCGGGGCATGAAGGGGTCACCTGCAGAAAATATGGAGCATCTTCAGGTTCTGTGTGTAGGGTGGTTGGGGGGAGGTTCAGGTGAATATCAGCAGCTGTGGCCTTTGTGCCACCTCTCCAAGGTGTGTGACCATGGGGAGGGCGAGTGTGGACAGAGCTTTCCGTCTGTGGGTGGGAGCTGGCATGCGTCTACCTGCATGTCTCTGATGGGCAGAAGCTGAGCTCTTCCTGCGATCTAGATGAGGACATTTCTCAGGGCCCATGCTGGGTCTCCCGACCTGAAGACATCTGGGTATGCGTAAACCAGCTGTGCCTCCCTGACAGCAGAGAGCAATCTGGTGATCCCACTTTGCAGAGTTCTCCAACACTGAGTCCTCATGGAAGGGAAGAGCAAAACCCACAGCAAAGATAAAGGGGGAAAAAATCAAAGAAAAATGCGCCTCGACGATGATGAGGGATTGTGCATTGTTTTTTTACTTCAATGGCAGAGCTTGTGTGTCTCGACGTCTGGAATGAATCTGGTGTTCTACAATTAAAAACACCACAGAACTCGTCCTTGAATCCTGGCATTTTGTTTTTTGAGGGTAAAGTCCTTTGGTCACTGAATACCTACGGTTGCCACTTCCCTGCACAGGGCTCGTGGCCGTGCTCTACCCCACGGGGTTAGGGATAGATGGCGCCAGGGTGGTGATGGGCTGAGCCGGGCAACTCCCTGCTGAACGAAGGCCCAGCCTTTGGCGTCTGGTACTGTGGAATTTCACTCCATTGGGGTTATCTCAGCATTCGAGAGCAGAAGGCTGGTTTAAAACAATTTCTGCGTGAGAGAAATGCCCTTCACTCAGCGTCGCATGAAAAAAATCAGGTTGCCAAATACAGTACGAACCTAACACTCTCACGCACGCACAAGTTACAGGAAAAAAATAAAAAGAGAGAGGAGCGAGTACCTCAGAATCAGGGTTTTTTCCTTCTTCTTCTTTCTTCTGTGCTTTTTCTTTATTTTCCCAGTTTTCAACAATAGACATATATAGCTAACCCTCGGACGTGATACAGATGGTGTCTTGTTATCAGAGAGCTTTGTGGCCAGGCAGAAGGTGACTAAATTCCTTTCATTCATTTGCTCATTCATTCATTCGTTCTCAATGCACTGATTTATTTATTCAAAAACTAAGTGTTGCCTTCTTTTTCTCCTGGCCTCAGCACTTGTGAATTCTCTCTCTCTCTCTTCCCTCCTAGAGGATGAGGAGTATTGTCCCCACTGGGGCTGCTGTTGCAGGGAAACACAAGAATAAATACTCATACTATGGTGCTTTTGACCTTGCTGCATGACTGTGGGTGAGATCCTGGCATTTATTGGACCTGAACCTGCTCTATGCTCACACCTGAGCACTGATGGCTTTCCTTGAAGTTCCAAGCAGAGCCCAAGGCTCCAGATTAGGCTTACTAAGAATAACCAAAAATATATTCACTAGGTGGGACATTTAAAAAAAATACTCTGGTAAGTTGTCTTCTGGGCATCCACGTGGCGAGCAGTTTGGTGATCCCAGCCCGTCGGGGATTTAGTTCCTCATGTGGAGGACCTTTGCCTTCTCAGCACCGCCATGACCTACTTTTGCTTTGGGACGGTTCATAGGATTCAGAGGAGAACTAGGGTACAAGCTAGCCCGGGGGTTGAGGAGGGGAGCAGAGGGGGACCATGAGAGAAAATTATAAAGCGCTGTATATATTTTGCTTGTATGTTTTTGCTGTCATCCTTCGACACTCACCCCGCTTTACGTTCTTTCCATATTGAGAGGCGTAAGGCAAGGCAGCACTCAGATGCGCGCGGGGCTGTGGTCTTGGAGACACCAGGCGGGTGCTCAGTGCAGAAGGCATCCTGAGGCTGTCTGGCCGGGCGGCCAGCTCTGACACCTGCCTCCCAGGGAAGGGAACTCTTCTTCCCTCTTTCACTCATCTCAGGGTTCAGGGGCATCCTGCAGGCAGAGATAAAAGTGTTCCCCACAGTTCCTGTGAGTGCCTAGGCCCTAGGCTGAACCTATGACTTCTTAGTCAAATGCACCAAGAGCCAGAGACTCCTCAGGCTCCTGGTGCGGCCCCCAGCAGCCTGGGCACCCTGTAGACTTCAGGTGGAGCGGCCATCAGTCTGATTCTCAGACCACACCTGGCCTTGTCTTCCTGCCAACAACCTGCAGAGGCTTATAAGGTCAGTCACTGAGGTCACCCTGAGCACGTTTCCTCCACTGATCCCCAGAAGCGCCCATCAGGAAACAGTATCTCACAATAGGAGAAAAACTACTGACACCTTCTTTTGTAGGTCGGCCCAGGACACAGGGCAAAGCTGTCATTCCTGTGACAGGTCTCAGACATTTCATTTAAGGTTAAATAAATAATATTCACATGATGGCGTATTATAGAGCTGTAAACATGGAGGAACTTGAACCAAAGGCAACAGGGGGATGGATCTTAGGGGTGTGAGTAGATGGAGCAGGTGAATGAACATTCTCCAGGCAGGATGGCAGTCACTTTTGCAAAGCTTGGAAGCAGAGATGGCCTTGTCATTGCCTGGTGGTACATGCATTGTACCCAGGTCAGTCATTACTCACCACCCACCTGACCCAGTGGTCAGACTAGATCACAGGTATTTGTGTCCTTATTATCCTTAAGATATATGCATTTCTGTATGTATCAAATGTTACCCAAGAAGATGTTTCAGGGTGCCATCTCCCAGAGTCTTATGGTCATTTGAAGCCCTAAGCTCTGAATTTTGGGCTCCCCCCTCCCTGAATCATTTCTGTCTTAGTTTGGGGAGATTTGGTAAGAGACCATCCACCACTCCTATCTGCTGTTTGTTTTGGAGAGAAGTGGGAGGGGGAGGGCTGATCACCCCTCTCTCGGGGGCTGTGTGTTAAGAATCCATCCACATCATTCGACTAGTGAAGCCCGACTTCCCACCCTGTAAGCTTATTTTGAGTAGAAAACTTGTCCCAGTGACGCTCGTGCTTTTGAGGGCGAGAAAAATCGTTTTGTTACTGTGGTTCTTGGGAGTGCTGTTGTCATGGTGGCCGTCTCCCTTTTCCGGTGTTCTGGGAGTAGGAACTTGCTCTCTGCCTGGTGGCCCTTTCAGGGGCTGTGAGCACGTGGTGGGGGAGCCCGGGTTCCTTGGGGGCTGCCTTGCACCCACACACAGACTTCAGGCTCCTGAAGAGGGGGCCGTGGCTCAGCTGAGCAGCTGAGGGTGAGGCCGGCTTCCCGGTGCCCACCTGGACACCCTCACGCTGTCACATGGGGCTTTCAGGCATTGTCACTCCTTCAGTGAGGTTTAATTGTCTGTGTATCACCAAGTGATTCATAAATACATATACATATGAATGTAGTTCTCAATTCCCAGTGAAACCTTTAAGATGGTTATTAGAAACCACAATTTATGTGTAAAACTCTTAAAGAAGAAGAAAATACTTCTGTCTGTGTTTTAATGGAAGGCCTTTGTGTGTATCTCATTCTCCTATCTGCAGCCGTGCGGGCACCCTCGGCAGGTGCTGTCCATAGCTGGCCGTTTCTGTGGACCTGCTAAGTTGTTAGGTGGCGATCCACACTTCCCCTACATCCCCTCGCCCTTTTCCTATAGAGAAACAGGCGATGTGACTTTTTAACCGGGGACAGTTTGCAGGCCTGCTTTTATAATCCAGATGTCCTGGAAAGCCACCTTCTCAGTCCCCCCAGAATCTGGCTGCTGTGATCTTTGAAGAGTCTGAGCTGAGATCAATTAGCTGCTTTTAGCCCTGGCACCAGGCTGGTAGGAATGTCCTCGGGCTGTGGGAGGGGCCCTCAAGGAGGCACCAGAGATGCTATAAAGCCCTACTCTAGGGACTAGGTGTTTGCTGCAATACTGGTGACCAGATTGTTTCCTTCTGATAATGGAGACTTCATCATTTAGAGATGGCAAGTTAAGATACTTTTATTGAATGAACTTCCTGCGAAGTTTCTGAGCCATAGTTGGGGTTTATGACATAATTACTGTACATGTTGATAACATCTTTTATCATAATTGTTTTTCATTGTTTTTAATAAAGGGATAAAAATAATAGGAGACATTTTAGAAAGTGGGGTTTTTTTTGTTCTTTTATTCATGATACTAAAAATTACCCAAAATAAGATATTTTACGAAAAAAGGATTTTGTTCCAAAAGTGACTAATTTAAATCAGTTTATACAATGAACTTGCTAATGATCCTCAGTCTCGAGGAGTGTAATGCTTTTATACTGTTATCATTTTTTATGAATAGAATTATACAAAAAAGTTCCTATTGTGTTGTACAGTGAGTCTCACACAACCATCCTTTATCAACAGATGGCAACCAGCACATGAAAAATAATTAAAAAATAAAATGAAAAGAAACCGAGAATGAATTAAAGTGCTTCTTTGCGTTCTGATCTGCATTTTTGGTTTAGAATTTTTATGGTGAATTGCCATATTATCTGTTATATCAGTTCACAATGAGACTCCTATCAGACATAAAACAGATTTATAATACCATTAAAATACAATATCAAAGAATGAATAAGCAATTCAATAAAATTACAATAACACAAAGATAAAATGAAAGCCTTTTCAATAACAGTTTTATGCAAGAACATTTTGCAGATAAATATGTGTTTATAGATCTTTTAAATGTACATTTATTATACTGTTCCTAATAGAGCCACAGGGGTTAATTTTTCCTGTGTGTTGTCTTTTATAAGTGGTTTAAAAGCTAGCTGCAAAACTCTTCAATAGATTGTTTGGAATCTTTGAATTGATTTTGGTAAAGGGAGCTTTTACAGTCCTTCAGCCGAATGCTCACACGCGCAAATGAGTCAATAGGGCTGGGCCCGCTCACGGGGTGGGGAGGGCGGGGCAGCAGGGGCCCCCGCGGCCACCTGGGACCCAGACATGAAAGCGCCGAGGAGGGAGAAGTTTACAGATGAAGTTTGATCTGTGCTCTGCCCACCCCGGATGTTCAGGTCTGGTTTCCGGAAGGAGAGTTAATAAAAGCCAAGGATGACAAGCCTCCCTCCTTGGGAGTGAGGGCTGAGCGGGCAGGCAGCAGGGAGGCCTGTGGGCCGTGTGTGTGTGCACTCTGGGTCAGGCTGCTCTCCCCACACCTGGCCGGTGCATCTTAATTACACATCCTGTTTCCTTCGTTTGTCTTTTATTTAAGCAGGGAGCTCCCCAGGCCTTCTGTGATCCTTGCCATGCTCAGCCAGTGGGGTCAGGATGGCAGGAAGCCTGGGGTAAGGATGCTTGGATCAGGAGACGCCGGGGAGCTTCTGAATCTCTGGCAGGGCCCAGGCA
>NW_003852530.1:2790121-2805121 GCF_000181295.1 Otolemur garnettii | reverse complement strand
GAACTGAATTTTAAGTTGTATTTCATTTTAATTAGTTTAAACATAACTGGTCACATGGATGATACATACAGCTCTACATCTTTCTCCTGTGGTTCTGCACTCGCTCCCCTGACCTAAGTCAGAGTCTGCTGATTCATACTTTCCGACCGTGGGAGGGAAGATAGGGCCTCCTCGGAGCAGTGGTGTGCACTGACACGCAGCAGCAGCAGCAGCAAAATGCTTTTTTTTAAATTATTATTATTGTCTCACGTCCGTCTCACAGAAGCCCTGTGAAAAGTTAATGTCACTACTCCCATTTTACAGATGGGGAAACTAAGACTTGAAGATAAGGAGATGGAGAAGCCAGTGAATGGATCTCACCCAGGACTTTTATCTCCTGGCCCCTGTGCTCAGGCCCCTGCACCCTGGGCTCTGGGGTGGAGCCCATGAGTCACCCAGGGAAGCAAGTTCCTTTTCATAGCTCCTGATATCTGGCCACCATGTCATCTCCCCATGTCCCTGATGGGGGTTCTGTAGGACCAAGGCCTCCTTTCCTGCAAGAAACAAGCCTTTATACCAGAAGCCACAGACTCTGTCCCTGAAGAAGACCGTCGGGTGGGGAAGGCGGGCCAGAACACAGCAGGACTCCGGGGCACCTGTTCCGTCTCTCTCTCTTCACCCCATCTTCTCCCACCTCCCCAGACACTAAGGCTCTAGGAGTTGGAAGTAGGGGGAGAGGGACTGTGCATAGGGGAAGTTGAACTGATAAGTAAATCCGTGGCCAGAGTGTAAGGGGTATTCCTGTGTTACCCCACCATCCTACATTACCCTCCACCACCATCCTATCCCAACCTACTCAAAGTTTACCAGATTTTATAAAAGTAGTCAAAACAGGGTAGGGCATAGCCCAGAGACAGACTGACTTACTGCTGGGAAAATCCTTGGCTGAGAGAATTTTGGATATTGGAAGTTTTTTTAGCCACCATCTTTCCGAGGTGACCACCTGCTTCCCTGGGCTTAAGAGGCTGAGCTGATGGAACAAGCACGTGTTTCCTAGACATGGCAATGAGTCTTCCATTTGCACGGGTGGGACCCGGGGAGGGGTTGATCCTGTCACCATGGGGGTCCAGCTTTAGTCACTGTAGGGATTGTCATTGCTGGTGGAAAATTATAACTTCTACAACCGGAAATAGCTTCTTTACTGAAAGCTTGCCACGTGCCAGGCACTGTGCTTCATGTGCATGATTCCCTTAATAACAATTCTCAGAGGAGGGTACTTTTATTCTCAATTTAAAGGTGAGAATCAGGCAGGACTTGGTGGCTCACACCTGTAATCCTAGCACTCCGGGAGGCAGAGGCAGGTGGATTATTTGAGCTCCGGAGTTAGAGACTAGCCTGAGCAAGAGTGAGACCTATCTCTACTAAAAATAGAAAAACTAGCTGGGTGTTGTAGTGAGCATCTGTAGTCCCAGCTACTTGGGAGACTGAGGCAGGAGGATCACTTGAGCCCAGGAGTTTGAGGTGGCCGTGAGCTGTGACGCCACGGCTGGCCCTCTATCCAAGGTGACAGAATGAGACTCAGTCTCCATCAGTCAATCAAGGTGAGCATTCAATCAGTCAATCAAAGTGAAAATCAGAAACTTAGGGAAGTTTAGTAACTTGCCCAAGTTGCCCAGAAGGTCAGGATGGAGCAGAGGATGAACCTCGCCTCGGCCCATGAGACCGTAGTGTCCTTTGTCATCATGCAGTATGCACTGCAGATCCGCCAGCTTGCCCAACTCTGTCCCTTGCTGTTTAACTCCGCCCTGAGCTCTGGGTCCCCATGTCCATCCATCCGTCCATCCATGCTGCCGATACTTGTAGACCCCCCTGGGTGCCAGAACTTAGGATCAGTGCTGTACCAAAAAGAAACAGGGAAACCTGTGGGACGGCCCCAGATGCCCTGGAGCTCCCGTCTGCTGAGGAAGATGAAGGACACCTCTGTGGGTTCTGCCCAGGTCTGCCCCACACCCTCTTCTTCTGCTCATTCAATTCTTAATCTTCAGTTTTGATCCGCTGGCATCCAAGAGGCAGCTCGGAGAACAAGAGGCTTGTTATCTGGGCCCACGGTGGGAGAAAGATGTGAGAAAGTTGGGATGCTTAGTAGAGGCTCAGCAAACCGTGTGATGTGACAGCATAATGAACGGGACCTGCAGCTCTGGGGATACGGAAGATGTTGCTCAGGTTCAGGGAAAGAAGACACACTGGCATGCTCCTTCCTGTAGTCGCAGAGTGCTCGGAGGGCTCTGGGCACCTGGCGTGTGTTGCAGCACTTTGAGTGGGTGTGTGTGGAGCACCAGCCCAGGCCGGCACTGGCTGGGGCTGGGCCAGCACGGTAGGTCATCTTCAGGGGCGTCGGAGGATGGCGCTGACAGAGGCCAGTGATTGTGATGTGGGCGTCATGGTGAAGTTGGGTGTGCACGGGATGGGAACATGGGGGCGATGGAGAAGACTAGGGGTGGCTTCCTGAAATTGGTGGCCCAGCTACAGTCTTCAGAATGGTCTTTCGTCTTTGGGCCACATCCTGCAAAGCTTTGCAAAAGAGGCCGCTCTGGGAAGATGATGAAATTCTGTGCGTGATACGCTGGCCCTTCATAAAGTTTTGAGAACACAAAAATCAAGATGCGTGTGATTTTCATGGTAGAAACAAGTGCAGAAGCCCTTCCAGCAACACTGCCAAGAGCAGAGAATTGACACTGGCACGTCTAAATCACAAAGGATGCCGTCGACTGTGTTTCTTGGAAGTGAAATAATGGACCGTCTGTCTCAAAACTTTTGTAGTGATCTCCAATCCCTTTATTTTTTCCTTCATTTTTCTGCCTTTAGGGCCTATCTCCCGACCTTTCTTGACCTGTCTGTGAATCCATGGTACTTGTTCCTGTTGACTGGTTCAGATGTGTTCTCCTCCTGAGTTAAGTGTCACGCGTTACGAGGAGAGAGTGTCCTGGTCCTGGTGTCTCTGCCTCCTCCAGGGCTGAGTTGCCCTGGTGTCTCTGCCCTCTGAGTTGCCCTGGTGTCTCTGCCCTCCTCCAGGGCTGAGTTGCCCTGACTCCAGGACTCAGGAGGTCATCTTTCCACCTTGTAGCAGAGAGCCGCCCAGCCCGCCCAGCCTGCCCAGCGAGAAGTTCCGTTTCTCCTTCAACGCAGAATCTTCATCCTATGCTCTCTCCCTCTCCAGCCCCTTGTCTCCCCCTCGCTGGTGGTTAGTGCACATGCTGTCACTAGTGTGGGGAAATGGTGGCACCAAGAGACCTCAGGGCACCTCCTCCCCAGTCCTGAAGTCATGGCCACCACTGTCGTGTCTGCTGGGGATGGCCTTCAACGCCACTAGTGTGTCTCCATGCCAGGAAAACCTCGCATCAGGCCATGTAGCAGGGGCAGCTGGGAAAAGCAGTGTGCTGAGCCCATCTGCTCATGGAGGGAGTCCGCTCCTGGGCTGGCCTTGGAGGACATGGCAGGCTGGTGGCCTGTCATGGTGGGTGGGCCACTCCCAGGAGTTGGGAGGCTTGCAATCCCGCGTCTTGGCTGTGTAGTTAACTCCTCCTGGTCTCCTGGGTGCTCTTTCCCTGTTTGGGGCCTCACGTTCTCCTCTGTGGAATGAAGCGCTGGACGTGGTGCCCATCTCTAAGACTCCTGCCTCCTCCTTAGCTGTAGATGATGGAGTGGTGAGCAGGCACAGCCAGGAACTTCCGCAGGGTCTTGGGGGATGTGCCCCGGTTGCTCACTTTTCCCGTGCAAGTGCATGGACCGGGTGGGGACCAGTGAGCAGGGCAGGTTCTGGGCGCACAGTGGCTGGAGATGTGCTGCCTCTGTCTGCAGGGGGGTCTGACTGGCAGAGTGACTACGAGTGCGTTTTCTTCCCACGTCACCCCTGCAGCCCTGTGGCCCTCTGAGTTCCCCAGGGAAAGAAACAAACCTAGGAGCCCTCACACTTTCCTTTCCACAAAAGATTGAGAGCCGCTCCTAAGACGGGTGCCAGCCCACGGTGGTTGTCCACACTGGAGAAGGTTAACAAACAGTCGGGCCAGGGTGACCCCTAGCCGTGGCCTGACTGGTGACAACTCTTGGGCTGTCTTTGTTTTGCCTGTTAGGTGAATGTTCCAATGCATTTTTCCTTATTATGACTTGATTAAGGACACAATAAACCCTTGCCATGATTCTTATCTATTTGCGGTAATGTCTCTCAGTTCAAATTCCAGAGATTAGCTTGTTTTCCAAACACTATATGAAGGACAGACTTTACCCCATTGTTTGTGCCTTGCCAACACAGCCATAGCCACCACCCACCGCTGCCAAACACAAGCTGCTGGCCACACCTGCACGTCACCAGCATGGGGAGAAGCCCCGAGACTGTCGGAGAGGGAGGCAGAGCATTAGGGATTTCAATTCCACTTTATTTTCAACTTGAAATGGAGGGAAACAGACAAAAAACAAATAAGAAAGCTAAACAGTTGCATGAGAGCTAGCAATTTGCTGGGCTCCCGATGACAGACACCGCATTATCATAATTGTCTCTTGTACATGATAGGACAGAAAAATAATAATGTCATTTTATTTATAGCTGGGGTGGCCCCTTTATGAGAGTCATACAAGTTTCTGCCAAGTGGAGTCGGTCGGATGACATCTTTTGATCAGGTCTGTCCAAAGACATCAAAGATGAATGGCAGGTAATGGATACCCAATGACAAACCAAATCTAAAACAGAAATAAGGCTGCCAGAGCCTGCCAGTTACCCATTAAAGGCCCGCCTAAGGACGGCAGACTGCTTGACACATTGGCCGAACACCTAAATCAGCCAAGCGTCAGTGCTAAAATTGTGTATTATCATTGGAAATGGCTATTATTTCCTCGGTAACATTTCTGTTAAGGCTTTGTTTGTGTACGACTGACCCACAGTCAGAAGTGGAGTTCAAGGCAGAGGCTCCTTGGCTCCGACCATTCATTACCCGGTCTTAATTACGGGGTCCTGATGGAACCCCACCCCCGGCTCTGCGTCCTGCTCAGGTGGAGAGGTGGTCTGGGTCCAGTGAGAGGGTGGGCCGGGCCTCCTGTCCCCTGTCCTGCGTTTCTCCACATCCCCAGCATCTGTCTGTCTGTCCTGCCCCCCCCCCGCCCCCAGACATATGTAGTTGGCCCTATCGTAGGCCACACAAAGCCCGGAACCTTCCCAGAACATGGGGAGGGGAGGACCAAACAGATGGAAAGAGGGGAAGGGTACAATGGCACTCTTTTCTACCCAGTCTGAGGGAGCGGGGTGGGCACTTGGCTTTCTCTGCAGCCAGCGCAGTCTGTACATACAGAAATGGGTAGAGGCAGCTTCCAAAATTATGGGAATAGATACGATTTTTTTTTCCCCTCAAGCCCTTGAGTTATGTAATTAAGTTGGGCTTCGTAGAGATGTTATTTAAAAGGCTTTGGTGGGGAACAAAATTTACTATCTTTTTTTTTTTTTTTTGGCTTCTAATTTGTGGGGGTGGGATGAGGTGGAATATACAAAGAGATATTCGGGGAAATATTTAGAAACAAGGACTCCAAGACTCCAGGAGAGAAGTCTAAATCCTCATGTCCCAGGGGACGCACAGGTGGTGCTGTGGGTAATTTTTAATTCTGCAGCGTATGCTGGAATGTTAAAAAATATTATTAAACATTGAAATGAGTCTACTAGTTAAGTAATTAGTATGTTTCTCTTTCTTTGAATAATCCCGATGCATCTTCTTTTTTTTCCTGCCTCCATTTTTATATACACGTCGTAACCCTAAAGAACATATTTGGAAGCATAATTAGTTATAATTAGAAGCAAACAGACCCAGCCCAGGGTACCACCAATTTATTATAAAGAATTTCAGGTAATGGTGGTTTTTTTTTTTTGGCTATTCAGTGAGAGTTCTGGATTTACACACATGTGCATCCACATGGGTGTGCACACACCTTTATACGCACCCCCCCCCCCAAGAAAGAGCCAGGGATGGAAGTTGCCTCCTTTTCTTGGCTCTGGAAAGTTTTACAGACCTCCTGTTTCTGGATCACTTTGCATTAACTCTTGTCTTTAAGTAACGGAGACACTGTGTCAAAGCCGGAGCATCACTTCTTGGTGATGAGAAGAAGACAGACATTTGACTGTTAGGCCTCTTGGCAGGAAATTTGGTAGTGAAGTCCCATCTAATTTGTCAAGCTCAGCAGTGGTCTTCGCTTCGAAGGAAGCTTGCGGCCCAGCCCCACGTGTCACCTGTCTGGGGGAGACCCTGCAGCCCCATCTGAAGTGACAGGCCACGTATGTCAGGCCGCCCCTGGGACGAGCTCCACAACGATGCCTTCAGTCATTGAGTGGGGAGGGGACACCTGTACCCCACTCCCCGGCCAGGGCAGGCTGGCACCTCCTTTGACATTTGACCGTTATAAAAAAAAAAAAAAAAAAAAAAAACCCAGCTCCTACCCCTTCTACTGGTGGCTTCCACCCCAAACTTCTATGTAAATGAAAGTTTAAACAAATCTGTGATCATGTTGGCTTTCAAGTGAGAATTTTTTTTTTAAATTTCTCTTGAATTATGTAAAGATGCATCACAAGATATTTACGATTTTTTTTTAAAAACAGATATTCTTTTTATATACTGATAAAATTGGAAACTTGGAAGCATATTTGGCAAGTGTAAACAGATGGTTAAAGATATTTGCTGGGAAGTATCAGAAACAGTTATTCCTGACTTGCCTGCTTGGCTAAACATTGCTCTGAAAAGTCAACTCCTGGGGCACAAAGCAGGAGACGCGGGTCCCCTCTTGCCCTACACGGTGGGCAGTGGCTCTGCTTCCTCTGTCACCATTCCGTAGGTGAAACCTGCCCGGGGAACGCGTATCCTCTTCTCTCTTTACCCATAAACTCCACGAGGGGTTGGTTCCTTAGCAGCTGAGCGGGAAGGCTTCCGCGCTGTCTCCTTAATTAAGGAACCCTGCTGCAGGGAGCTGGCTCGCAGGGAGCCGGGCACCTTTCCCCTTCTCCAGCTAAGGTACGAAATTAGCGCTTTTCCTGTGCTCCGGGGAACCGATCATATTATTCATAAGAGCTCCATGCAGGGAGGTTTCCTGTCCCTTCAAAGGCAATGGATGTAAAGTTTCATAAAGGAAGTTACTGGGAAGAAAGAAAAGATGAAACTGACATACTGCCGCCTCTTCCGTCTTCTTTTTTTTTTTTTTTGTTATGTTCCTTCCAGATAGCAGAATCCACCACACAAAACATTTCCAACAACGAAATCAACAGTTCAGAGGTGATTTAGTGGAAAGCATAGAATTTTGCGAAATTTTCTAAGAGTGTGTGCATGCGTGTGTGTGTGCATGCGTGTGTGTGTGTATGCGTGTGTGTGTGCATGTGCGTATGTATGTATGTGTGTGCATGTGTGTATGTATGTGTGTGTGCATGTGTGTATGTATGCGTGTGTGTGTGCATGTGTGTATGCATGTATGTGTGTGTATGTATGTGTGTGTGCATGTGTGTATGTATGCGTGTGTGTATGTATGTGTGCATGTACGTGTGCGTGTGTGCATGCCTGTACGTGGGAAGGAGTCACTAGAGATCGGGGTGCCAAAGCAGGGGAAGCTGTTGTATTTTTTTACAAGCTGATAAAACACGAACGCTCGTGGCACTTGCTAATCTGAAATGCTTTTAGTAGAATTGTTCAGTAGCAATAATCTGTCAACAGATTACAATTTTGCTTAATTTTAATGTGGCTAACTTAAGATGGTTGTATAGTAAATTTATGCAACTGATCACAGTTATTAAATTACTGCATCTGTGAAGGAAGCAATCAAACCCCTTATTACAGTTGCTGTGAGTGAATGCTAAATGTCAAGGAGTTACCAGCGCGCTGCGGGGAATCGCGCTCCAGTTAAAGATGCATAAAATATCAGCACTTTTTTAATGCTTGCGCATTCAACAAAGACTCCCATCATAATTAACTGGTATGGAAATAAATAATTTTTACAAACTACCTTAGAAACAGTTGTGCTATAGTTTTTGTCAAAGTCTGCAGCTCTACGGCGATATTTAAGCCCTCAGACGCATTTTCCTCTCGCTCACATATGCTATAAAATATTTAAATCTCACAGAGAGGTTTGAAAATGATATTATAAATCCAACTCTCTCCCTGCTAAGAAGTAATTTATGATGATTAATTTAATTATACGTTTTTAAGGTTTTGATATTTTAAAAACTCCAGATTAATTTTTTTTTTCTTTTTGGTTATGGTCCCGGTTTGACGGTTCAGGGAAGAGGGGGAGATTCTTTCTGTAAACAGCCCAAGATGCATGTGGTGCCGCGGGGCCTCCAGGAAGGTGGGGAGGAAGATTCACGGGCGTGGGAGCTGCCACCAGGCAGCTGGGCCTGGATCCTGGCCCTGCACGATCAGTCCTGTCCCCTTGAGCAAGTTTCTCAGAGTCCCCCTCTTCGAAAGGCGACACTTCATGGAACCCTTGTGGGGAGTACCTGGGTTAATGCGTGGAAGGGTCTGGAATGGCACCTGGCCCTGGTAAGGACTCACTGAATGTCAGTATTGTTAGTGTGAATCTTTCCACCCAGATCCTTCCACAAAAAGATCTGCATTTCTGAATCCTGTTTGCTTTTGCTGGTATGAGCCTACATCCCATTCCATGGATGACAGTTGAACCAGCGGGCTTGACAGATAGCCTTGGCAGTGTGAGAAATCTGGCCCTCATGTGAGGCTTTGGGGCCTTTGTGGGTAAGAAGTGCCTGGTAGAGGAGGCAGAAGGCAGGCAGGGCTTCCCCGGCTCCCACCACATAGGGCCCTCGCCCCTGGGCCGTTCTGTCTACTCAGTAACCCAGCGGGCAGGTCAGAGTGCCACCTGGACCCTGTCTCTACCAGGCAAGCTGCTCATACTGCTATGAGCGGAGCCCTCTGCACCGGTGGCTTTCAGCTCAGCGTGAACCTGCTGGCGCCCCAGCACACTAAGCACCTTGGTGAGCAGAGAGGCTGCTGGTCCTTCCCATGCTGCAGCGTAACCAGGGTTGGGGTGCAAACCTAGGCCCTCTCCTCCCTGCTGTGGCCATGACGGGCCAGTTCACAGGACACACGGCGTGCAGCTCAGCTTCTCGGCTGTGTTTGATTGCTTTCCCAGAGAGATCAGAAGGAAGGGTTGGCTGGGTGGGTGCTCTGAGATGTCCATCGTCCCTCGATTCAGTGGCAGACTCTGCCTGTGAATCTGGCTTCATCTTGCCGAGCTTGTGCATTTGGGGAAGGTCTGTTTGCAGTCGCTATTCAAGTGTATTTGAAGGATAACTTTGTGGGGCAGTCAGATTCACGCAGAGGTCCACTACGCATATGTGGATGGATGTGTGCGTGTGCCTTCATGTGTAAGCACATGTTTGTGTGTCTGTGTTTACATACGTGTGTGTGTCATCTGTGTTAAAAACGAAAATGCGCCCAACCCATGTTACTTATCCGTGACATCTTACTTTCATCCAGTGAGGAATGGGGAACACTACTCCAAATTTAGGTTATTTTATTCTATTTTTTGGAGATAGAGTCTCACTATGTTGCCCTGGGTAGAGTGCTGTGGCATCACAGCTCACAGCAACCTCAAACTCTTGGGTTTAAGCGATTCTCTTGCTTCAGCTTCCCAAGTAGCTGGGACTACAGGCGCCCGCCACAACGCCCGACTGTTTTTTGTTGCAGTTGTCATTGCTATTTAGCAGGCCTGGGGCAGATTTGAACCCGCCAGCCTCAGTGTATGTGGTTGGCGCTGTATCCACTGTGCTATGGGTGCTGAGCCTAAGTTTAGGTCTTATTAAACTGAAACCTTTGGCTTATGAATGCTCTTGTTTTGACTTGTGGCCTCCTGGGAACAAGTCTCACTTTGGATACGGACGTGCAACTTGGGGATAGATGTGGCATCTTTGTATATTTTTTAACCTGTACACCCTGAGGAGGGGTGTGTGTGTGTGTATTTATACATATTTGTGTATATGTAATATTTGAGTGTTCTTAAGGTAACAGTAAACACAAAGGTCAACTAGGGTGATGTCTGTGTGCTTGGGAATGAGGAAGAGACAGATTTTAGTTAACGAAACAGTCAAACTATAGGCTGTCTTGAAAGGAATGCATTTTACTTTAAATTTTTATTTGCACCTGTTTCTGAAATGACCACAAATATTGGGTCCCCTGGATTGAATGTCTGTGACCAGGCATGAGTCTGTTGTGACTTTCTGTGTGTTAGTGCATTTCTTCTGGAGCAGGTAGGGTGTTATGCAGAGTCTCCCGGTCTCTGCACACTGGGCACACTGTCCTCCTTCCTGGACATGGTCATAACATGCAGCCCAGTATTGTCCAGGGCCAGCCCCAGGCCCCCACATGCCCTGAATGACACCGGCTGTTTTTGCCTAATTAAGGGGGTGTCCAGGCTTTACAAACTTTATTTACAGGACCCCTTGCCTGCCCTTTTGAGCATAAGGAAGGTTGTCAGGGGCTGCCTGGGCTGAGAGCTCAGGTGGTTGTCTAGACCAGCGTTTTTCAACCTTTTTTATCTCACGGCACACTTGAACCTATGTTAAACTTCCATGGCACACTTAAATTACGTTGATCAAAAAAATAAAAAAGAGTTAAAAAAAAAAAACCAATACACTCACTGTGCTCTGATTTTTTTCAAAAATAATTTAATGAATGACCTATAAAAATTATCTTGCCACACCCAAGATCCTCTCAGGCCGTGGCACACCAGTTGAAAATCGCTGGTCTAGATAATCATTGTAACTAAGTCTATATTCATGGTGTAGATTCTGCTCTGTGGGGTGTAACAGGAGCCCAGGATAACTGAGTTCTAATCCTGGGTTCCACCCCCACCCAGCTATGAGTCTAGGACACAATGTCCCCATCTGTGAACTGGGGAAACAACCAAACCTACCTCCTGGGTAAGTGGGAGGAGAATAGGAAGGAGTGTAAGTGAGACTGCCAGCCAAATGATCAAAAATAACACAGGAGACACACCAGCTGCCCGCATCTCTGCGTCCTGAGGGCAGCAATGCCAGGCAGACCCCAGTGCTGTCCTGGGTGTGGCTTCCTGAGTATTCAGGTGTATTTTTCTGAGCACCTGGAACTCCCCCCGGCCACACCCTCTTGTCACCTGCCAGGTGAGCCCGATGGGTGGGCCTTGCAGTACCCCACTGTTGGGGCATCCCCCACTCTGTGCCCATGCCCAGCACTGGGCTGGTGCCTTCCTGCTGGACACATCTCTGCTGGACCACTGCAGGTCCCCTGCCGTTCATTTTGGTTATTTCTGTGTTGTTCTAACTGTGGACAAGACGGTGTGACCAGGACGCGGTGTTCCTGGAAGGTGCTAAGTTTTAATCCAGACAGTAGCCCCGTATGCCTGCTGCCATTTGCCTTGTTACATAACTTGACATTAGAGGTGGGGCTAGCCACCAAAGCCAGGAGCCCAGTGAATCCTGTTTTCATCGGGGCTGGAAGCTTTTGGGGACCAGAGGGCCCTGTCACCAGCCCTGAAAGCGAAACTCGGTGGTATCCCTCCTATCTGAGCCCTCAACACGTACTTCTCCTTGAACTGAAATTCCCCGAACCCCCTTTCCCCCCACACGGAACCCCCCATCCCAGCCTTCCTTGTCTCACCATAGCTCCCGTGGTAGCCAGGGAGGAAAAAAAAAAACAAAACGATTTTTAAAGATTTGCTAATGGTAATGAAAAATATTCTGATACAGCATTAAGGATTTTGCTCCGGAAACGTGTTTAATGTAAATATGCTGTCAGAGTCCCTTCCCGTAATTGACGCCAGCCGATGATTAGCGGTGTTCTCGGGGTGTTTCTGCATAATCTTACATTTTGACAGAACTCCTCAGCCACATTTTATTGTCAGCGTTCCGCAATCAGTAGGATTTTCTTCCCCGACAACATTTACTTTGTCATTATAAATCTTGTAAGTGGTCATTTAACTGGGTTGGTGTGCACGGAGGGGTATCATTACGGGCTCATTTGGGGATACGAATTTCTACCAGGAAACCCTCGTGAAAAGTCAACTTTTATTTTACTTTATTTATTTATTTTTTTTACCAACTTACACCCACTTAGCAGCCCCAACCCTTGGTTTATGGGGCAACCATTGGCTGCCAGGGACTCTGTGGCCCCCGTGGGACCCAGAATGAGAGACCGAGTGGTGTGTGTCAGCGGGAGGGAGAGCTGGACCCACCCCGGGCGCTCCATCCTCGGGGAGGCCAGTTACAACTAACTTTCCAAACTGCTTTTTTTTTTTTCCTTCTTTCCTTTTTTTCTTGACGTTGAGTTCATCTTTGGTGATACAGAAAAAAAAAAAAATTGGTGTTCAATTATAATCATATTCAAGTGCCCGAAATTAAACCGCCCTAATCCATAAGCATTCATAACTGCATACGGTTAAGTTACATTAATAGTCAATATAATAAACCGTCACCTTTATTGAAGCTGCTCTTGTTTCTACAGCAGCTCTTTAATCTATCTCAATAGATTTCTGGTGCACAGCAAGTATGGATTTGGCCAGTGACAAGGGTTAGAGTAGTCCTGTAGAGCATTTACTTGTAACTCTGAAAAGCCCACATTCATCAGAGGGGGAAGTCGATCAGATTGTACCAGAATCGATGGACGGCTTGTGGGATCCCTCTTAGGCTCGTAATGCGTTCGCCTTCTATGGAGAGAATTAACACGCACTCACACACACACACACAGTGTCTCTCTCTCACACACACACACACACTTCTCTGTCTTAAAGCCATTTATCTCTGAATGTCAAATTGCAATAATTAACCATTATTGATCTCAAATTCAATTAACTTCATTAACATGGGTCATGATGAGGGTGCTTGTAAGGGAAAGGCATTTGACAGGTGTCTCTGCTTGTGTGACGTTCCATGTTCCTTAACTCTCAGTGGTGGCTATGAACTGTTCAGACCATCCCCTTGGAAAGAGGCAGCCAGTAGAAGTGGCCACGCTGAGAATGGGCTCAGCGGACAGGGTATTTGTCCTTGTGGGTCCTTCCTGTGACTTCGCACCGTCGGAATCAGAGAGGTACCGGGCAGCATTTGAGCCCCATTGTGACGTGTGGACGTGGGCCTTTTCCCACACAGGTGCACTAATCCCCGGCCGCCAGGGGACAGCAACTCAGGCGTCCACTTCCTGCTCTCCTGGCCCTTGGAGCCTTGTCACAGATTATGGCATTCCTGAGCTTCTGGGTTTTGCTTAACCCAGAAATTGTTTCTTCTGTTTGTGTTTGAGTTTAAAACCTACCTTCTATCTTGAAGAGGGAGGAGAGGGAAGGATCCAGAATCAGGATGAGCAGAGAGCTCTGGGCGCTCTGCTGTGTGGCACCTGCCGCTTAACCTGCTGTGTTCATTCTGGGTCTCACCCAGTCCTCCCTGGTAGGTGATATTGCTCCATTCTGCCCCTGGGAAGGAAGACAGAGGCTCAGAGAGGTGCCAACAGTGTGCCACGCCCTGCCAGGGAGCACGGCACACCTCCAGCCTGTCGCCCCCTCCGAGAGTTAAGGAACCAGTCCTCTTGTTCCTTTGTCCTGGCGCAGGATTTTTTTCGTGTGAGTTGTGGGGAGACACAGCGAGGCGCAATCAGCTCTAGATTCTGATTGCCAATCCCAGGTCTGTGTCTGGTCCCTGACGTTCTCCCCGAGCCTTGGTCTCTGTGTGCCTGGGACGGACCACAAGGTGGGGCGCACCCTCCTCCCCTGGCTGTCTCACAGCTGCACTGACTGAGCCCGCGCAGGGGAGGCACCCACAGAGCCCCCCAGGACCGACAGGCAGGAGGCGTTCTCGGCGGGCGGCACAGCTGCAGGTGAAGGGGCGCCCCTGCGCCTTGGTAATCAGTTCTGGGTTTGTAATTCTTTATGGAGATGCTGCTGTCGGGGCTCAAGTGTCGTAAGGAAACAAAACAAACAAGCAGACCTGAAGTCTGCCTTCCCGCTCTGTGATTGGATTTGATTCACAGCTTTATGGCTCACCCAGCCCGTGCAGGCCCCTGCCCCTTCTGGAGGCTGTGGGGTCCTCCTGTCCCACCCAGTCCCCTGTGGAAACAAGGGACCGCCTTGGTGGCTGCAGTGTCCCTGAGGGTGTACAGGGTGAGGTTGGGCTTGAGGTGGAGGGGACAGCAAAGACCCTTGGGCAGATTGGCCGACAGCTGTGTTTGGGGAGGTGAGGTGCTCCTGAGGACATGAGCAGAGTCCCAGAGTGACCTCCCCGGGGTGCAGGGGAAACACCAGGGAGCGGGAGATGCTGAGTCTCCAGAGTCCCTGAGCACTGCCCGGGGAGCGGCAGGTGATCCAGGAGACACAGGAACTCCATGCAGCTCTGTCCCTGGTGTCAAACATGGTGCCCTGCCGCGGAACCTGTCTCGGGAGACGCCTGAGTGATGGGGTTGTGGGTCCCTGCGCAGAGGGGTGGGCATTTCATGGCTGTGCTTTTTAGAAACATAATGGCTGGTCTGTAAGAGCCCAATAGAGGCAGGGAACGGCCAGGGCAGTGGGGTGGACTCGGATTATGATTGGACACGCCCAGTCTGGAGCTTCATGAGCACCTATGTTAGAATCAGAAAATCAGAAAATAAGAAAATCCAGGCCCTTGCCCAGAACTTTCTGTGGGTCTTAGGAAAGGGCAGGCAAGAGGGGAATAGCACCTCTCAGGAGCTCTCCTCACGACTGCAGAAGGGTGGCCCAGAGAGGGTTCACCCGTCACACGAATGCCTGCCCTGCCACATCCTCCTTGGGGTCGTGGGGTCAGTGAGGTGACCGCGGGGACGGCTCTGTGCCCTGTGTCTGGTGAAGACACCAGGCTCATCGCAGTGTTAGGGGGAGTCAGTGAGGTGACCACGGGGACGGCTCTGTGCTCTGTGTCTGATGAAGACACCGGGCTCATCTCAGTGTTAGGGGGAGTCAGTGAGGTGACCACGGGGACAGCTCTGTGCTCTGTGTCTGGTGAAGACACCGGGGCTC
>NW_003852530.1:2784676-2789676 GCF_000181295.1 Otolemur garnettii | reverse complement strand
GGGACAGCTCTGTGCTCTGTGTCTGGTGAAGACACCGGGGCTCATCTCAGTGTTACGGGGAGTCAGTGAGGTGACCGCAGGGACAGCTCTGTGCTCTGTGTCTGAAGACACCAGGCTCATCTCAGTGTTAGGGGGAGTCAGTGAGGTGACCGCGGGGACGGCTCTGTGCTCTGTATCTGGTGAAGACACCGGGCTCATCTCAGTGTTAGGGGGAGTCAGTGAGGTGACCGCGGGGACGGCTCTGTGCTCTGTGCCTGGTGAAGACACCGGGCTTGTCTCAGTGTCGGCCTCACAGGGACCAGGCTTAACACTGAAAGGGAGGGAGAAACCTGAGACCTGTTGGTTCCCACAAGAGGGAACCAGACCCCACCTGTGGTGTGGACACTGTGACCCTAGGTACTTTGGGTATAGCCAGCAGCCTTCCTGGCTAGGGGAAGGTGGTTTCTCCCCCCTCTTTTCACTGAAGTCAGTGACTTCAGCACAGAGGCAACTCATGTCCCTGTTTTCCCACAGTCCATTGTCACTGTGGGCAACATTGTCACCCAGAATGGCACCAGCAGAAGGAAGCCAAGACAGGAGGGTCTAGTCAAGGAGGGTCAAGTGCCGGTGGCCCTGTGGGCATCCCTCAGAGCTGTCCCCTGGGGCCTCTGTGACTTTGTGTCCAGCTCCTAGTGTGAGACCCTGCTCCCGCCCCCAGGCATGTGCTCCCAGGTGCTGCTCCCTGGAGACAGACTCTGTGTCCCCTACTGACGGTGCCTAGTACTGGTGCAGAGCCTGACATAGCAAGTGAAAAATACAAATGCAGTCTCTTTCATAACTTTTTAAATTTCACAATGGTTCCTGGATATGCACTTGTGCAAACTTCAAGCAATGCCAAAGCACAGCTCCCTTGTTCCCTGTCCTCCTGCCAGCTCGCCGCCCACGTCAGCACCCCTCCTCTGCACCCACAGGACGTCTCTGACCCCCAGGCCAGGGTCCTTTCACGGGGTGTCCACACACAACTGCACACACTCAGTCTCACGCAGAAGCCCGTTTGGGTTGTGAGACCTTTTCCTCTGCATGGCAATATGTCTTAGAGAGCTTCCCACAGGACAGTGTAGAGGACGATCCTTCCTTTTAAACTTTTTTATGCAATATAATACACAAAAAGGTCAGCGTACAGTGCAGCTTGGTGAGTTTTCCCCAAATGCACACACTTGTGCAGACAGGCCCCAGACCCAGAAGCAGAAGTACAACACTTAGGCCCCAGGTCTTAGGCCCCAGGAGTTTCTGGATTCAGACCATATATACTCTTTTGTGTCTGGAGTCTTTCACTTAATATTGTATTTGTAAGTTTCTTTTGTGGGTTGTTTTTTTTTGAGACAAGAGTCTCACTATGTCGTCCTTGGTAGAGTGCCATGGCATCACATCTCAAAGCAACCTCAAACTCTTGGGCTTAAGTGATTCTCTTGCCTCAGCCTCCCAAGTTGCTGGGACTACAGGCACCTGCCACAATGCCTGGTTAGGTTTCTATTTTTAGTAGAGACTGGGTCTCACTCTTGCTCAGGCTGGGCTTAAGCGATTCACACACTTCTGCCTCCCAGAGTGCTGGGATTACAGGCGTGAGCTGCTGCGTGAATTCAGCCTTCTTTTCTGTTATTTTAAGTAATAGTTCCTCTTCACTGCTGCGTGGTATTTTATTGCGTGGACGTGATGCCCTGTATTTATCCATTGTACTGTGGGTGAATGTTTGGATGGTTCCCAGGTCCTTTGCTGTCATGAATCAATAGCGTGCTGAGCGCTACTGATACACAGACCCCTTGATGGAATGTGCACGGGTTTCCACCGAGTATCTGTCTCGCAGCAGGTTGCTGGGTCTCGGGGGGTGTGTGTGTGGCTTTAGTAGACACTCCCAAACAGGCTGGGAGATGGTTTGGACAGATTCACGGCTGTGAATGAGAGTTCCAGTTGCTCCCTGCCTCCTCTCCCACTGGTGTTTGTGTCCCGTCATCCTTGTCAATGGCTCTGCAGTAATTCACCACATGGGTGTACTGTATTCTGTGGATACTCTCTTGGGAGTCTAAGAACACCTTTAAACAAACAGGTTCTCTTGGCCCGTGCGTGAATTTGCCTGTAGCATAGTTTGTTAGCATGGTCAGAGAGTACGTATCTTCAATTTTATTTATTCATTCTTTTGAGACAGAGCCTTCGGTAGCGTGCCGTGGCATCACAGCTTACAGCGATTCTCTTGCCTCAGCCTCCCAAGTAGCTGGGACCACAGTCGCCCACCACAATGCCCGGCTGTTTTTTGTTGCAGTTGTCGATGTTGTTTTAACTGGCTTGGGCTAGGTTCAAACCCGCCAGCCTTGGTGTATGTGGCTGGCACCGTGAACACTGTGCTACGGGCGCAGTTCACAGTTGGAGAGGTGTGGAACCAACCTGTGTATCCAGCAACTGATGAGTGGATAAAGAAAAGGTGTATATATTTTCAATTTTAATATATGCCATTGAACTCTGCTGTATAAAAGGCTGTGGCAAATAGCACACAGACCAGTTAGTGACAGAGTCCTGCTCTCATTATCTTTTGGAAAGTTTCTTTTTTTATTTTCTTTCTCTCGCTTTTATTTTCATTTCTCTGTCTGTTTATTTTTTGGTTGGATAGGGAGGAATTGAGGGTGCCTGAATCTAGTGTAAGACACTCCTAGCTCAGACTACATAAATGTCAATACAAATTTGTGAGACAAAGAGTATTTAAAAGGAAACATATGTTGTGATGCCAGCCAGTCAATAGATTTTATTTATATGTCGTTTTGGGAAAAGCTGTTTTAATAAATAGAAATGAGGTTGAACATATAGGCATTTATATGTCAGTCAAAATTATAAAACAAATTGAAACATTTGAAGCGTTGCCTTTGTTCCTTTAAGTAGGCTAAAGAGATTTTATCACTCTTCATCCGAATGGCAGTCACATGTATTAGTGAGGACTGGGTGTGTGGTGGCTGAGTACTGACTGAGCCCTAGGTCAGTGCTGGCTGAGTCTTGGCTAAATGCTAGGTCAGGGCTAGCTGAGTGCTGGGTCAGGGATGGCTGAGTGCTGGTTAAGTGCTGAGTGAGTCCTAAGTTAATGTTGGCTGAGTGCTTGGTCTGGGCTGGATGAGTGCTAAGTACTGAGTGAGTGTTTGGTAAGTGTTAGCTAAGTTCCAGGTTAATGTGGGCTGAGTGCTGGGTTGGGGCTGGCTGAGTGCTCCATGCTGAGTGAATGCTGGCTGAGTGCCAGGTCAGGCCTACCTGAGTATTGCATGCTAGGTTAAGACTGGCTCAGTGCTATGTGCTAAGTGAGTGCTGAGTGCTGTGTCAGGGCTGGCTGAGTACTGAGTGAGTGTTGGTTAAGTGCTGTGTCAGGCCTAAGTGCTGAGTACTGAGTGAGTACTGGTTGATTGCTGAGTGCTGTGTCAGGCCTAACTCCTGAGTGCTGACTGAGTGCTGGGCAAGTGCTGAGTGCTGAGTCCTGTGTCAGGGTTGGCTGAGTGGTGAGTGCTGGCCAAGTACTGAGTGCTGAGTGCTGGGTCAGGGATGGCTGAGTACTGAGTGAGTGCTGGCCAAGTACTGAGTGCTGAGTGCTGGGTCAGGGTTGGCTGAGTGCCGAGTACATGCTGGCATTGTTTCTAGCCGTAGGGTAGTCACTTGGCCATGACAGCTGCTAGGCTGGTGCCTAGTGCAAGGAGGGCAGGATGAGCATCTGTGGGGTCATTGGGAGCCTTTCCTATCCAGATTGTCCTTGTGGTGAGAACTCCTGAGCTTTGCTGGTGGCTGTAGCTTTCTACCAGAGTATCCCTGCTCTGTGAAGTGGGAGTGATGTCCCATGAAGAGATCGGAGGGTGCTTGGGCCTCCTCTGCCCAGCATTTGAGTGCAGATGAGGAAGCTGGTGGTAACTTCTACTAGACATGACCCTTGGTCCATGCTGCTTGTCAGACTAAGTGGCACCTTCCAAACTAAGTTAATTTGCTCAGGAGTCAACGAGAGCTGGGCTGCCCAGCTGCTGGAGCACACAGAGGGAGGGATATCCCTTGGATAGAGGGAGACATGCCCTGGGCATGTGCTTAGCCGTTCCAACCGTGAGAGGTGAGCTCCAGGAGAGAAGTACCAACAGTGATGCCAGTCGTAACTCCTGACCTTTCTCTAGAATTTGGAGTTTAGAGAGGACTTCTCCATCATGATCTCATCACAGAGATTAAAGAGGTGACTTTCAATGAGACGGTGAGGAAGGACTTTCTGGGAGACTCGGGGTGAGCAGGACCTTGGAGAATAGGTGGGAGGGGTGCAAATGTGGGGCAGGGCAGGTGGAGCCTGAATTGGAAGGGAGGGTGTGAGTCAGGGGAAAAGAAAAGGCACCTTGTCAGGAAGGGGCGGGGGGTGTGTGGGTGTGTGTGTGGGGGGATATGTGTGTATATGTGTGTGTGTGTGTATGCGTGTGGGGTATGTGTGTATATATGTGTGTGTGTGTACATGCATGTGTGTATGGGGGTGTGTGTGTATGCATGTGGGGTATGTGTGTATATATGTGTGTGTGTACATGCCTGTGTGTGGGTGTGTGTGTGTATGCATGCCTGTGTGTGGGGGTGTGTGTGTATATATGTGTGTGTGTGTATGCGTGTGTGTGGGTGTGTGTGTGGGGGGTATGTGTGTATATGTGTGTGTGTGTGTGCATGCCTGTGTGTGGGGGTGTGTGTGTATATATGTGTGTGTGTGTATGCGTGTGTGTGGGTGTGTGTGTGGGGGGATATGTGTGTATATATGTGTGTGTGTGTATGCGTGTGGGGTATGTGTGTATATATGTGTGTGTGTGTATGCGTGTGTGTGGGTGTGTGTGTGGGGATATGTGTGTATATATGTGTGTGTGTGTATGCGTGTGTGTGGGTGTGTGTGTGTGGGGTATGTGTGTATATATGTGTGTGTGTGTACATGCATGTGTGTATGGGGGTGTGTGTGTATGCATGCCTGTGTGTGGGTGTGTGTGTAT
>NW_003852530.1:2752326-2784455 GCF_000181295.1 Otolemur garnettii | reverse complement strand
ACATGCATGTGTGTATGGGGGTGTGTGTGTATGCATGCCTGTGTGTGGGTGTGTGTGTATGCGTGTGGGGTATGTGTGTATATATGTGTGTGTGTATGCATGCCTGTGTGTGGGTGTGTGTATGCGTGTGGGGTATGTGTGTATGGGGGTGTGTGTGTATGCATGCCTGTGTGTGGTGTGTGTGTATGCGTGTGGGGTATGTGTGTATATATGTGTGTGTGTATGCATGCCTGTGTGTGGTGTGTGTGTATGCGTGTGGGGTATGTGTGTATATATATGTGTGTGTGTACATGCATGTGTGTATGGGGGTGTGTGTGTATGCATGCCTGTGTGTGGTGTGTGTGTATGCGTGTGGGGTATGTGTGTATATATGTGTGTGTGTATGCATGTGGGGTATGTGTGTATATATGTGTGTGTACATGCATGTGTGTATGGGGGTGTGTGTGTATGTGTGTTGGGGGGGTATGTGTGTGTATGCGTACCTGTGTGTGGGTGTGTGTGTATGTGTGTGGGGTATGTGTGTTGGGGGTATGTGTGTATATATGTGTGTGTGTGCATGCATGTGTGTGCGTGCATGTAGGGGTGTGTATGTGGGGGTGTATGTGTGTATATGTATATCTATATATTTATATATGTGCATGCATGTGGGTGGGGGTACACGTGGGGGGGCAATGGGAGGTAAGGTGGGGCTGGGCTATGCTGGACTTCAAGCTCAAAGTCTAGCTAATGCCCTTGTGCTCCACATAATCACGGCCATCTTGACCACATCAAAATACAGCCTGTGACTCTGAGCTGTTCATTTGGTAACTTCTCATCCCCAGCCCTGGAGCATCTCGAGTATGTAATTAGTGTCTGATGTAGGGTGGGTGAATGGATGGGGAGGTGGGGAGGTGGGGAGGTGGACGGTTGGATGG
The DNA here is from genome assembly GCF_000181295.1 of Otolemur garnettii. Lineage (NCBI taxonomy): Eukaryota > Metazoa > Chordata > Mammalia > Primates > Galagidae > Otolemur > Otolemur garnettii. The sequence continues at coordinate 2,783,541 of NW_003852530.1, read as the reverse complement.
AGGGCCGGCAGGTTGCCTCCTTTTTCGTGTTTATCTTATTCCTCTCCCAGATACAGCTCTTTCGTTCGGGAAAAGCCGGTAAGTCCCAGTGAGATTTGAGTTGTACGTGTGTGGAGTCACTTTGATGAGTCCCATTTTGAGGACTGTTGCCAACTCATTGCCAGGCCCTCCACCGTGGTCGCCCCAGGCTTTGAGACCACCCACCCAGTGCTCAGGCAAGCAGGAGCTCCTCTGGGTTCCGTGAACTGCTTTGGTGGGCTGTCCCACGGGAGACACCGGCTGCCCCAGGAGAATCACTCTGCCCTGCCTCCCCAAGCTCCCATGCCCCAGAGCTGAATGTGCCAGCCCCGGCTGTTCTCAGCCATTAGCAAAATTGACCACCGCTCATGTGTGCAATTTGAGAGGGTCAAGCGTGTCCACTGCCCCTAATAATTCACCCAACTCCTGTGCCACCAAGGCGAGAGCATGCTCTCTCTGGATGAAGATGCTCTTCTAACTTATTGGATCCATTATAGATTAGGATTCGCCTTATGGATTTTGTGGAATAAGAGGTGGAAAGGATACTGAGAACGGTCAGATCCTCGATTGTTTATTCCAGGTGGGCAGTGTACTTGGACCACGCTGAGCTCAGAAGGAGGACTGGGAATTCAGCGCCCACAGCAGTCTGTCCGTCCTTCACCACCCTTGTAAGGGCTCACGCTGGCTCCAGAAGTCTCGTTTCTCCTGTTAGTCACCAGCCACCAGGCCAGACTGATTGGTGTCACCCAGACGTGCTCCCGCCACCACACTGGTCATGAATTATGGCTGTGCCTTGGTAGACTAGGGTGGACTAGCAGCGGAGTCCTGCTCCGGGGCATGGGAGAGAGAGTACAGACACCCCACAGTGGCTGGCCATGGGGGACTTGCACAGCTGATGCTGTGTGTTTGAAGCCAAGGGCAATAGGTGACTCAGATCGTCCCTGAACTAAGTATTTATTTACTCTTTATCATCTGAACATTCATCTGGGGCAATTGCATTTGTTGTGTGGATATGTCTTTGATTTATTATTCTTTGCTGCGGGGTTGGTGGCCAATCTGTAGCAGAGCGAACCCTCAAGGCGCAGGGGAAGAGCCTCGCTTTGGAGATGGGGAAGCCGCCGTCTCTCTCTGACCCAGGAAAGCCTCCCACCTTTCCGCGTCCCCTTTTCCTGTGCCATCTCCTTCACAAAGCTCAGGGGAGAGGGGCTTGTTCTGGTCAGGGGCTACGAGACGGTATGATGAGGCTCTTTTATCACGTGAGGAACCGGGGAAAGAAGCCTCAGGTGGTGTCTTTCCTAGTCCAGTGGTGAGATCCCCAGGGTCGCCTTCTGGAGGCTTCTGGCCTCCTCCTCTGCCCCCTCTGGGGGACACTGAGTCTTCCAAACAGACTGGGGCATCCTGCAGCTGGGAGGTGTGCCTGGGAGCCTGGCTGTCGCTGGTCTCCTAGAGGAACAGCAGCCTGTCGTGCCCTGAACAGCCTCTGGCCACCCTGCGTCTGCTGAAGAGTGACGTTGCCCCGTCCGTGCCGACTTCATTTACCAATCGTCGCTAACGCCGAGGTTTTCTTGGCGTGGAAACAGTGCTGCCTTTTTAACACGGTGGCGCCCAACTGAACAAGCATTCCTCTCTCACATTACATCAAATTAGCGTGTACAGAATTAATATTCCTGACCTTGCTAGTGGGAAGAACCATCAATCTAGAGGAGGTTGTCATTCCAACGTGGCCGGCCTTTGGGGAAGCCCTGACCACCGCAGCTTCAGCCATATTTCCTTCCTCCAGAGCCAGACCATGCCCACCTGGCCCCCGTGGCCTGGCTTTGCTCTTTGGGTGTTCTCCCGGTTTCTGGGGAGCTCCAGTGCCCACCAGAGATGCCTACAAGGTCCCAGTCTCCCTGGTACCAGTCACGCATGCCGTTCTCTCCTTGTCCCTAGAGGTTGTGACCTCTGTTATCCTAGATGGCTTGAGTGGCATCTCTAGGTGACTCTCAGTACCTAGATTGTCCCTGCTGAATTGTGACCCCTGGGTACCAGGCATAAACTCTTCTCTAGGACCAGTTTCCCTTTTCACTGCCTGCTTCATCACCAGGCAGTGGCCTGACGTGTGGCCTGATCACATGGGCACTAACTGCCCAGCGCCCATAGAGCTCAGTCCCCGTGCTCCATGGCTGTCTTCTGCCCGGTCCCCTCTAATTCTCAGCACACAGAGTTCCAGCTCAGGCTGGGCGCCGTGGTCACACCTGCAATCCTGGCACATTGGGAGGCTGAGGCAGGTCAGGATTGAGATCAGCCTGAGAAAGAGGGAGACCCCGTCTGAGCTAAAAATAGAAAAAATAGCCAGGCATTATGGTGAGTGCCTATAATCCGAGCTACTTGGGAGGCTGAAACAAGAAGATCATTGGAGCGCAGGAGTTTGAGGTTGCTGTGAGCTATGAAGACGCCATAGGATTCATCCCAGGCCAGGGTGACTGAGTAAGACTCTGTTTCTAAAAAAGACGGAGCTCCACCCAGCACCAGTATTTGAACGCCCTCCCCTCCCAGGCAGTGGAGGCCAGGAGGGTGTCCCTCTGTCTCAATTTTCACCTTTGCAGAGGCCCTCAGTATCAGGGCGCTGGGCCTCCCGGAGGATGAGAGTTTGGGCAGCCGCCGTCCAGGTCTGAACATCTTCCTTCTCTCCCCCTCACGCCCCTCAGGACTCCTGGGGTGGCTCGCAGACCTCAAACCAGGTGGCAGCAGGCAGGGCTGCAGCTGCAGGTGTGGGTCCCCTTCCAAAGAAGCCCCCTGCCCCGTCATCACGAGGCACGGCACATTTTACAGTAGAGAGTCTGGTGTAAGAATAGCCCAGAGGGCACAGTGTGTAGAAGGCGCTTGCTTACACAAGTCCTTTGTCAAGCAAAAATTCTGGTGTCAAGTGGATCAGCCCACACAGACTTCCCTGGTGCAAGGTGTGATCTAGACAGAGCTTTCTGGGGACTTGGGGCTCTTTCCCCCACACAGAGGAGGGTGACTCAAGGCAGAAGCTGAGCATAGGCTCGGCGCCTGTGGCTCAAGCAGCTAAGGTGCCAGCCACATACACCTAAGGTGGCGGGTTCGAATCTAGCCTGGGCCCGCCAAACAACAGTGATGGCTGCAACCAAAAAATAGCCGGGTGTTGTGGTAGGCACCTGTAGTCCCAGCTACTTGGGAGGCAGAGGCAGGAGACTCGCTTGAGCCCAGGAGTTGGAGGTTGCTGTGAGCTGTGATGCCACGGCACTCTACCCAGGGGGATAGCTTGAGGCTCTGCCAAAAAAAAAAAGAAGCTGAGTGTACACGGGGACTGGGCTCAGCCTGGAGATGGCAGCCCGGCGGGGGGCTGGGGCTCCAGGAACCCAGTAAGCCAGTGTGTGTGGTGCCCTCCCAGCCAGCACCCTCTCGGGGGTCTCTGGCTCTATCCCCACCCCTGGGGGACAGCAGACCTTGGATCAGGTCCTGGAGCATTGGGGTGGGGCCGCAGGGTCCGTGCCCTTCCCAGCTTCCTTCCTGCTAGTCCTTCAGGTGGGGGCCGGGCCAGGCAGGAGGCTGCAGCTCGGGTCAGGACGCGGACGCTGCAGGGTCGGTCTGGTGTCGTCTCTTCCTTTCTTTTGCCTCATTTCCTTACCCTTCATTTCCTTCCCTTCTTCCCCTTCCTCTCTGGCTGTCCTCCTCCTGCATGGCCTTCAGGCTGCCAGAGGGAAGAGGGGAACCCCTGAGCTCCCGTGGAGAGCCCTGTAACCCCCACCACGTCCATTCTTGAAAGGCGGAAGGCCATGTCAAGGGCCTGGAGACCTACAATTCGGGTCCTTTAGATGACGGGGTGCCCCAGGAGACCCCTCCTGACCTTACCTCCAGGATGCCAGATCGCAGATGACCCTTGCACACCTATGGAGCATAAGCCTTGTGGTAGACACCATGTCTGATGTCACAGTCCCTTTTGCTTGGAAAGGTCTCTTATGCTCATGAATTTGGAAGTCTCTCAAAGGAGGGTGTGGCCAATGTTGTGCCCTCCCACTTGCCTTCCCTCTCATGAATGAAGATGATGAGGCTCACACAGGTAAAGTCCATCATCACGGTGGCCTCATGCCGGCGCTGAGACCCTGGGCCTCACTGTCTGACATCTCACAGCTCCGCAGAGAAGTCAGCAGAAACAGCAGGTCCTCTCCAGAGTCCTGGACAGCTCTCCTGTTGGGCTGCTGGCTCCTGAGCTGTCCCCTCTGTCTCCTCCTGCTCTTTGCTTGGGGTCTGCCCTGTCCTGGGTCCAGGAGTGAGGGGTATGTGTGTGTGTGTTGGGGGGGGGGTCAGATGTGGTCAAGGCGCCTTTTGAGGATCCTGGCATTTTTCTCGTCTGAGCACATTGCACGGCAGTGAGGGGTCCTGGACGCCCCAGGTTTTGGCATGTATGTGAATTTGACTTGAGACGTGGGCAGAGTGGCCCTGGGTATGAGGGAGGGCAGGGGCAGGGTCTGGGGGGATCAGTGTACATGAGTTTGGGAGAGCCACAGGCCACGCCCGACCGCCTCCTTCACACGCACTGCCATTTGGGACACGTTCCCCACGTCTTCAGGGCAGTTCCCCGTCTCCCACTGTGATCGTGCATGGGGGCCGCTGAGAGGGGTTCCTGGAGGTTTGTGGAGCCGGCCTGAGCTCCAGGGCCTGAGCTCCAGGGCTTGTGCCTCCTGGGGCTTCCCCGCCACCCGCATGTCCTGACCCAGACAGTCCTGTGTCATCTGAGGCGGAGGTGGGCCTCTGTCATCTCCCCTCTGCCATCTGCCTTTTCCAGGGTTGGTTGGGCCTCCATTTCCTTCTTGGTCATCCCCTCAGCTTGTTAAATTATTCTTAAAAAAAAAAAAAAAGGAAGAAAAACACCCTATGTCATCTGACAATCTAAGTACTCAGGGGAGGTAGAGAACAGGCCTGGAGTCCCCAGCTTTGGAGCTGACCCCAGTGGCTCCCCCAGGCCTCGACCCTGGGACACCACTGTCAGCGCCCCCACTGCCTCAGAACCCCCAGGTTCCAGGCCCCGCCAGCTTCTGGTCCTTCCACAAAGACCATCTCTTTTGCCCTTACCTTTTCTGAAGCCACCATCACCCATTTCTTTCCCATCTATCTCCCACCCTAGGTGGTCTCTCCCTCCCCTTACTCTTCTCCACCTCTCTCCCCCTCCCTTTCTCTCTCTCCCTCCCTTCCACCCTTCCCACACCCTTCTCAAACCCTGTACAGAAGATGGCCCTTCCTCCTCCCTCTCTCTCCCTCCATCAGCCCTGGCATCCTCAGGGGTGTTCGGCCAGAGTCACACTTTACTGAGGGGGCTGCTCCTCTGGGCCACCTTTACTAAAAAGTCATGAAGAGAAGGAATCTGTGGCAAGTTTTAGCCAGCAAAGCCACTTCTCAGCATCTTCAGGTTGTAGACTCTGTGATACGGGCTAATCTCGCTGGAGTGAGGTGATGTCTGAGTGGTTTTGATCTGGATGATGGATTAGCAAACTGTGGCATGTGTGTACACCATGGAGCTATAAGAAAACATGGAATCTTGACATCTTTTGTGTTTACCTGGATGGAGTTGAAACACATTCTCCTTAGTAAAGTATCTCAAGAATAGAAAAAAAAAAATATTCAGTGTACCCAGTACTAATATGCAACCAATATATAAACAACTACACACCCACACAAAATATAAAACACAGACAGAGAAGAGTGAGGGGGAGGGGACGGGGAGGGGGAGGGGGAGGGCGACTGGTGGGGTCTCACTGATGTGCACAGTGTAAGGGTGTCCAGCACACGCCCTGGGCGAAGGGCTCTTCTACAACTTAAACTTTACCTTAGAAACAAAAACAACGTAACCTGAACATTTGTACTCTCATATTGATTGGAAATAAAATAAAATTTTAAAAAAGCACCTTCCCAGGAAGAACTAAAAATGCTGAGATTCACAGGGCAGTTGACTTTGGAGTTGCTTCTGGGAGCTGTGATGCAGCAACACCTGCCCCTGCCTCCCCTCCAACTACGGTCCAGACCCCGCCCTCCCCCACCTGTTCCCACCTCACCCACCCCGGCCCCAAGGCTGGAGAGAGCACCGCCCACGGGACACTTCATCCCACCTTTTGGGAAGGATTCACCACGGTGATGAAGATAATTCTCGTTTGCCCAGAAATGAATTCCATTATGCCCCAGCTTACTGTTTTATATTTATATAAAATATACTAATTTCTTTTTACCTAGTGGTTAAATTTAGTTAATGATAATAAATATTAATGGGGAAGCCGCTGCCAGCCTTCTGATTGCCGTCATGGGCCAGCCTCTCACGCCTTGGACACGTCCGCCATTTCCAGCCATGGCGTGGAAGGCACAGCACCAGTGAGCAGTGGTGGGTGGGGGCCCGGGACAGTTAAGGAGGGCGAGTGTGTGTTTCCACGGGTGGGCTGGACAGAGGCCCTGTCTTGCAGCCTAGTTCACATCCCGGGGCAGGGCACACGGCCTCACACCCTGGTGATCCTCCTACACTCAGACCCAGGACGTGGGCCCTGGCAATTAGGTCGGGTCCCTGTTCACCTCCACTGACTCATTCTGAGGGGACCCAGCATAGGGCCTGGGGTCAGAAATGGCTCCTAAGCTCAAGTGTTCCACGTAACTTCTCAGAACCCCAGTTTCCTTATCCACCAGAAAGATGGAGATCATTTTATCCACCTCCTAAAACCATTGGGTGGATCAGATGAGATAAATGGAAAAACACTACAGAAACACACATGTTGTTAGGGCCATTTTCTGTTTGTTAGTTTGTTTGAAACAGGGTCTCACTACGTCCCCCTCGGTAGAGTGCCGTGGCATCACAGCTCACAGCAGCCTCAAACTCTTGGGCTTAAGCGATTCTCTTGCCTCAGCCTCCCAAGTAGCTGGAACCACAGGTACCCACCACAGCGCCTGGCTACTTTTTATTGCAGTTGTCTTTGTTTAGCAGGCCCAAGCCAGGCTAGAACCGGCCAGCCTCTGTGTATGTGGCCAGAACCCTACTGACTGAGCTACAGGCACCACTAGGCAGGGCTATTGTTTTGCCACATCACTTGGCCTTTCAAGATCGTTGGGCTACAGAACTATAAGGAGACTGTGAGCTTGGGAGCTTTTGCTTCTCATGAATGGTTCTGTGCGTCCTAGGTTCTCAGTTCCTGTAGTTGAAAGTGTGTCCTTGGCACCTGCTCTTGAGAGATTGATTTCTGTCTTGCTGCTGTAAATGCAGACTCTTCATTTTCAGGAAAGGAAGGTGGGGATGTGTGTGGGGAAGCAGGTGCATGACTTGCAGGGGCATGCATCTGGGAGAGAGGCTCTTTCCAATGGAGTAACTTGGGGGCAAAGAAAATGTGGGTCCACCAGTTTGCCCCTCGCTGGTCTCTGCTCTCCCCAGCCTGTTCCTTAGCGTTTTTTTGCAGCCGTTGGTTTGGTTTGAATGAGACCCTCCTCCCCTCACAGACCAGCTTCCTCTCCAGGAGCTGGCCCCAGAGGCTTTACTATTCTTTATTAAAGAGCTGAGAGGGCTGGTGACGCTCTCTGGAAGGTACAGCTCAGGGTGGCCTCAGTGCAGAGAGACCACCAGTGAGGGCGTTCCCTCCCCCTCTCTCTGTGGTGGCCTCTGTCTTGCTGTCACCCCGGAGGCCCTCTCTTGGGAAGTGGCCATGCTGAAAATCTTGTCACACTGGGGCAGAGCTGACCGGGAAAGCCCCTCAGATCACACCCAGCACATCTGCTTTGCCCCGCGACTAGCTGGAATCTGGATAGACCTGAGATGTCTTGGCAACTATTTGGGAGGTTGAAGAAGCCATCTGCGAGCCCCATCCCGCCATCCATTCGTCCCACAGACGTGTGTTGAGGGGACACTGTGGGCCAGACCATAGGGCCACGGTAGATATCTGGAGCGTGGGGCAAGGCGGTGGGGCTGGTCCTCAACACACACTAAGCTGACAGCAGTCAGAACATCTGGAAAGCTTTGTAACAGACAGGCGATTTCAGTGGTGTGCTTTGTAATGAGAAGGAAGAGAGTGCTGAGGGGACAAGAACTGGGCCCCCTACATGGACCTTCCCCTGTGGCCTGGCATGTGCCTCCTAAGGTATCTGGCAGGGGCCGCGGCAGCGGACGTGATGAGGGGAGATCTTGGTGAATTCCAGAGGCTGAGGGGGCTGGACGGTAGAGGACGTCGGGGCTGTTCTGAGGAATTTGGACCTTCTGAGCCCAACAGGAAGTCACTGAAGGTGTTCCATGGTGGAGTGGGCTGACTAGTTCTTACAGTCACAGAGGCTTCTGTTTGGAGATGAGATTAAAGGAGCTGAGGCTGGATTTGGGAAGATGGTCAAAACAGGTGTCGGCAGAAGATTTGGTGGCTGGAACCAGCCATTGTGGGAGGCCACACAAAGAAGTGATGGATTCTATTACAAAGGCCATTCATGGCACCTTGCTGCTAGACATGACCACCAGTTAACCTCTTTTCAAAGGAGACAGCCAGCGCCCAGTGTGTACGATGAGGGGCATGAGATGCAGGAATTCAGGCAACAATGTATAGAAAGTTGAATAGCAACACAGGACTCCAGTAACGCTCCAGGATGGTAGCAGAGTGTCCCAAGGCCATACAGGATTCATGGGTGGTCCAGGTGGTGGACAGTGCCTGCCACGGGTGCAGACCCGTGGGCTCAGTGACGGGAGACATCCAGTCTCTTTTCCCTCCTTTTCTGATGCATCAACCATTCCAGAATCCAGAAGTTCTTCCATCTCTCCAGCCAAGGACTTTGTAAGTCAGGGTTGGTACAAAGGTGAGTGGACGAGGGACTTGAGTCAGCGCTCGCAGAGAGTGACCAGAGTGACAAGTTCACACCTCGGTCCTTCCTCGTTTTCTCAGAAAGGCCATAGAATGGGAGGAAAGTGGAAGAGGAGGGACCTTACAGGTCATCCCTCCAACGCCGTGTATTGTTCAGACAGAGAAACTGAGGGTCAGAGACAGGAAACCACATGGCGCTGAGAGAGAGACACACACACACACATGCATGCACCTGTCTCCTGTGGGAGTTCGCTGTGTGTGGAACAAGTGAGCACTTTCCATCTCCTAATGCCCCTGCCATCCCTCTGGGCCCACTTTCTGGAGAAACTCTGAGGTTCACTCCTCGAGAGTGTGTATGACATTCTCCGAGGAGCGTCCTCATTGTACAGAATGACAGAAGGATTGACACCCTCTCTGTTGTGGAGAGAAGAACCAACAGGTAGAAGTCTTAGGCTCAGCAGTCTTGTCACCCTTGGATCCAGAGAGAAAGTGGATATTTTATAAAAACAGAGCATGGGCTCCCCTTCACGGCCATGGGGAGTGCACCTGTCAAGACCTGGGAAGCCACGGCCAGGCCAGGGTTGGGGAGCGTCAGAGTTGGCCAGGTCTCCCTAGGACCCTCACATCTTCTCGGCACTGGAGTCTGTGATTTTTCTCAGAGGTGGATTTTTTTCTGTTGATGCTAATTTTCTCTGTGGTCATCAGACTGATGATGTCTGATACCGCTGTGCAGTTTACAAAGCACTGTGGGATGGAAGCCCGTCATGCCAGGGCTGGGAGCACGCGCCCACTGTGGGGGGCATGTGAAGTGGGGACGGGGCCCTGGCCTCGGGCAGGCACTCTGCTCCTGGGCAGAAGGTGGGCTGGCAGAGCCGTCAGGTTGCTGTCTCAGCTCGCGGGCTTCATGCCACAGTGGACTCCTTCATGCCTGCTGTTGGCTTCTGACTCTTCTGGAATCCTAGTGTCCTCCCATAGTGGCCACTAATGGGGCCATTTCTCTCTCAGGCTTAATTTCATGGAACTGTAACAGGAGGAGAGTGCCCAGGTTGTAGGGGCCGTCTGCTGACCGGGGCTCCCAGGAGATGAGGGCCGTTGATGCCCAGGCTCACCTGCACAGGGCCAGGCTTTCCCTCGGGTCTCTGCCACAGGGACACAGGACTTGTGGTTCCTTCTTTTTCCATATTGGCTTTTCACAGTAAAGCACCTGCCAAAGAAATGTTCGCACGCAGGGGGCTGCACCCAGCTAAACCTCAGCCTGGCTGTTCCACCCTTATTCTGCAAGGATTGCCAGGTATGTCTCAGGCCCACCCAGATAGATGACCCTGACCATGGTCACCCTCTGCGCTGCAGCCGGGGGACCAAGCATCCTCCACTTTGCACAGGACTAAATCGGGTCCTGGCCTACAGGACTTCAGTGCAGAAACCAGGCCACGTCCCAGCAAACTGGGACCCTGGGCTGCTCTCCCCTGCGCCTGTCACCCTATTAGGGTTGTGTCTCTAGATTTCTAGTCTGCTCTACATGTTGAGGAAGGCTGTGGGGGAGAGAATGAGGTGTCCTCTTTTAGTTTTTTTTTCTAACACATGCACTCATTTTTTTTTTTTTAATTTTGAGACAGAGTCTCACCCAAGTAGTGTTCCATGGTGTTCTAGCTCATAGCAGCCTTAAACTTCTGTGCTCGAACAATCCCTCCTGAGTAGCTGGGACTATAGACACTCACCACAACACCCAGCAAGTTTTTCTGTCTTGAGTAGAGATGGGGTCTCACTCTTGCTGAGGCTGATCTTGAACTCCTGAGCTCAGATGATCCACCTGCCTCAGCCTCCCAGAGTGTTAGAATTATAGCCGTGGCCCTCTATGACCCGCCATGGCCAGCCCACATTCTTCACTGTGGCCAGGAAAGGAACCTTCCTGGGCCAGCACTGTTTCCCTATTCACTTGGCCCTGGCCCTAGGCAAAGAGCTGTTGTCATTTTAATTTGTCATCTCTAAGTTGGATGACCTCAAACTTAAGGTTCAGCACAGCACTTCACACCTCCGCTGACTGGTGCAGGCCCCTTTCTTCTGGTTGTTTGTAAAGGACATTGCGCAGCTCACATACAGCTCTGCAGAGTTTGCACGTGGGGCAGAAGCGTTCCTAACCGCCAGCTGATGTGGGGACCTGGGACACGGTGCCCATCCAGGGTCACATTGCATCGGTGTGGGGACAGCGCTGTTGTGTATCAGCTGAAAAATCCCTGGCACTCAAAGCGTGGAGCTTAGGAACAACGACAACCAAAAAATTAAAATCCACCCAGAAGGAGTTAGAGGGGACGGGAATCTGTTTGGCTTTAAGGGAATCATTGCACTGTTTTTATATTTTTTCCACATGTGAAATTGATCTGGGGTGCATCTCTAAAGTCACTGGAGTAAATTCTATAAACGAAGCTTCCTGTCCTTGTCTAAGAGTCTGTTGTTCAAGTCAGCCTTGCTGTTAGCCCTGCTCTGTCCGGCCACCTAACACACTTATTGCCCTCCGGCCTCCTGAAGCAAGAAAGTCTTCGGGAGCAAAAAGGAAAACGTCATTTGTCCCCCACCCCTTCTCCTCTGCCTTGACGCTGCTCCTTCCCACAGGGCTGGCCAAGCCTGACTGTTCACAAGGCCACCCCGGTGCTGTAAACGGTGGTAGGTGGGCTTCAGTGAGGAGTAGCCAGGGTCGCTGAGTTCAAGAGAAGGAAGAAGAAAACCGCTCGGTTCCCCAGCACGTGTGTCCTCCTGGCTCTGCGTCTCTGGCTGTGCCTGTTCTAGAACCCACAGCTGGTTGGGCCCTCCCCTCCACCTGCTCGGGAATGCATGCCGGATTTCCATCCCCGGTTACACTGCTTCCAGAAAGACAGGATCCCTGTTGGATGCCCACGAAGCTTATGCCGAGTAAATATTGACAAAGTAGTCTAAAGAGCAAACACTTTGACATTTGTAAGGTCCGCTGGAGGTCTTGTATATATTTATACAGCAGGCATGAGCAGCGCATACCAATTTTCCTGAACTTGTTCTGACATAATTCTGCATGGATGGGAGTGGCTCAGAGCGGCTGAGTGTGCGTGTGGGAAACCAGGCCAGGGCTGGGGGTAGCGGCTCGTGGTCTTCCCTCCCAACTGGAACAAACCGCACCTGCCTGTCCCTGGTAGGGAACTGACTCTCTTAAGTTTTTATGAGACCTGCTTTTCCAGAAGGAAGAAAGGAAAAAGCCACAAAACCTCGTTTTTGTTTTCTTTTTTTATTTTTTGTAATTTCTTACAATTGATGTACTTTCTTTTTACTTTGCAAAAATTTTATTGATGTTTTTGTACTTTGTATTTATTAAAGATTGAGCCTCAAAAAATGTAATGAGTAAAAAACGCTTGCTTAATTTAAATTGTGAATCTGTCTGTTAAGAAATGCATTAGGGGTAGGAGAAGCATAAGACATATTAATTGACAGACAGGAACTGCTGTCTCTGAGGTTGATACAAGTAATTTATTACTTTAGAAATGAATGCCACCTCCAGAATGTGCTTCATTAATTTCAAATTTAGTTTTAATTTCAAGCTGTTGCCCCTTGAGAAGAATAAGGTGGCAAATTGTGTTTGAAGAGCAGATTTTTTTTTTTTTTTGCTCCAAAGAAACACCACATTTTAGCTATTTGATTTTACAAATAAATGTGCCCATCGAGTTTGCTGCGCTTTCCTGAGAGCTGAGAACACACCCTAGGTAAGATCAACATTTACTAATGACTTTTTTCTTTCTCTCTCTCTTCCTTTCTCTCTCTTCTTTCCATCCCGCCTGTCTCGTTCGCTCGCCCACCTGTTACCACCACGGCAGCCTATGTTTCGGATGAGTTAAAGGCCGCGGCCCTGGCGGATGACGACATAGACCCAGAAGAACCCCCAGCCGATGGGGAGCCCTCGGCCAAGTACCTGTGCCCAGAGAAGGAGCTGGGTAAGACCTGCCCCAGCTACCAGAACTCCCCGGCCGCCGAGTTCTCCAGCCACGAGATGGACAGCGAGTCGCACATCAGCGAGACCAGCGACCGCATGGCTGACTTTGAAAGCGGCTCCATTAAGAACGAGGAGGAGACCAAGGAAGTGACGGTCCCTCTGGAAGACACCACGGTGTCGGACAGCCTGGAGCAGATGAAGGCCGTGTACAACAACTTCCTTTCTAACTCCTACTGGTCCAACCTCAACCTCAACCTGCACCAGCCGTCCTCGGAGAAGAACAACGGGAGCAGCAGCAGCAGCAGCAGCAGCAGCAGCAGCTGCGGGAGCGGGAGCTTCGACTGGCACCAGAGCGCCATGGCCAAGACCCTGCAGCAGGTGTCGCAGAGCCGCGTGCTGCCCGAGCCCAGCCTCTTCAGCACCGTGCAGCTGTACCGGCAGAGCAGCAAGCTCTACGGCTCCATCTTCACCGGGGCCAGCAAGTTCCGCTGCAAGGACTGCAGCGCGGCCTACGACACCCTGGTGGAGCTGACGGTGCACATGAACGAGACGGGGCACTACCGCGACGACAACCACGAGACCGACAACAACAACCCCAAGCGCTGGTCCAAGCCCCGCAAGCGCTCCTTGCTGGAGATGGAAGGGAAGGAGGACGCCCAGAAGGTGCTCAAGTGCATGTACTGTGGCCACTCCTTCGAGTCCCTCCAGGACCTGAGCGTCCACATGATCAAAACGAAACACTACCAGAAAGTGCCTCTGAAGGAGCCCGTCACTCCCGTCGCAGCCAAAATCATCCCTGCCGCTCGGAAGAAAGCGTCGCTGGAGCTGGAGCTCCCCAGCTCCCCGGATTCCACGGGCGGGACCCCCAAAGTCCCCATGTCGGACCCCAACGATGCACTTCAGAAGAACTCCAACCCCTACATCACGCCAAATAACCGGTATGGCCACCAGAACGGGGCCAGCTACGCGTGGCACTTTGAGGCCCGCAAATCCCAGATCCTGAAGTGCATGGAGTGCGGCAGCTCCCACGATACCCTGCAGGAGCTCACGGCCCACATGATGGTCACCGGCCACTTCATCAAGGTCACCAACTCCGCCATGAAGAAGGGGAAGCCCATCATGGAGACGCCCGTCACGCCCACCATCACCACCCTGCTGGATGAGAAGGTCCAGTCCGTGCCCCTGGCGGCTACCACTTTCACGTCCCCCTCCAGTACACCTGCCAGCATCTCCCCAAAACTGAACGTAGAGGTCAAGAAGGAGGTCGACAAGGAGAAAGCAGTCACTGAGGAGAAACCCAAGGAAAAGGAAAAGCCTGGTGAGGAGGAGGAAAAATACGATATCTCTTCTAAGTACCATTACTTGACTGAAAATGACTTGGAAGAGAGCCCCAAGGGTGGACTGGACATCCTCAAATCCCTGGAAAACACAGTGACGTCCGCAATCAACAAGGCCCAGAACGGCACCCCAAGCTGGGGCGGCTACCCCAGCATCCACGCCGCCTACCAGCTCCCCAACATGATGAAGCTGTCTCTGGGCTCATCAGGGAAGAACACGCCCCTGAAACCCATGTTTGGGAACAGCGAGATCGTGTCTCCCACGAAAAACCAGACCCTGGTCTCACCTCCCAGCAGCCAGACCTCACCCATGCCCAAGACCAACTTCCATGCCATGGAGGAACTGGTGAAAAAAGTCACCGAGAAAGTCGCCAAAGTGGAGGAGAAAATGAAGGAGCCGGACGGCAAGCTTTCTCCTCCCAAGCGGGCCACTCCCTCCCCCTGCAGCAGCGAGGTCAGTGAGCCCATCAAGATGGAAGCCTCCAGCGATGGGGGCTTCAAAAGCCAGGAGGGCAGCCCCAGCCCGCCGCGGGACGGGTGCAAGGAGGGCAGTCCCCTGGCAGAGCCGCTGGAGAACGGAAAGGAGCTGGTGAAGCCCCTGGCCGGCGGCCTGAGCGGCAGCACGGCCATCATCACCGACCACCCCCCTGAACAGCCTTTTGTTAACCCTCTGAGCGCCCTGCAGTCGGTCATGAACATCCACCTGGGCAAGGCCGCCAAGCCCTCCCTGCCCGCCCTCGACCCCATGAGCATGCTTTTCAAGATGAGCAACAGCCTGGCCGAGAAGGCGGCCGTGGCCACCCCGCCGCCCCTACAGTCCAAGAAGGTGGACCACCTGGACCGCTATTTCTACCACGTCAACAACGACCAGCCCATAGACTTGACGAAAGGGAAGAGTGACAAAGGCTGCTCTCTGGGTTCAGTGCTCTTGTCACCCACGTCCACAGCCCCGGCAACCTCCTCATCCACCGTGACAACGGCCAAGACGTCTGCCGTCGTATCGTTCATGTCAAACTCGCCGCTGCGCGAGAATGCCTTGTCAGATATATCCGATATGCTGAAGAACTTGACAGAGAGCCACACGTCAAAGTCCTCCACCCCTTCCAGCATCTCCGAGAAGTCTGACATTGACGGGGCCACGCTGGAGGAAGCCGAGGAGTCGACGCCCGCGCAGAAGAGGAAGGGCCGCCAATCAAACTGGAACCCGCAGCACCTGCTCATCCTGCAGGCCCAGTTTGCCGCCAGCCTCCGGCAGACCTCGGAGGGCAAGTACGTTATGTCGGACCTGAGTCCCCAGGAGCGAATGCACATCTCCAGGTTCACCGGGCTCTCCATGACCACCATCAGCCACTGGCTGGCCAACGTCAAGTACCAGCTGAGAAGGACAGGGGGAACAAAGTTCCTCAAAAACCTGGACACCGGCCACCCCGTGTTCTTTTGTAACGACTGTGCGTCGCAAATCAGGACTCCCTCCACATACATCAGCCACCTAGAGTCACACCTGGGTTTCCGGCTACGGGACTTATCCAAACTGTCCACCGAACAGATTAACAATCAAATAGCACAAACCAAGTCACCGTCGGAAAAACTGGTGACATCCTCCCCCGAGGAGGACCTGGGGACCTCTTACCAGTGCAAACTTTGCAACCGGACCTTTGCCAGCAAGCATGCGGTGAAGCTTCACCTTAGCAAAACCCACGGCAAGTCTCCGGAAGATCACCTCCTGTATGTCTCTGAGTTGGAAAAGCAGTAGCGTTCGCTTCCCACGGCAGTGACCGCAGTTTGCTTTGAGGGAAACCGTGGAGGGCACCTGAAAGCACCCTGACTTGATCTTGGCACATGTTTCTTGTTTTAACTGCAGAGAAATCATTCTGGGCTGGACTGTTTTGTAATAACTGTACAGTGTTTAATAGAGGTGCATACTCAGCTGTTGTTACTGGTAAAATATGAAGGTTAAAAATGCAGTGGTAAGTGTTTGGAACTTTGTGTAAATGGGATTTAGTTGTGGGCATCGTCCGATGATGCTTCAAGCTGCATGCATTGACAGACAGTTTAATTAAGCATTTATAACGAAATCAGGCGCACTTCCTCCACGGGACGCCAGTGTGCCAGCATTTCTCACCCTTTCATCTTTAGCCCTCTGAGTACTTTGAAGCACTTTTGCATTAATTTGGTTAAAAAATAAAATATAATAATAATAATGTATGAAGCTCTGTTTTTTAAACTCCTTACCAGCTTAGTTATAATTAATAATAAGAACCTCCATTTATGCAGGTCTGCAGGGGTTATGACACGCCTTGAAATTTAAAAGAATATTATTTTCACATTGAAACATAGATGTATATATTGTATAGACTTCAGACTCTCTTATGAAAAATGTGATTGTGGTTAAATGACCTTTTTTTTGCATTTATAGCGACAGTGTTTTATGTTCCTGCTATGCTCTGGCATAAGCCGTGCCTACATATAGTGTATATTTCCTTTACCTTTTTTTTTTTTTTTTAAGGTCTATGGGTTTTGTTTTTTACATGCAAACATTGTAAATTATACAGAAGATACCACAGATAGCATTTATAAAGTATACAGAAACATTATCTGAAAGCAAAGTATGGTTGTTTGTTTTGCTATACAGTACATCTATATTGATAGAGGTTCATGTTTAAATTATACATATTTATTAGCATCATATTATCATTTGTTTTGAGCAGTCTGAATAAACGAGGCCAGGAAAAAAAAAAAAAAACAACCACACATCCCTGGCAGGCATCATAACTATTTTGCACATGATTTTTAAAGGTATTTATTAGAAATCAAAGAACGCTCGAAATAAATAAACTCAGTGCTCAAAGGGTTAAGTCTATTTGAAAAGGAAAAAAAAGAAAAGAACAAAAAAATAAAATAAAAAAGAACTTGTACTGTATTTCCTAAGCATTGATAAAGCCTTTAAAATGTTTGTACTGTAATACTTTGCTTAAAAGTCACGAGACGTTCTGTGACACCACCGCTCTCTCTTATTTAAAGCCCCTCCCGGTCGCCCCCATACGTAGGTGCCTCTTCCTTTCAGCCGGTAACTTTCTGTTTTGTTCTCCCTAATTATTCTCCCAAGATCCCACACTGCAGCTTTATCTTTTGGCTTATGAAAGGTAACCCGTGGTTACCGGCTCTCCGACTGATTCTCCCCTTCTCCATTTTTGGCAGTTAATTTGCAGGAGTGAGTGACAGCTGACACCGTACGAAAACCGATGTGTAAAATATTGGCATGTAAACAGCACAGACGCCGAAACACACTCTGTGCCCTGTTTTGTTGTTGACAATGAAGCACCGTTATGTGACTCTTCATATAACCCCTTTTTTTCTACGGCAGCATTAAAATTGTCTTTTTGCTATAATTTTGTGTTGCGTTCACAATTATGTCTGAATGTGCTACGGGTAACGAGCACATTAAAATTAAATTGTATGCGATCTGTTTATGACTGAGTTGGTTGCTGTGTCTGCCAGGTGCTGGCAGTCGGAAGCCACACGTAAATCAGGGGAGTTTTAGTGAACTTTGGCGTTTGGAGAGCGGGGAGCACTTGACTCGGAGGCGGCGTGGATAGGATTTTCACCAAGAATAAAAATGTGAAAGGAGGGAATGCGTTCGCATGAGGTCAGTTCCGTGGAAAAGTGACGTGGGAGAGTATTGAGTAGCAGAGCGTCTGGTCACACCTGGTGACCCTCTCGGGGTAGGGGGCCCAGGGTTTGATTCCCCCTTGCGGGTACCAAGCAGTCGAGGCTCAAACCATCTAGGAGACTGATGGGGAGGAAGGGTAGTTCCTTCCTGTTGACTCAGAATATCAGAAAACAGAGCAGAGCTGGGCAGGAGGAGGTTGGGGACCGCTGGCTCCCTCTCCATAGCTAAAGCAGGGACAGGAGGCCTGGGGTGGGGGGGAACTGTGGGAGGAGCCTGAGCCCATCCCTGGGAGGAGGGGAGCATTTATATGATAATCACAAGGGTTTATTAGGCTCGGCAAATCATGCCAACAAAACGCCAGGCACATCATGTAAAATTGTAAAATACCTTTATTACTATATTCAAACTACTCCCGCAGTTACGCGGGATTGTAGCTCCTAACCTAGAATTATACAAATGAGAGATGTGTTACATCCATGTAATACATAAAACACCTCGACTTTGAAAAAAAAGAAAGAAAGAAAAAACTCTTTTATTAAAAATTTAAATTAAGCCCTTTCAGAGATGTTCAGCAACACACCTACGATTTTTCCGTTCATTCCCACCCTTTTGTCAAGATGAGTCCAATTTTTCTGTCTACTCGGTTTCTCTCCGCATTCCGTCTTCCTGGGTTTTTTAGAGAAAACCTCACTGGAGCTTCCAATGGGTCTTTTGGCAAATAGTGATGGAGTGAACCTGTTCTCGTCTTGTGATGTGGGCACCCCAGTGGGCTTTGTGGGTAGGCCGTGAGGACAGCACCTTCCTTCCCCTCTGGGGCCGGGGCCTGGCCCTTCTCTCATCTCCTCCAAGGCTGGCCCCAGTCCCTGTCTGAGCTGACTTTTGCCCTGCTGGCCTTTATCTGGGAGAAGCCAAAGGATTCAGACACTTCCCTGGGGGACCAGCTCCCCATCCCAGAACCTGGCTCAGGGGACCGAGACCCCCTCCCTCCTGTGCCTTCCGCATCTTCACATCCTGGAGCCCAGATTTCCACTCTTGAATTTTTCACAGGTTAAATATAGCATTGGTTTATTAGAATCCAAAGTCCTGCATCTAACAGATTAAACTGACAACACTTCCATCACCACCAGGGCCCATGTGGCTTGAAGGGAGATGGGATTTGTACAAGTGATGGTGGAAACCCCCCACCTCCCTTTTTACTGTTTGGGATAAGGACCTGATACTCTGCCTGTCTTTTCTGCACCTCACCTGCCAGGACACCTGCTGGGCCTTTCAACGTGGGGGTAAAAGTGAGGATGTATAGCCAAGGTAGGTAGCAGAATCTTTGTGGTTCCTTTGGAGTTCAGGAATTAACTTTACCTCCAGGGAAACTCAGTAACGGGGGCACTTAGGGCTGTAGGCATACGGCAAACCTTCCTTGAAACAACGACACTCCCCTCGCCACAGCGCATGGAGCTTTGTGGTTGGTTGGGGTCTTCCCCTACTTGGAAATTCAGGCCCATTTTTCACTGAAGTCACCTGGCTAAAGAGCAGGCCGCTTCCCAGAAAAGCCTTCCAGCCATAACCCAGAGATGAAACAGGGAGCTCTGAGACTGCACCCCAAATCTGCTGTAGTTGTGCACAAGTTCTGCGGGGGATGTCACTAGACAGCACGAGTGGAGAAAGTCAGGCCTTTAAATGGGCCCGGGGGGAAGAGGGGGGACGTTGCAAGTGAGGGAGGTTTTAATCACAGGTATGTAGGTGACCCTGACCTCACCCCGCCCAAGCCCAGGCTTACTGCAGTCCTGTGTATCTTCCAGCCATCACATTTACGCAGCATCTTAAAATAACATTTGTGATAAATGTGCAATTTAACTAATTTATGGTGCTATGATGTGCTCAGGGCTACATGCAAGATGAAAATCTTAAATGGAGCTTGAACAGCTCACTTCACAACAAGAAATCAATATGCCACATCTTAGCTATTCGCTGCAGTCAACATCGAGCAAAAATATCAGTGATGTATCTTTAAGGTTTAGGCAGCAAGGGTTCTATAATTAACCGAAAATCTTACATGTAAGTTAGAGACGATTGGTTATGATGACGACCCAATCTCCCTGGCATCTCCGTTCTATTTTCACTCTGCTATAGAAAAAAACTACATATATTGATAACCACCTAACAGGCCCTTCTCCCCGGGGTACCTGCACGGAGACAGGTGGTTCCTCTCAGCAGAGTTCAGGGGGGCAAGTCTCTGCATCCTCAGACCACTCCAGCCAGGTGGACTTAACTGCTCCCAAAGCGTGACCACCTACAGTTCCATAGACTTGGTGACAAAATACTTAAACGAGGGGAAAAAAGCTGCCCAGCTCCATCTTGAGCAAGAGCAGAATTCTGAAGACAGAGAAACCTCAGAGTGGGAAGGAGAGAGGAGCTGTGGGAAGCCAGGTGGCACTGAACGAGTCCAGGGTTAAAACTATTGTCTCTGGAGATGTCCAGGTCATTTAATAAAAAAAAAAAAACCAAAAAAAAAAAAAAGACAGATGATTTTATTTTATTTTAAAATTCATCTGTGCAGTTCTTCTGAAATTGGAAAATTGCAGTCAGGTTTCATTCTGTTGACTATTTAGCAGGAAACTATATGCTTTGTATTATGGGAAACGATCATAAAAATGAAAATACACAAAGCCCCAACACCACTCTTTAGTAATAAAACTTTAACTTTAAAATAATAGCTATTATCTTTATAGCGAATGGAGAAATTAACCGTTTTTACTCTGCCAGACAGTTATTTTTTTGGTAATAGAAACACTAACCTCCTCTCTCTCTCTAGGGATTTATCAGTAAGCACGTGTAATCTTTGGCAAAAGAAACCTGAAAATACATTTCCCTTGGGAATCCCCGTGCCCCGTCGATGCCGCTCAGCCTTCAGCTGACCTCAGAAAACACAGAAAGGTGCTGTCAGGCTCTCTCCCACTCCCACGCAATTCCAGGGCTCACCGGCCTTTGCAAAATACACTACAGTTAGCTCCGGAAATAGTCTCAGTCATTTGGATAAGGCTTCAGCTCTCTGTCTCCCGGCACAGAGCTTCTGGGGGAGAAAGGCTCCTCTCGGACAGACACCCACCTTCCCCGCACGCCGTGTGGCAGCTTCGGTCACAGCAGCCCAGGGCAGGGTTCCCGGTGTCCCTGCAGAGCAGCGGCGACCAGACACAGGGTTCCCGGTGTCCCTGCAGAGCAGCGGCGACCAGACACAGGGTTTTGTTTCCAGGGGGTTTGCTTATCCTCTTCGTACTCCTTCAAGTTTCTGCAAGCCACAGGGAAATGCTGTTTGACTGTCAGGCGCCATGTTTTCTGTCCCTCAAGGATTTGACAGATGTGACCCCCAGGGAGGATTTTAAAGGCAAGCAAACCCCCTAAGGGGTGGGCTTTCTGACTCCACGGGCACCCATCCCACAGCGCTGTATGGTTTGGGGCTATGTTCCCTGTCCTGCCAAGACAATGGATTTGCCAAATTGCTGGTCAGCAACCTGATGAGCCAGTAGCTGGAGCAGCTCCAGACAGCCCAGTGGCGACCCAGTCCCGCTGCCACTGTGGACATCAGCAGTGACTTAGTCAGAGTTAGCGGCTTCTGGAGGCTGTGCTCCACCTCTGGTCCAACGCAGGTGTTTTCAAAATTAAATTCTGATGATAGAAGATCAGAGGAACTGTTTTTCTACCACCTTTGTATAATGTCATGTATTTATATAGTCTTTTTTTTTTTTTGGACAGAGTCTCACTTTGTCACCCTGGGTAGAGTGCTGCGGCGGCATAGCTCAGAGCAACCTCAAACTTGTGGGCTCAAGCGATTTTCTTGTCCCAGCCTCCCGAGTCTCTGGAACTACAGGCACCTGCCACAACGCCCATCTAGTTTTTCCATTTTTAATAGAGACAGTGTCCACTCTTGCTCGGGCTGGTCTTGAATTCCTGAGCTCCAGCAATCCACCTGCCTCAGCCTCCCAGAGTGTTGGGATTAAAGGCGTGAGCCACCGCACCCAGCCAACTCACATATCCTTAATAAATCATTGCTGATGATAATGATGATAAGAAAGGTGACCCCTCTCCAAAGATTAACATCCATAATTAGCTAACTCGGGAATTAAGATGCTTTGTTATTTACCATTTAAACTGTGCTGTCCAATACAGTAGACGCTACCCACGTGGGGCTCTTCAAATTTAAATTAAATTAAGGAAGTTTAGTTCGGCTGTCATCCTAGCCACATCTTGAGTGCTCAGTAGCCTCATGTGACTGGGAGCTGCTCTTCTGGAAAACAGATACAGAGCGTCCCCGTCATGGAAAGTTTGATCAGAGGGCGCTGCCTGTACCGTTATTTATAAGTAGTTTCCTAAGTAAGAGGTCATGCTTTAATGATGCAAGTGTGTTTCCTGTCCACAGGTATGTCTAAGAATCCGTATTCTGCCAAGGTGGGTGCAGGCAACATTCTCACATGCTAATATCTCTGATCAATGCCAAAGACACGCATAATTAACCTGGAGCATAAAATTATAAACAGAAGAGCAGGCCTCAGTGTATGAAGTTGCAGGTCATTTCTCCTGCTGGAGATATTATCTGGACCACAAACTCCAAACCCTGAACATATGATGGACATGGCCGTGACCTTGCTCTGCCCTTAGCTGGAGATGAATCAGACGGTCCCTGTGCCCGAGAACTTAGAGACTCAGATTTGGCTCCATGGCTGCTGAGCCTCTTGGGCCCCCATGCAGTGAGTACCAGGAGCCCCCCCCACGAAAAAGAGCTGCACACCCCTGCAGACCCCATCAGGCCTTCCGCATCCCCTTCTCTGCAGACCAGGCAGCAGCAGGAGTGGCCAGCCTGCTCTCTTTTTAAAAAATTAAACTGAAATAGATGGGACTCTGGAAACGACTTTTTAAATTTGGGGGGAGAGGGGAGTTAAGTTTTAAAAATTATTGCATTTCTACATTTCACTTCCATTTTTTTCCCCCACAGCAAGATTCTAGGGACACATTTATGGCCGTCATAATCGTGAGTTAGAGATCTCCCAGGCCAAGTGAAATGAAATTATGAGAAACTGAAATCTGTTTTAATTGGAGCATTTATGGAAAAAAGAAGACAGGGTGCCTGCCTTTTCCTTTATGTGACTGTCCTCGTCATGGTCATACCTGTGTCTGGAAACCAGGGCTTTGGGTAAACTTGGTTGGACCAAGAGAGAGCCAGCGGGGAAAGCAGAGAGAGTGATGAGATAGGTGTGTCGGGAAGATACTCATTTTCTTAGCTTAAAATAAAAAAAAAAAAAGGAAAGGAAAGAAATGGAGGTACAGTCGCCGGAGTTCCGCCTCAGTGACCATGAAACCCCAGTCAGCCAGATCTGAAGGCCCCGGCTCCTGAAAGCCTCATCAGGCCTTGTCATCGCTCTAATGAATATCATTTAAATTGCTTTGTATATTGGAGGAGTTTGGATGTCGATTTAATTTGTGCATGTGTTTGAGTTCTTCTGCTTGGCCAGGCTAACAGAGAGGCAGCACCTAATGAAAAGTGAGTTGGTGGCAGTGTGACGCGTGGCAGCCCAGTCAGATGAGTTTGAAGGGCTGCTGTGACAGCTCTCGGGAAGAAGATGTGGCCGTGCAGAGAGAGAGAGGCTTTTCCTGTGACGCGTGGACCTGCTGGGCTGCAGAGGTTGCTAGAGTTTGTGCAGGGGGCCGGGCTGGGCGCGGCGTATGTGCCGGGGAGAGGGAAGCGCTGAGGAGCTTCAGGCATGGGGGACTGTCTATTCCGCTGAGGTCTCAGGAATTCCCCCCTCCCTGGGATGAAGTGGCACGTGGGATGAGATGGCAGGGAGAGGCAGCTATAAAGCAGAGTCAGAGCCCACCTCTCCAGCCAGGATAACACAAAGGTCCTCCCTCATGTTCTGGACACAAAAGCACAGGCCTTCTCCTCATCGGGTTCAACCCAGGGAGTCCCATCCTGGTGCTCGTTCCAGCTCTCTCAGGAGAGCGGCTCACCCATTTGCTCCTTGTATCTGTCTCTCCGAGCTATGCTGGGAGGCAGGCAGGATGGAGCCGCATGGGTCATTTTATTGCCAAGGCCCCGTGAGGAGCAGTGGGATGGTCTGGGTGCCTGTGCCCAACAAGAAGGTCACCCAGGCTTCTGGGAAGCAGAGCCTGAGCATAAACCCAGTGTAACACTCCGTCTTCCTTCAGGGTCTGGAAGGAGACTGGGCTCTTGTGCTTCAGTGAGAGACTAGGTTTTGGGTTTCATGGGGGCTCCCACACCCTCACGGGCTCCCTTGCACCCCAGGCTGTCCTGGGGCTAAGTGCACCAGCAGGCGGGTCCAGGCCCGAGGACAGGGGGTGGGAGGGAGTGACCATAGAGAAGGCCTCCCTCTGTCTGTCCGCCCTCCTACCTTCACTCTGCATCCCCCAGCTTCTCTTTCCCACCTTCCGAAACGTCCGTATCCGTATCCCTGTTACCCACATGGGCAGCACAGGGCTTGTCACATACAAGCACAAGGAGGATGGGCTCTGGGTCCCGGCCACTTCCCTGCTGGCTGAGTCCCCTTCAGCCCCAGCCCTGAGTGGCTCTGTTCCAAGACGGGAAACAACAAGCAAAATAAATCTTCTTTGAAGACTGAAATGTAAGTCTTGGTACTCTCAATTTACCTGAAACAATAAAAAATAAAATAAAAATTATGAAACAGGAAAGGAAATCTTCCTACTCAGGGACTGAATCAGGCTGAAGGCCAGAGCTGGAAGAGTCCTCTAGAAAGCTCCTCCCCTCTCTTTCCACCAGGATACAGGTGGGGGAGGGGAGGAGACCCTGGAAAGAAGCTGGTGCCTTGGGCATGGGCCTGATGAAGGCTGGGGGAGTGAGGAGGAGCCCTCTAGACTCCCAGGGAAGTGGCAACTGCAGAGTTGCAGGGGGGCTTTGCCCCTGTGGCCCATTTGGTGGCAAAGGTGGGCCCCGTGGTTTTGTCCTGAGAGTGTCTGTGGAGCTTCTGTGTGCCCAAGACATATAGGGGCACCTGCAGTGTCTCTTAGGACCCTGCATGGTTCTCAGGAGAGGGTGAGCGCTTGTCTCATCTGTGAGGCCTGGGAGCACCCCTGCAGCAGGCCATGTGCCAGCACCCAAAGAAAAAGAAAAGCCCCGGATTGGTCTTGGCCTTTAGTAAGGTTGGAGTCAGGCTGGAGAGATGGGGCGTGTCTGTACACAGCACAGACGGTGATGAGTGAGTGACTGTAGGAAATAAGGAAGGAGGGGCAGTGGAACCTGAAGTGACCATCCAGGAGGGGTCTGTCCCCTGGATGGGACAGGACCTGAGCTGGACTTTGGAAGGTGGACACGGGTTGAGCTTGCAGAGGGGGGAGGGAACTGGTCCATCTCCTTGGCAGAAACCACATAAGGACTTGGCCCTTTGAGAGGGTGAGCCCGAGGGTGTAGCCTGTCACATCCCAAGACGTGCCTTCTGAATCCTCCCGAACGCTTGCCATGACTGTCTTAGTGAGCCTGGGTTTTTTTCTAGGACTTTGTGTGACAGCTCCTTGACCTTTTAGGGGAAAAAAGAGAAAGTGACTACCTGTGCTTTGTCCTCGGGTGCACGCAGGTTGGCGCATATCACACATTTGCTGAAGTCAGACTGAAAGGGGCTCCCTGAAGCCCCCTCCCAGACCTTCCTGGCGGGTCCCCATTCACAAACACTGTGCTTCACTCCCTTCCAGAACTTGCAACTCACAGGGCACCTGCTCCTGTCGAGAGGGGGCTGGACAAGCTCATTAAAACTGTCAGCAGGCCAGGCTAAGGGGCTCACACCTGTGGTCCCAGCACTCTGGGAGGTGGAGGTAGATGGATTACTTGAGCTCAGGAGTTCAAGACCAGCCTGAGCAAGAGAAAGAGCCCGTCTAAAAACGAGCTGGACACTGTGGTGGACACCTGTAGTTCCAGCTACTTGGGAGGCTGAGGCAGGAGAATCCCTTGTGCCCAAGAATTTGAAGTTGCTGTGAGCTATGACAGAATAGCACTCGATAGTAGGCAACAAAATGAAACACTGTCTCAAAATAAAAAATAAAATTAGTGTTCATTGGATAGGGTCCTTACCTCTTTGTTTAATTATAACCTTGTGATTATATTATTTAGAAGCCGCATATCCTTTTAACTTTGTGCTGGTGCTATCAAGTTCTGAGAACTGTTTTTTTGTATTATGCATTTTGCTATTGCATTTTATATTTTTGTAAAGATGAAATGTACCTCATTACAAATCATATTTTTTATCAGTATAACTTGTCCTTTATTTTCCCATTTATTGCTTCTCACCTTGAATCCTTCCTTTTCTAGTATTAATATCGAATGCCCTCTTTTTGTTAATTTTTTAAGCCAACAAAAACAGGGCATTTGATATTAAATATCAGCCGGGCACGGTGGCTCACACCTGTAATCCCAGCATTCTGGGAGGCCAAATCAGGTGATTAAGCTCAGGGGCTTAAGACCAGCCTGAGCAAGAGCAAGACCCTGTCTCTACTAAAAATAGAAAAAAGCTAGCTGAGTGTGGGGTGGGGCGCCTGCAATTCCAGCTACTGGGGAGGCTGGGGCAGGAGGGTCACTTGAGCCCAGGAGTTTGAGGTTGCAGATGATGCTATGGGACTCTACACAGGGTGACAGAGTGAGATTCTGTCTCAGATAAAATGAAATAAAATAAAATAAAAAAGATGCTGTCAGCAGGCACTGGCCCAGGATCTTAAGCAAAGAAAGGAATTTGGGGTCCTGGGCTAAAGTCTGTGGGTGAGGGGACTTCAGACATGGCTGGATATGGGCATACATGAAGCCACCAGGAGCCGTCCTTCTGCTATTCTCAGCTCTTTCCCTCTTTCTCTGTCTTTGCGTCAACCTCAGGCAGTTTTCCTTTTAAGGGATGAAGCTTCTTTAAGGTGTGAGGAGAAAAGAGCTTCCTTTGTCCGTGGTGGGGGCGCAGTTGTCCTGGGTATGGTTCTCACTGGACCAATTGCTGTGCGGCTGATCACAGGTTCAGGCCAACCTGCTTCCCGGCTCCCAGCAGCAGGCCCGGCTTGGCTCACGTCAGGCTCCAGCCCTTTGTTTGGACTCCGAGTTTGGGAGGGAGAGGGCACTGCTGGTGGGCTGGTGGGTGCGCTTCTTCTATGAAGCTTGAATAATGTCTGGCCTTTGCTCACTAGTCGGGGGGGTGAGCCTCAGCTTCCTCAGGAGTGGAGCGAGGACCTCAATTCCTGAGGACTCGGTAGGGAGATTCCTGATGAGAAACCAGGCTGTAGGGTTCCCGCAGGCCCCCGGGAGGTGAGCACAGTCCCTTCCTCCTTGAGCCAGAAGTGTGCCGGGGTGGGCTGTGTTGACCTTGGGAACCCTCTGGCTTCTTTTTAGAATATACCTGGGGTCAAGGTGGGTCTCTCTGCCTGAAGACTGCTGGTCCCCTTTGTCATCACTCCCTAGACCCTGAGATGGCTGCAGACCAGAATTTACTAGAAAGAATTTACATTCATGGGCCTCAATTCTTTGGCACCTGTACTGTTCAGTGAATAGGATATTAATGTGGCAAACAGGTTGTGAAATGTGGCCTGTGGACTGTGGCCCACGGCCTGACTATGCCCCCCAGACTAGTCTGGTCTGGGCTACCAGGCCTACAACAAAAATAACAGAACACTAATTCACTGCCAAACTTTGAAAGTTGGGAGATTTCATGCAACGGTCAAACTTAGCATCTCCAGATGCCATGTTCCTGCGTGGGGCCAGTGGCTGGAGGTGAGTAGGAGCTGCCCGTGGTAGATGGGCGTCCATGCTCCGGCCCTCTGCTCCCTGATTGTCTTGTGGGCTGGGCGCCTCCAGCAGCAGGCACCGACAGGAGGGTTTGTGTGCAGGTAGTTCCTTGGACAGGTGAGCCCCAAAGCACAGGCAGGAGGGAGGAGCCACAGGATGGGGAAGGAAAGGAAGGTGGTTCCCCCGGGCATTAAGGGGCAGAGCAGGTCACCACTGTGGCAGCTGGGAGACCCAGACCCCTGCGATCCTGAGCATCCCCACCAGAGGGGATGGCGGGTAAGTATGCACCAGCCCTGTTACTGGCTGAGTGCTCTGTCCACCCCCATCAGGCTCACAGCATGGTGACTGTGACATGGGGGATGTGGGAAGGTAAGCCCAGAGCCTGCCTCCCTGGTGCACTAAACCACCCGGTGTTCCCATCTCCCCTTGCCCGCCTGTTTGCCTTTACTCACGGTGAGCTCTCTGGCCCAGTGGGAGAGCTCCTGCTGGGAGCAGTGACTGGCCCAGGGTCACCCTCCCTATCAGTGGCAGAGCTGAGACCTGATCTCGGGCTTCCCCAGCCTCCTTCTCCCACCCTGCTGTTTCTGCTTATGCCAGGGAGCCTCGAGCCCTGGGTGCCTTACTCATCTGTTTCGCTTTATTTAGTTATTTACTTATTTATATATTTATTACCCATCTAGTTCCATGGGTTCCAGAGATAACTTAGGGCTTCTATATAGTTCATGAATTGCCTCACTGCTGCTAGACGCAGTGAGATTGGCTGAGAGGGTGTGCAATCTGGTGACTGGGGGACCCCAGGAACCCAGCAGGTGCCTGCAGGCCCCACTTCCAGCCCTCTGTGGGTCCCCTGAACACAGTGACGTCATGCAGGAAGTGGCTCCACACAGGAAGTCCCTCCCACAGGAAGTCCTCTGCTTGGCACAAGGCCTGTGCTGCCCTGACTGGTACCCCAGCTGGGCAGACCATGCTTCAGGAAGGCAGGCCTCCTTCTCACCTGCTGGGGGTTGGGGGGTAGCAGTGTACAGTGTGTGATAAGTGGTGAAAGCCATTAGGAAGGCATTTCTCTCACAGCCCCGTGCAACTTCACTCAGCTTCCGAGGATTTTCATGGTGCATGCCCACCCTCCCCACCGCCCACCACTTCTTTGTATGAGCGCAGATACGGCATTCCTCCAGGAAAGTGACCTGTCATAAAGTTAGTGTCAGAATCCACGTGGGTTATAATAGAATCAAGGTGGGTTCAAGTTCCTTGAGGATCCGGAGGTGAGCTCCTGAGCCCCTGAGACTGTGGGTTGGGGGAGCCCCCAGCAGCCATGAATGAGCTCAGGGGCTGCAGCTCTGAGTCCTTCACCTTCAGACCCCGGAAGGGAAGAGCCTCATGCCACCCTGCCCAGTGCCACACACCCTGCCCGATTCTGCTCGCCTGGACGTCCATGCCAGCTCTGGCCGTCAATCAGCCCTGAGGAAGGGACAAAGGGGTTACAGGAAATTGATTTCATTCGGGTTTTTTCCCTGGAGGCCCTGCCTGGCAGCCATTGTTCTGACACCCACATGTCCGAAGCCCAACTGCTCCCGCCATCAGCTCTTGTCCGAGTTAACTATTCATTTTATGTATTTTAATTTGGGCAGAACATTTATTTGGCTTAAATTTCCTTTTCAGGGGTTGGAATGTGCCTTCCACATAGGCAGAGCTGATCTGCTCGAATTTCGTCAGAAGGAGTTTAGTTTACAAAGATAGTAACTGAGCTATTAAAACCAACAACCCCTTTTAAAGCAAACAGACCATTAAAATATAGGAACAAGTTTATGGCATAAATAAAATTGAGGATATAGATTATTTAAAGATAAGATTTTCAAGAAACAGGGATAAAAAAAACCATTTAAATAATTTCTCCACGATATGTTTTTTTTTTTACAAAGTGAACTTCAAAATGCAAATTTAAAAAAAAAAGGCACAGAAAGACGTTAAAAACCTATCTTACTAGTAAAGATATACAAGAACGGTTTGACTTATCCCTCTCGATCTGGATATGATTTCTAAGGGGCGGGGCGTGGGGGAATGACTCGAATTCATAAATAGTCGAATTTATCCAGCTCGTGAAGCCACCCCGTGGAAAAAGAAGCAAGACTTTCGCTCCTACATCACCCTCTCAAGCTGACTGACAGAGACAATAATTCTGTCCATTAGTCCGACCCATTGTCTTCCTTGGGCCCAGAAGCACTGTACGGCGGAGGTAGGTTTCCACTGCTATGCATATTTTAAGGGTTATTTGGCAACACAAGTAAAGCTAAAAGTAGCCTCTTAATCTAATTAATTGACATTTCTGAATCTTGCTTTCACAACAACACATGGTTTCATGTTCTGGGTTTTAGCACTTGTCAAGCTTTTTTGGAGAATGTTTTGGTCAGAATGACAAGATAATTTGTGACTGAGGCTCCAAGGGAGAGAAGTGTTTAAGGCTATAATGATTTATTATCATCACAGAATAACAAAATTTACAAAGTGTTTCATCAGAATTTTTGAAATAAGTTTGCCACCATAGGAGAATCATTGGGGTGGGGGTGGGGGGGCGGGGGGGCTGGGTTAGGGAGGGGGGGGGGGGCCAAGGCACCTCGGGCAGCGCCAACCACTCCCAGCACAACCCCAGGCAAGTTCCAGGGGGGGTCCGATTCGGGCCGGGGTCGGCCGCGCGAAGGCTGCCGCATCGGCGTGGGGGGAACAACATGGCCGGGGTGGGGGTGGGGGGGCGGGGCGGGGCAGGGCCTGACCACAAAGCAAACTTTGATAAGCAGTTCTTGCTAATCACTTCTCAGCAATTATTTGTTATTATTACAGTTTAACACTATAAAATTAACAAAAATAATATAAAACTCATATTCTGGTGAAACCACCACATGGCAGCCGAAAACCGTATATTCCCTTCTTGTTCTCCCACCCATTCGTGCATTCTTTCCAAAAATCAGGACTTTTTTAAAAATGCTGCAGGACAGATTGTTGAAAAGCAGGACGTCTGGTCACCCTAATCATGAGTCCCACTTAAGAGAAGATAGAATTTGAAGACATATGCTATTTTTTTCCTTTTTTGACAATGAGGATTAAAAGAGAGAAAATAAGAGCAGGTTGACTGAAGCGTGAGCTCCCTTTCCTGTGGCTGGAGCACTGGCCTGCAACACCTCGCTGGCCAGCAGGAAGTGAGCTAGAGCTCCCGAGTGCAGAGTTTCTCACTGTTCATCACTGAACTGGCAGTGTCAAGGTGGCCCACAGAATCAGAGGCAGCCAGGTTTTCAGGAGCTCTGAAAAGAAAACAATTATAGGACCGTTGGTAGCACTGATGAACTTTTGTGCAAATTAACATGAGATGCCTCTACTGGACTGACCAATTAGAAAAGGACACCCTTTCTGGCTAGTCCATTAGAAAAAGGAAGCCTCCTTATCTGCCCTGTAAAAGGGGCCCACTCTTAGTGAAATAATAGAAAAGGTACCCTCCCAGGTGGACCAGTTTGAAAAAGGCAGTTCTCCCTCTGGTATTAGTCTTGATATCCCCTCAGTAGGGCACTTTTATGCAGTGTCCAACCTACTCAACCATCCTTAGAGACCCTGGGGTATATTCACAGAGGACAAGCTTCTTAGGAATGCCCTGACTCTCCAGCTCACAG
>NW_003852530.1:2737681-2752306 GCF_000181295.1 Otolemur garnettii | reverse complement strand
GGGAGGGTTCTGACTTCATATACAAACCCAGCTGTGACGGATGGGTTAACATTTCTCGATGAAATTTATCTCCGCACGTTCCTTGCGAGAGAAAACACAGAGCACTTTCAAAGGACAAGAGGTGATAGAACGAGAGCAGGGAGAAAACTCAGCCCTCGCCCCTCGTTTTTTTATGAGCAGGAAACCCGAGTCCCCCAGCTCCACTGGTAACATATATGTGGCTTCAGTCGACGATGAATTTCTACATTTTGGCAACGGTCAGAGTGAAAGTAGTGGCACTATCTATAGAAACTTTGGGATGGAGAACACTTGGAGTATGCTACTGAAAAATGCAAGAGACACATTTCTGAAAGGATGAAATAATATCACTGAGTGACAGTAAATTAACATGCTGACATTTGCAGACTTTCAGAGCATTGCCATAAAAAGAAGTAATACAACATGACTAATTTGGACTTCCTTATTCCTTCCTCGGAGAAGACAGCCCTGTCCCCCTGAGAGGCCACCCGTGGGGCTTTGCCTGTGGGCGCCGCCGCCTCTGTTTCCAGGAGAACACTGGAGACTTAATATTCCCCTGAGCTGAGCTCAAGTCGTGGCCTCTCGGAGACTCTGTGGAGGATGCGGTTTTGACTTCTGAATGTCAGAAGGATGTTCAGTGGCTGGCAGAGGGCACGCGGCTCCAGCCACTGTGTGACAGGCTGTGTCGTCTCGGCTTCTTAATATCCACGTACCTTCGACCTGTAGAATGCCAGGGCTGAGAGAGCCCCCAGGCACCCCGAGTCTTCACTGCACTGCTGGGGAGACTGAGGCGCAGAGACGCTATAAGTTCCCAGGCTGCTTCTCTTCCTTCTGGGCCCAAGCGTCCAACCTGTAGGGTCCTCCTGGGGAAACAGGCATCCTCCCCATCCTCCCTGGCATTCAAAATTCAATTTTATTATTGTAGCCAGCACGGTGCTTGGCATGTAGAAAGTACAGAGAAAACTTGGGCTAATTTAATAAAAAACAAAACCCAAAAAACCCATGGGGGTTAGCTGGTTCCCATAACCTTGCACTCAAGCTCCTTGCCTCCCCAGTGAGTGCTGGCACAGTCAGCCTCTCCTTTATTCAGGTACGTGGGCTTCAGGGATGCGAGGTCATTCCCTGATGGGGGCAGCAGGCCTCATTCTAAGACCCCTGCTTCCCAGCTGGGTACCACACCCCTCACATCAAAATAAACAAAGCAACAGCATTTCCACAGCCCCGCACTGTGCTTGGCACGAAGTAGGTACTCATCAAAGCTGTGTTCTCTCCCTTCTGGGTTTCACATTCTTCCTGGGAGGGGGGGACTATTTGGAAATGAACACACATTTTTAAATTCTTCTGCCCTGGAGGACAGCAACCTTTCTGTCTGCCAGAATCTGTCCGTGCACAGTGGAGGGTGGAGTGCAGAGGCTGGGGCCGTGCTGAGAGGGGACCCTGGTCCCAGATCCTGAATCCAAACCCGTCCACTGAAGTGTGGGCAGTCACTTTGCAAACTGCTTTTTCTGCGGTGTCATCTGACTGGCTGTGCCTCGGCAAGGCACCAAGGGCAAGAGATGGTCAGACGTGGACCAGGGTTGTGGGTCTGACGGCAGAAGCTTAGGTAGGGCAGGACGAGAGAGGAAGCCAGGATGGGGAGGGGGACAGGAGTTGCTGGCTGGCTGGGTCTCAGAATTAGCCAAAAGCACACAGCGCAGGGTGACAGATCCCTGGCCCTGAGCCAGACACATGAGGGCACTCAGAGCAGTGGTCCAGCCTGCAGGAGGCACATGTCTGTCCTCTGAACACCTGAGCGAGGAAGTCAACAAGCACAAGGGAGGAGGCTGTGCTGGGGACTCCTGCCTTACAAGTCGCTCCGATGATTAAAAGTCGAATCAGAACAACTCCCCTCTCCTATCCCAGATGGGTTCATATTTGCCCCACTAATGACATTTCAGCCCCACAGGAGACCTGGAATTTTGGACATTCCCTTAGGATTCCTCCAGGCCTGAGTCAACCCTTCACCCAACCCTGTAGATATGTGATTTGAGAATTCCTCTGGGCAGGCACACGAAGTGTCACAAAGGGGTCACCGTTCCTCTCTCTGCCCAAGTTCATCTCCTTGACCTCCACGTCTGTTTCTCATTCTCAAGCAAAACGGAACAAGATCAGCACCAGGGACAGCTGAGCTCTCAGCCCCCAGGACTATAGACCCTCCACATGTCACCTCCCTTTGCTGTGGGCCCGGGGACCGCAGCCCCCAGACACCATATCCCAGACGTGAGCTCCGAGCAGTCTGTGCTAGGAGGGCCTGAGGATTTGCGATCTCCGGGCCGTGTCGTGGGCAGACACTGTTATGAGGTAACATAAGTTGAGAGTAACCTTTCAGCAGAACAGTTTGAGTTAAAATAAAGGGATTGAAAAAGAGTACAATGACCAAAAAAATCTATAAAAATGCAATTGCGCTAATATAATTTTATCACTTATTTAAAAATTTAGTCGACCCAAAAGACTACCGAGTGTGAAATTAAGGAACAGCTCCTCGACTTTTATGGAAATCACTCTTCCTCACTTGTCTAATAGCCTGATTTTGTCAGATCATTTATTTCCATGGTTTTAAAATGAGCTTGACAGACAGAATTTTATAACACCACTTTACTGCAAATAAGAACATCATTTTCGCTTATTAAAACTGAAGCTTAGAGAAAGCATTAAAATTAACAGTTCACTCTGCTTTAACCTTTTGAGTACTGCTGTGACTTTACCCTACAGGCTATGTGTAAGGAGGGCCGCGGGGCTGGGTGTTGGAGGTAGGGCAGGGCACAGAACCCCAGTCTTGCCAGGGCCCACAGAGGACGCCCACCCAACTGGAAACAGCCGTGATGGTGACCAAAGGAGCCTCCCCATGGGCCACTGAGCACCAGGCTCGGGGAACCAGCCTTAGGGCCCAGGGGAAACTGAACAGAGGACCTCGTGCTAAGCTGTGTCAAGGAATCTATCTGCATGTCTCCCCTGGAGACTAAATTGATTGAGAGCTCGGCTCCACAGTCTCACACATTGGCCCTTCCTTGCTTTATTCAATACTTGAGTGTCTTTCCTGGGCAAGGCAATGTTCTAGGCACTCTTGAGATAAAACAGTAGGCTCAAGTCTCGTCCTTGGGGAGCTTAGCCTATCAGTGGCGGAGATGGCCCATAATCCGAGAAGCATTTAAATATACAGTCTCATGCCTGGTAGTGTGATGCAGGCTGTGCAGAAGACCAAAGCAGGGCTGGGGAGAGACGCATGGGACGTGCAGTGTTGAGCTGGAGTGAGACTTCCCCAGCTGGAGACTATGGGCGGGGTGGGCAAGGTGGGCGGGATGGCCCGCCCTGGTTATCAAGACAGCCTGCAGGCCTTTTTTGTGCCTTGTGGCTGAGGTCAAGGGCTTTATTGAGCAGAATAATTGGAGTCTTGATTTCTGTGCCGGAGAGCTTGAAACTTCTGGAGGCCACACCCCCTTCCTGGGAGGCCCAAGCACCAGGGATCTGTCACCCCTAAGGGCAGCTCTGCACAGTCTTGTGTTTCTGGTTCCTTAGGCTGTAAATCCAATGTGTGTGTTTTCTGGTATCTCCCATGGGATTCAGCTCCAGCTGCCCACTTTCTTGCCTGTCCTATCCACACACCCTAGACACGGTGCCTTCCCTTCCTCAGCCCCCTGCCTATCTCCCTCAGACTTCCCAAACCAGTTGGCCTTGAAGGCCTGGTCAGAGTCAGGGGAAATCTGCTAGACAACTGGGACTGAAGGCTTACGCTCCTCCCTAAACCCCAGTCCTGTCTCCTTTTGTGCCTGATTCAGAACTCTAAGCTTCTTCTCTTACTCAAGCCATTTTCTCAGACCACCCTGCACAGCCTCCGAGTCTGGCTGTGGACAGACCCTGGCTTCTCCCCTGGGGTGCCTGCTGCCACTGAACAGGTGCCGCACCCCACAGAACTGGCTCAGCACTTGCCCCCAAGCAACCTTCATCCGCAGAGACCGAAAGCTGCTTGTGGAGCCAGGAAACCCAGAGGGAGGAGCCTGCCTTCCCCAGTTTTGAATTCACTGGAGCACAGTCCCCCCGCCGTGGTCAATTCCAGTGTGCATCCCTCAGTGGCTGGTGTCTCTTCTTTGGCTCACCCACCTCTCACCCCTGCTCCCAGCGTCATGCCCCGAAATAAAGGACTCACACAAGCAGCTCTGTCTCAGCTCTGCCCTTGTGAAAACTCAGGCTGAGGCCCCCCGTGAGTGAGGGAGCTCGTGCTGTGGGTGGGCTCCCCAGTAGATGCTGCCCCCACCCTGCACCTTTCTTCCCTCTCACTCCCTGGGGTAGGCAAGCCCTCTGCATCTGGCTGACAGCCGTCCCTCTGTTCACAATGTCCTTCCTCCCTGCGAGGCGTCCCTGCAGCTGTGTAGCCATCCCTGGCTGTCTGTCCCCATGCTCCCTGAAGCCGGTGAACACCTCCCTGGAGCACTCCCCGTGCCAGAGGCCACAGCCGCTGACACATGTCAGGCTCTGTGCATTCAGGGCTGGGAGCAGGACGGCTGGCCAGACAGTCTGTTGGGGCTGGCTGTGGTGACACCCGTAGCCTCAGGGCCCTGATGGTGCCCTGACAGCACAGGGGCAGGGTTGTGGCCCTGTGCAGGCAGGGGAGTGGCCCTGTGCAGGGGAGGGCTCTGCGCACAGGTGCCCGTGTTTCCTCTGAATGGGCTGGGGGGGCTGTTTCTGTACTGAGGACCTTCCCTGTGCCAGGCACGGAATAGATCAGCACTTCTTACCCTGTGAGTGGCGACCCCTAGGAACTGAATTAAAGGCCAGTGGCATTAGTAAGGTTGAGAAGCGCTGGAAGAGATAATCAAGAAACAGTGAATGAATGGAAAGTGAAGGAAGATAGAGTAAAAAGAATAAAAGAGTGAATGAATTCGCTTGGCACCTGGGTGCCTGCGTCTTCCAGCCTTGGAGTGTCGCTGCCTCCTCCGCCCTCAGGGATACCCCTAGGCACAGCCCGGTGCTCCCAAGGCCCCCTGGGCAAACATCTGTCACTATTGGTGTTGCAATCTGCTTACAGGTAAATCTCAGCCGAGCCTGGGAGCACCTGGGGCTGAATCGTTCTCTTCTGCACCTGGTAAGGGGCCTGGCCGAGTGGATGTGGCTGCGCACAGTGGGCCTGTGCGTATTCTGTGCCACCCGCCCTGAGCTACAAAGGAATTGCTCCCTGATCAGGGAGGGCAGGAGGGTAAGGCCTCTCGCTGCCCTGGGTTTACAGGCCCTGATGAAATCCCTTTACATTCCCTGCGCCATCCATCCCACGCTGTTCTAAGATGCAGAAGCCACATAGGACCTTACTTCACAGACGGG
Organism: Otolemur garnettii; assembly: GCF_000181295.1. Taxonomy (NCBI): domain Eukaryota; kingdom Metazoa; phylum Chordata; class Mammalia; order Primates; family Galagidae; genus Otolemur; species Otolemur garnettii. The sequence continues at coordinate 2,746,936 of NW_003852530.1, read as the reverse complement.
GAGACTAAGGCTCAGGGGGGCTGAACGTGGGGGCCGAGATCACGTGCCTCAGTAATGGTGGTGGAGGACAGCTGCCCGCCCTGTTCTGGATGCCTCTAAATGTGAACCCCCCACTCTGCTGTCCCACTGCAACCCCTGTTCCCCCCACCCCCACCGTGCCTGGACCATCACCTGCTGCCTGGGCAACCTCGTGTCCTGTCACACAGCTGCTAGTCTGGGCTTCTTCCCCAGTCTGTGACCAGAGGAGGGGCCGCTCACTTCACCTGCATCACCAGCCCCTGACCACACTTGCCCCAGCGTTGGGGCGCCATCAGTGGTGGTTACCTGGTTCTGTGAGTGTGGACGTGACCCTCAGATGCCACAAAGGTCCCAGGATTCCTGAGGAGAAGGAATCCCTCATCCCCTGTGGGGAAGGAGACACAATTTCTGTGCACACAGGCCCCTGTGCGGCCACCGTCCCCATCTGAGGGAGGCCTCCAGACACTCCAGGAGCTCTTGGTGACAGTGGTGCCAGCCCAAACCACACATAACCCTCAGGGCAGCAGCTGCGGTGACAGACATCAGTGACATGAGGCTTGAGTAAGAAGCTAGCACAGAGTCCAGTGGCCTGGTGGCCCAGCTCTTAGTGGCAGGGGCAAGGATTTGAAAACAGGGCTGGGGTGATTTTAAGGTTGACACTAGTCCCCCAGGCCTTCCGTGCCACTGTTCTGGAGATGACACAAGGCAAATTTTGGGGGCATATAAGGGGCCACCCTCCAGCCCCCTGGGGCTTCAGAGCAGCTTCCTGGGTCCCTCTGCAGAGGGCGGTGGGCAGACCCGTCCTCACTTACCCTGGGTGTGTGTTACTTGGACCCACCATCACCTGCTGCCGAGGGACTACGGGAGCTCAGAACGTTCTGGAACATTTGGCTGGAGTACCCTGCTGATTATCATGGTTGAATCTCCATTTCCTCTGTTTCTCTTGTTCAGTTACTAGAGAGCCAGGAAAACAGGGAACCAAGAAGCTGATCTTCGTGTCTTGTCTGGAGGGCATTTCCCAGTCAGGAGGAAACCAGGCCAGCGATCGTTTTTGTCCCCTGAAAGTGACTTCTTGTCCCCACTCAGAAGAGCCACTGCCCAGTCGCCACCTGTTCCAGGTGCCAGCCTAGTGTCTGCTGTGTGCAGACTCCACAGTCCTCCCTGGCTACGGGCTCCGCTCTAAGCAGGGCCTCCAGCGGTTTCCTGCAGCCTCCATCAGCATCAAGGCACCCAGGGAATGAGTGGGCACGTTCCTGGGTGACCTTGGGGCACTCTGCTGCCTGCAGTCTGGGAGGCGCCCCTGCCCCTTTGACTGTGGTCTCACAGAGCGAGTCAGAGCCCAGGTGGGTGACTCAGCCCAGGGGAATCGCACATTAGTATAAAACGAGAACTAGACCCTGAATTCTGCTCCCCCAAAATACAGGAAAGCTGAGACACCAACACAGCTTGAAAATCACCCGCCTCACTGAACAGGATCTGTTTACAAAGGCGGGAGCTCAGAAATGCGTCCATTGTGGGGAAAAAAAAAAAAGACTGGGAAATATAAAGCCAGCACTCTGCGCACTGTGGGGGTGAGCGAGCCACCCCGTCCTTTCTGATTCAGCTCTGGGGATGGTGCTGCATGGGCCCTCTCCTCCCAGGCTGGCGGCCCAGCCCAGGCTCAGTTCTCAGCATATCAGAGACTCACTGCACCTGTGCAGCTTAGCTCTGTCCTGACTCACGCCCACCTCCGTGGCTGACCTCACCATGCTGGGGACCCAAGGGCAAGCGCCCCTGAGATCAGGGCCCTGGAGCCCAGCATCTCCCAGCAGGCCCTGGAGCCCAGCATCCCCAGCAGGCCCTGGAGCCCAGCATCCCCAGCAGGCCCTGGAGTCCAGCATCCCCAGAAGGCCCTGGAGCCCAGCATCCCCAGGAGGCCCTGGAGCCCAGCATCCCCCAGCAGGCCCTGGAGTCCAGCATCCCCAGCAGGCCCTGGAGTCCAGCATCCCCAGCAGGCCCTGGAGTCTAGCATCCCCAGAAGGCCCTGGAGCCCAGCATCCACAGCAGGCCTGGCCCTGGAGCCTCTGATTGGTCCCTGTGCAAGTGGATATACTAGTGATGCTGAGGCAGGGTGGGATCTGCCAGTGGGTTTTAGGAGCCTGACTGGTCAGTGCATCTCTCAATCTGTTATTCACAATCTGCCAGGTGCCCCAAACCTGCCTGGCACAGTTCCCATCCCCTGTTTGCAGAATTAGAGAGTGTGGGAGTCTGTCCAGGGAAACTTCTGTTCTGGGGATGGTCGGGACGATAACAGTCACATTCAGTCGTGAGCAGGGGCTCCCTCTGCCCTAGCCACACCCGGCTGTCCTTTGACACCCTTCCACAGCTGGATGTGAAATTTACTTAGTTTTGAGATCACGCTGCTGAACCTGCTGCCGTCTGCGCTGGGGGATGGCCTTTCATTGCAAGAACAGAAAGTTATGTGCCCTCTTCCTGCTAGTGGACTCTTCCCACACACACTGCAATGCACAGGTGCACACACCCTCATCCGAGGCTAATGTGTGCACAGGGAGTGTGCCCACCCAAGCAGGGCTATTGTTTTTCTACATAACTGTGATCATTTTGCACCTATTGTTGGTGGCTCACTTTTCAGGAGCCCCTCACCTTTCCCATTGCACCCTACGGAGGACCACAGGGTCAGGATGCAGCTCTGGGCATTCAGCCGCCCTCTATCAAAATCATCCGGCACTGTTTTTCTTTCCTGTATCCTTTTTTTAGAAAAACACTTTCTTATTCTTTCTTTCCCTACCCTTGATAGACACACAGCTGTGTTGTCCTCTCAAAAGTAAGTGTGTTTTATACATGTTACATGCTAACTGCTTACGTTGCTAGTGCATTGGAGGCAAATAACCAGTGATATTTGAAGGCTTTCAGGGACAGATTACCCCTGTCGCTGGAGATGCCTTGTCCCAGGATCTGCGTGGGGATACCTGGCTCTGAAAATGCAAATAACATTTAGGGATTGTTTTGGTTAAACTGAATAAGGGAATGTTTGGAGTGTACTAGGAGTTTATCAAGATCCGTATAGGATATTATTACCTAAATGTTTTGTATGTGTATGGACGGCAGACTCTGTCTTGTTAAATCCTCACCACACTGTGTAAGTGTTATTAATCATGCTTCTTAAGTGAGGTCAGTATAGTGGGATGAATGGTGCCCCCCCCCCCGCCAAGACATGTCCACGTACCCTGGTCCCCTGGTACCTGCAAATATTACTTTATTTAGAAAAGAAATTCTTTACAGATATAAGTGAGCCAGGGTCTCAGGATGCTGAGCTCATCCTGGATTATCCAGGTGGGGCCTGACTCCAGTGACAGGTGTCCTTATAAGAGCCACACAAAGGAGCACCAAGGGATGGCAAAGTGGAGACAGCAGCAGAGATGAGAATGACGTGGCTACCAGCTCAGAAGGGCCAGTCGCCACCAGAGCTGGAAGAAGACCAGCAATGGACTCTTTCCTAGAGCTACAGGATGTAGGGCCCTTGATTTCTCTCTTCTAGTTTCCAGAACTGTGAGAAAGCAAATTTCTGTTGTTCTGGCAGCCTCGGGGAATTAACACAGACACTGAGGTTGCGAGGAGATGGACCCTTCCCCAGGCCTGCCCTGCACCCTGGACCCCGTGTGCCCTGGGGTGCTCAGGGAGGCAGAGGAGGCTGAGAGCCTCCAGCCTGGAGGAGCCACCTGAGCTCCAGGTCTCCTCTGGAGACGGCTGCAGAAGCTCTGGTGGGAAGCTGTGTCAGCCCAGAAGGCTCACCCAGGGGCATGTCTGCAGTGAATGGGGTGATGTGTGAGGGTTCTAGGTGTTTCTGGACCCTAAGCAGTTGGGCCCAGCCCTTGTGATTGGCCCCTCTCTGCACCCCCACCCCTTATAGGCAGGAGTGAGAGAAGGAAGGGTTCAGGCCCACTCAGCAAGGGCAACCACATCCGTCTGTGGCCTGGGCTTGGAAACACAGGACAAGCTTAGGAGGCCACAAGGTGCCCACTGGACAGGTGCAAAGACCCAGGCCCCCATGTCGCAGGAAAGGGAAGGAGGCAGGGTGAGGCTGCATGAGGCACAGCTTTGGAATTAGAAAGGCCCCCTCTTGTGCTTCCCCCAGCCGCCGGTGGTCTCAGCTTCATTTCCCATGAGATGGACTCGAGAAGGGGAATCAAGTGCCCTCTACAGTGGGGAGGACGAGGACTCCAGGCAGCCATGTCCCCTGGTCGGCACACTCCTCTCCCTGTGACAAGGATCAGAGAACGGCCCTGAAAAGTGTGGTACTCAGGGAGCAGCTCTGGCTGCCTGGCCTGAGCTCTGCCCTGGCGCCAAGCCTTCACTTCCGCCTGGCATCAGAGGGAGAGTGAGTCTTGGGTGACACTCTCACTCCCCTTCCTCCCAATCCCCCAGAACCTTTAACTGTGCCTGGGGACAAAGTGGGTTCTCCTACAGCTTCCCAATAGAAAAGGGTGCCGACCCTCCCTGTCTGTGCCCAGAAGCAGGTGCGCCCAGGTGATGTGTGCTCCCACCACTCCTCCCACAGGACGAGCAGCCCCAGCCTGCTGCCAGGCCCGCCACTCCTCAGACGACAGCAGCCACTGCTGTTTGCCACGCACCCACCACCTGCCAGGCCCAGTGCTGAACTTCCCCTGCAGGGCCTCTGCTCCATGATGGGAGTCACTATTGCCCCATTTCAGAGATGGGACCAGTGCCAGCTGGGTGCTACAGATAAACAGACACACATGGGGTGTCTTTTCTGGAGACCGTGATTCAATAGCCCGTCTTCCCCCAAACAGTTTTACTGCAAGAAAAACTTAGCACATCCCATTTAGAACAGTAGATATTTCACCTGTTTCGCTTATTACGATGCACCATGCTAAGCATCCATTATTTAACGGAGTGCTCGGCGTAATCACTCTTCAGGTACTGTTATGCCAGCAATAATTTACATCCTGTGTAAGGAGCTGGGACGTATCCTCTACCTGCGTGGATGGAGCTGACAGCGGGACATAATATAATTGTTCCAAAAAGCCACACTTGATAGCTAATGAGTGAGCAGGTGAGGATTAGAGCTGGGGAGATCTACCGGCAGTTGAGAGAGGTAAACCAACAATTAGAAGGAGAACGCGTTCTGTTGGCTGTCAGGGAGGATTTCTGCAATGAGAGGAAAAAAATGATTCAGACTCGAGGGTAATACGCTTCCTGCTGCAGGTATGGGGATGGGGGATCCAGGCTTGTAGATGTCTCTGAAGATATATTTTCGAGAGATGAGAAGAATTTCCTCCAGGGCCTTTAGGATTCCAAAGAGATTTGGGTGTGTGTTGGCCATGTGCTCAGGCAACAGGTGGACTCGGGACATGTGCTGTGTGCTGTGTGCTGCGTGTACGGCCGGGAGCTCTCAGGGCCGCTCAGGTCTCTCTCTTGGGTCCGAGAGAACTGGGGACTCCAGGGAGGATCTTCGTCTAGATGCTCCTCCCCGGGAAGCCAATGTTAAGGATAATCACAGCCTTTGACACTAGTTACCGGACATGGAGGATCTCGGACACTACATTTTCTGCTGTCTTGTAATGGCCTGAGGGGTGGACAGTGCTGTCTTTTTCCACCCAGGAGGAGGCTGGGACTTGGGAGATTAGGGACCTGCCAGAGGGGCAGAAGGCCTGTCTGACCCCATCTGTGGCCTCTCTCTCCATCCTGTCACCTGTGGGTGATCAGACGCTGTGCCTGCCGTGGACAGTGGGGCTGAGTGGGGTCGTTCTGGGAGTTTTGTAAACATCGTAAATGTTCCTGCTAAAGAAAGTTAAATTGCCTGAGGAGTTTCATTCTACTTTGATTCTGTGTATTGTGTATTTTTTATATATCGGGGTTCCCGATGGAATGTGCATGTGTGTGTATGTGTGTGATGTAAATATATACACATCATGTACATTCACATCACATCACAAACCCCTCCAGACTGTGTGTTTGGGTTGTGTGTAAACTTTGAAAATCCTTGCCCCTGGCTCGGTGCCTGTAGCTCAGCGGCTAGGGCACCAACCACATACACCAGGGCTGCTGGGATCGAACCCAGCCCGGGCCTGCCAAACAACAATGACAACTACAACCCAAATACAGCCGGGCATTGTGGTGGGTGCCTGTAGTCCCAGCTACTTGGGAGGTTGAGGCAAACTCTTAAGCCCAAGAGTTTGAGGTTGCTGTGAGCTGTGATGCCCCAGCACTCTACCCACGGCAACATAGTGAGACTGTCTCAAAAAAAAAAAAAAAAAAGAAAGAAAGAAAGAAAGAACGAAAGAAAATCCCTACCCCTACTATGTGCTCAGGTCCCCACTCGCTGACTCTGTGGATGAGGGGACCTCTGGCCTGTCCCTGTCCCGATGACTGCAGCAACTGAGGTGGTTTTAATGTCATTTCTCAGAGTTTCCAGCACCAGATCCAAAGGCTCTGGAGAGGCTGATGAATCTTGGGCATCAGGTGGGTGGTTCTGGCCCTGCCTCTCTGCTGTATAAATTGACACCGGCTTTTCCTACATTCTCAGGCTGGGGACACGGCATTTACCAGATAGTGAAGCACTTCGACAGCTTTATAGGTGTATTCACAGAAAAGCTCTTTACTTTTACTCGCCGGGATGCTGACCTGCCTCCTTGGGCAGCGGCAAGTGACTCACGTGTGATTATTCTTAGTTTCTCAGACCTTTGAAGACCTCGCCGCCTTCCTGCTGAAGTTCACTTTGGGGGCCACAGCAGGACTAGCCACGGCTCGTGTTGCTAGAGTGGGTTCTGCAGGCCTGGCCCAGGGCTCACGGCTGTCCATGCACCACGCTGCCGGTCGTCCCAGCGTCCTAAGATTTAGAGTTGATGGTCCTGGTTTGGAAGTGAGGAAGGCTGAAAGGGGCCTCCCTGTCTGCGTCATCCTCAGCCAGCACAGGGATGCAGACTGTCAAGCCTTGTGTTAACACAGTCCTGCCGCCTTAGATGGGGTCCTTTTGTGAGGCATTTTGTGTGCCCCCGTCTCTCCCCCCTTTTAATCTGTTAGCTTCTTTTAACTTTGTAATTTCATCTTCTAGGAAAGTGGCAAGAATTCCCGTATTCCTCAGATGCCCGACTGTTAACATTTTTCTGCGTTTCATCCTCTTTTCCCCTCCGTCTCCTCTCTCCTTGTACATATCCCCCACACCCTGTAATGGTCACTCTTCTGGGTACTAATTACAGACACCGCACTTGCTTGCTCCTCCGTACTTCTGGGCGTATTTCCTGCAAACCAGAATGTTCACCTGTACAACCCCAGGAACCAGAAAATAAAGCAAAATCAGGAAACCAGCGTTAACACAATGGTGTTATCTGATTTGCAGATTTCATTCCTATGTGGCCATTTTGTCCCTGAAGTGTCCTTTATAAGCGGAAGCCGTCCCGGATCACCAGTTGCCTTCCGCTCACGGCCCCTGCAGCCTCTGTGCATCCCCCGGCTTCCTTTGTGTTTTATGGACTGATGCTGTCGAGGGCCACGTGCTGCTTCCTCTGCTGACGTCCTCAGTGTGGATCCATCTGCCGTGTTACAAGATCAGGTTCAGATCACACATGTGGGGCAGAAAGGCCACCGTAGTGGTGCCTTGTTCCTCTCAGTGTGTCCCACCCGGGGCGCCACACATGGACGTGTCCGGTCATTGAAGATGTCTACCCATGGCTTGGTTGCTGCTGTGTCGTGGCCTTTCACCCTTATTAACTTACATTTTTTCCCCTTCGTAATGAGTGAGTATCTTATGGGCAGATATTTGGGAGCTAGGTAAATGCTCCCTACCTCCCCAAACTCTCCCAGTGGTTTTAACGCCCACTGATGACTCCCGGTTAATTCATTTTTTTAAAGCATAATCAAAATTTTCTTTTATTACAAATATTTTCATATATATTCAAAAATAGGATATGATTAACCTGAAGTACCTATAACAAAACTTCAATAATTATAAATAGATGACCAATCATGTTTCATCTAAACCCCCACTCTCTCCACCTCTCCTAAATTATTTTGAGACAAATTCCAGACCACAGATTACTTCATCTGTAATTACTTTAGTGCATGTACCTATCTGTGTAAAGATTTAAAAAATATATTACAAGAATATGATTATTACATCTAAAAAGTTAGCAGTAATTTTTTAAGAGCATGAGATAGTCAATTAGTATTCAAATTTTCCTTGCTATATATATATATATATATATATGTTTTTTTTTTTAAATCATAGCTGTGTACATTAATGCAATCATGGGGTACTATGTGCTGGTTTTATAAACAATTTGAAATGTTTTCATCAAACTGGTCAACATAGCCCTCACGGCATTTTCTTAGTTACTGTGTGAAGACGTTTATATTCTACACCTGGTAAACGTCACCTTGACGGTGATGATGCTGGTTATCACGAGGTGATTTTTCGAGGTCTACTGCTCAGCGCCCCTTCTGTTGCACACGTACTGTTCCTTGTCTCTCTCCTGTAGGGAAGAACGTCTCCGTCTTCTCCATTATTGATTCCTACCAATGCACCTCACCTTTCTCACTGCATTCGATGGGGTCCTGGCTGTTTAACATTATTTATGTTAATGCTAAAGTGGCTTGGGAGTCCCTTCAAAGTGGCTGCCTGACAGGTCCCTATTGTTCTTTGAGCATGTCCTTACTCTGTATCATAAGAAGTTCCAGGCTCATCTTGTAGGATTTTTGTTTTGTTTTGTCTTGTTTCAGGGCTGAAAGAGGCCAGTTGTGCAGGGGTCCTTGTTTCTCTTAATGGGAAACACATGCAAACCAGTATCTGGGCCTTAGGGAGGCTCCTGCTCCAGGGTACCAGGGTGCCGCTGCTTCTAGGTCTGTGTATAGAGATAGGAACGATTTCTCTCTCTCTCTCATTTTCTCTCTCTTTTCTCCTTCTCTTTCTCTCCATCTCTCGTTCTTATTCTCTTTCTCTCTCTCATTTCTCCTCCCTCTCTCTGTTTTCCTCCCCTCTCTCTCTCCCTCTCTTCCTCCCCCTCCCATCTTCTCTCTCTCCCTTCTCTCTCTCTCCCCCTTCTCTCTCTCTCCCCCCTCTCTTTTCTTTCTCTCATTTCCCCTCCCTCTCTCCTTCCCTCCCTCTGTTTTCCTCCCCTCTCTCTCTCCCTCTCTTCCTCCCCCTCCCACCTTCTCTCTCCCCCTTCTCTCTCTCTCCCCCTTCTCTCTCTCTCCCCCTTCTCTCTCTCCCCCCTCTCT
>NW_003852530.1:2730524-2737622 GCF_000181295.1 Otolemur garnettii | reverse complement strand
CCTTCTCTCTCTCTCCCCTCTCTCTTTTCTTTCTCTCATTTCCCCTCCCTCTCTCCTTCCCTCCCTCTGTTTTCCTCCCCTCTCTCTCCCTCTCTTTTCTTCCTCTTTCCCCCTCCCTCTTTCTCTCTCTCATTTCTCCCCCCCTCCTGCTCTTCCTTTCACCTTCTCTCTCTGTCCCTCTCTCTGTCTCCTCCCCTTCTCTCTCTCTCTCTTTCTCCTCTTCCCCTCTCTCTTTCTTTCTCTCTCTCACCCCACGTTTCCCCACACCTCCTCTTTCTCTTTTTCCCTCCCTCTGTCTTTCTGTGAAAACCATTAGTTCTTTCTCACACCTTCAGTTCCACCCCAAGATGACCGGGGTTATTCTTTCTCTCTCTTCCTTCTTCTACCATTATATGTCCCTTCTCTAACAATGAGATACCTGGCTCTGATTATCTGTTGCATTATTTGTTTGTTCAACTATCAACTACCCGTAATTACTTTTTGTCAGCTATTTTAATTTTAGTTTTAAATTAATTTTAATTCCACAAGTAACACGTGCATACATTCCTTTTAAAAGGAATTTTAAATACGAGGTAGACTTTTCCCTCGGTGCTCCCCCACCCTCAAATCTAACTAATATTATCAATTTGTCTGCCTCTTTCCAGACATTTTCCTATGCCTTTCAACACCCACAGAAATTAGAACTGTAATGTTTTGAGTTATCTTTATATAAATGATTTGATAGTCTACACCATGATTAGCAACATCCTTTTTTTAAAAAATAAAAAAACCCAAAAACTCTTGGAGAATTTCCATGTTGGTACATATTGATTCACTTAATTGCAGCTCAACTTGAGCTGGTGAACTGTCAGGAAAGTGTCTGCCATCTGAATCTCACTTCTGCATGCCCAGTCTATGGAATCCTCAAAGCAGGACTGTTGGGCCTTAAGAATTCATGTTTTGAGTCAGTCACGATAGCTCACGCCTGTGATCCTGGGACTCTGGAAGGCTGAGGCAAGTGGATCGCCTGAGCTCAAGAGTTTGAGACCAGCCTGAGCAAGACCCTGTCTCTATTAAAAATAGAAAAACTAGCTGGGCATTGTGGTGGCCACCTGTAGTGTCAGTTACTTAGGAGGCTGATGGAGGAGGATTGCCTCAGCCCAGGAGTTTGAGGTTGCTGTGAGCTATGACAGCCCAGCACTCTACCCAGAGTGATAGTATGAGACTCTGTCTCAGGGGTTAAAAAAAAAAAAAAGGAATTCACAGTTTTCAGTTAAATAAAGATTGCACGGGCACCCAGAGTCTGCATTGCAATGGATGCTGGACATCTGCCTCTGTCCCCTAGAATGGCAGGGACAGCTCCTCCCACTCAGCCAAAGTCAGGAAATGTACACTATTTTCCTTTTTTTTTTTTTGAGACAGGATCTTACTCTGTCACCCTGGGTACAATGCCATGGTGTCATAATAGCTCACAACAACCTCGAACTCTCAGTCTCAAGCAACCCTCCTGCCCCAGCCTCCCAGGGAGCTGGACCTATAGGTGCCCACCACAGTCCTTGGCTATTTTTTTAGAGATGGGGTCTTGTTCTTTCTCAGACTGGTCTTGAACTCCTGAGTTCAAGCAATCCACCTGCCTCAGCCTCCCAGAGTGCTGGGATTATAGGCGTGAGCCACTATGCTCGGCCAAGAAACATACTCTTGAGGCCATAGATGCTGTGAAGCCTGAGACTTTGGGTGAAGACTGCTCTTGCCCTCTGTGGGACAGGTAGAGACTTTGGGTGAAGACCCCTCTTGCCCTCTGTGGGACAGGTAGCTGGCCTGCAGCCTCTTCACGGTCTTACCAAACAGGACTAGTGACTCTCACGGGTCCAGAGCTCCCATCTGATCACACAGTTACCAGCTATAGCTTATGTTTGAACTCCCCAGAGCCGCCCTGTCACTAGGCAGAAGAACCTTCTGCATGAGTGTATGAGTTTTCTTTTTTCTTCTTTTTGTTTTAAATTTTATTTATTTTGAAGATGGGCTCAAACTCTGGAGGGGCTGGGGGTGACCGGAGATCCTGTTACGACACCAGCATCCCTTATAAGCAGCAGCTGCTCCCTCGCTAGTCCAAGTCCCCTGAGTAAGGAGCCCTCTAGCTTGTTGGCATTTTTTGCCCATCCCATGAGAAAGGCGAGGCAAGTGTTTCCCACTTTCCTATTTCTCTTATTTAAGGTTGCACAGCCAATGCTGGGACCTGCAGTCAAACCGAGACCTTCAGATTCTAATTCCAAATTTTTTTTAAGTAAGATCTTTTTACTCTTCTATAGTAACTTGCAACAACTGAGAAATGCAGAACATTAGGATGAAGAAAAGAATCTTTTTTTTTTATTATTAAATCATAGCTGTGTACATTAATGCAATCATAGGGTACAAAGGAAAAAAATCTTTACATCACCTTTAATCAACACCATCATCCAGACATAACCACCATGAATATATTCTTACATACTTCATATACATATAACAAAATTATATAGGGCATCTGTTTGGGGTGCTTTATAAGAATTTTCCAGTGTTATTAAATTTTCTCTGTAAGATTTTAAATGTCTGTATAATGTCACATCACGTGGATAAAACATAATTTGGGTAATCCTCCATAGTTGGATTTAGGCGAATTCTATATTGCCATTGTTATATATGAAGTTTCAAATACTATCCCTGAATGCAAATATTTAATGATATCACTGATCATTTCTTTGGAATATAGACTCAGATATGGAGAGAAATCGTGGGCTAAAAGCTGTGCACACATTCCAGGTTCTCAACATTTAAAACTCACATCCACTTCACAAAGGCCTTGCTGAGGACGTGGCAGCCCCTGCCCCCACCAACCAGCAGTGTGAGCTGCCGTCCTGCACGGGCATCACGTATAAGAAATCATGATTTGATAGAGATGCACCAACTTTCCAGATACAGAAGAGGGAAACAGAATCAGCAAGGTTAAATAAGCTGGTTGGGGTCACAGAGAGGGGACCCAGCTCCCATTCCCATTGCTCAATGGACACCCCCTCACGGCTTCCCCCATATCATCTGAGCCAGCCTGACCTTGGTGAGGGAGACACAGAGCCCCTGAGGGTGGTGTCCTGTGTCGGTGGGACATGCCTTTGCCCCCACCACTTGGGCTTCTGCTATTTGAGATGACTCATCCCATATGCAGGCAGCAGGACGGTCACCCCTGTAGTACCAGCCTCCAGCGCTCACCTCCCTCTGACCCGGGGAAGTTCAGGGCACTATATGATATAGGATATGATGCCCGGTTGCTGCAATGCAGTGGGACCTGGGCTGCCCAGGGGTGAGTGGATAGATGATAGGAGTGACTAAGGCAAAAATCCCAGAGACTTGTGTTAAGTGGTGTCTGTAAATGGGTAACAGGATAACCATGGTTTGAGTTACCAGCACAGGTTGGAAATTACTAGGTACCGAGCATGGAATTGTGCTAAGGTCAGATGAAGCAAATTGGGGTTGTGGTTTCTCTAAGTGTAGTGGAGAAAAATTCTTAAGTGACAGATTTAAAGTACTATACTTCTTTTAATCCATATAAAGAATAAGTGGTGGTATGTGCAGATACATGGATGTCTTTACTTGCATTGAAGGCTTCAGAGAGGTTGGTTTAGGGGAGCTGTTGTGGTTAATTTTGAATGTCAACATGACTGGATTCAGCAATACTTTGATAGCTGGTAAAGCCTCATTTCTGGGTGTGTTTGTGAAGGTTCTTCCTGAGGCGATCAGCATGTGAGTCGGGGGGCTGAGTGGGGAGTATCTACCTTCTTTGTGAGTGGGCACCACCGAATCTGCTGGGGCCCAGGTAGAGAAGAAAGGCAGAGGGAAGGGGAACTTTGGTTCTCTCTCCAGAGCTGGGCCACCCGTCTACTGCCTTTGGACATCAGCACTCCAGCATCTCTGCCCTTCGGACTCTGGAACTTGTACCTGTGGCCTCATGGATTCAAAGACCCTTGGCCTTAGACTAAAAATTTTACCATTATCCTCCCTGGTCTGGAAGCTACTGACATTCCAGGGTCTTTGCCTTGCAGATATTCTTTTGTGGGACTTCTCAGCCTCTATAGTCATATAAGCCAACTCCCTTAATAAATATCCTCTTATCTATCAATCCATCCATCCTATTGGTTCTATCTCTCTAGAAAGCCCTAAGACATGGGCTTTCTGGAAGAGACAATTTTTCTTTTTTTAGAGGCAGACTCACTCTGTTACCCTGGGTAGAATGCTGTGGCATCACAACTCATAGCAACCTCAAATTCTTGGACTTGAGCAATGATCTTGCCTCAGTCTCCTGAGTATCTAGGACTACAGGCACCCACCACAATGCCTATGTTTGTTTTAGGGATGGTGTCTCATTCTTGCTCAGACTGGTCACTGGTCCCTAAACAGATAAGTTTGGCATTAAAAAATGATCTAAACATTTCTTGGGGAAATGAAATTACCCATGTAATTATCAACAGGGGTTACAGCCTTTGAGTAATTACCTACTAGGCGTTAAGTCAGGATGATACTATAGGGCAGATTACCTGAACAAGTGAAGCACGTGGATCCAATGAACCTCACAGGTTTGTGGAATATTTCTATATTCTCCAAAGTTTCCTAATGATAAGAATTACTGTCCTACTGAATCTGATTCAGTGGGTCAGAATGAGGCCTGGGAAGATGTGTTTTTGCAAGTACTCAGCTGACCCCTAGTATTAGTTTGAGAAACACTGGATAGCAAATACAGAAACTTTTGAAGAAAGCTCTAAAAACAGTGAGCATAAGGTCACCTGGAGATCTTGTTAAGTTGCAGATTCTGAATCCATATGTCTGAGGTGGTGTTTGAGATTCTGCGTTTGCTACAAACTCCCAGGTGGCACTGATGCTGGCTCTCTGAAGACCACATTTTGAAAAGCAAGTGGTTTCACACAGGTGGCTCATGGGTGATCTGTGATATTTTGTTTGGCTTTGTATAGTGTTTAATTTTTTTAAAGTCTTGTTTCCAGTATTTGAAAAATGAAAGACTTCCACTTCTAACCCTGATGAAAAATACCTGGCAGAAGATTGGTTCTCCTATTATAAACAGTGGTAAAACGAGACACAATATAAGTTGACTGATTCAGGGCAATACAACATAGATTGCACAGGGATTTCTTAGGGAAGGGAAACTCATTGGATGATTCCCCTGGTCACTCAGACCTGGGCTGCCATAATAGCACAATCACAGCACAGCAAGCTGATGTCTGAGCAGGCAATGGCAGGTGTCCTGAGCTGAGAGGAGAGAGGGCAGAGTTGGCGTCACCTCAAGTGCCTGACCTTGAGCACAGTAGAGCATCAGTGAAAGGGACCAATGGTGATGGCAGAGGGGCATGGTCCATGCAAGTCCATAGAAGAGAAAGGGACTAATGGTGATGGCAGAGGGGCATGGTCCATGCACGTCCATGGCCGAGGAAGGGACTAATGGTGATGGCAGAGGGGCATGGTCCATGCAAGTCCATGGAAGAGAAAGGGACCAATAATGGTGGTGAAGGGATGTAGTCCATGCAAGTCCATGGCTGAGCGCCAGACAGGAGATGCATGGAGAAAATTGCTCAGTGCTTACCAGAGAGAAGCTGTTAGAGGGTTGAAAGCAGCACAGAGAGATAAGAAGTTGAATAGTGATGCAGGAAGAGCAGGGTGGTGAGGGGGTGGATGTTGGAAACTCAGCTTCATCATAGTGAGGAGATTTCTTGAGTATTTTGTTACCTTTCCGGCTTCTTTTGAGTGGCCAGAGAGTTGTGCCTTAGATATAAGAACTACTCTAGATTTTCCCTAATAAATTCTAAATTCAACCTCTAACAACATCTTTGGGGTAATGAGTTTGGAGAGTGGGTCTTGCCAAGTTGGAGATGCTTGGAAAATACAGGGAGATTTCCATAGATCTGCATTAACAAAGCGTAAAACCAAAGCCTGTATAAGTTCTAGATGATCAGCAAGCAATTGGACTGCCTAAGAAAAGAGTAGGTAACAGAATCCAGATTCTCTAAGACATACTTATGATACACAGTATTTAGTCAACCATCACTTGATGTACAAAGAAATATGAAAACGAGATCCAGGGATAAAGAAAATGTAGTCAAGAAACTAAATATGAGCTGGCTCATGTGTTGGAGTCAGCAGAGAATTTAAAGCAGCTGTTATAAGTATTTTCAAGGAATTGAAGGAAAATATGGCCTTAAGGAATGATCAGAAAAATAATTTGAGCAGAGAAATGTAAACTATAAAAAAGGAACCAAATGAAAATTCTACAATTGAAATTTATAATTGATTTTTTAAAAAATAACCAGATGAACTTAACAGAAGATTATATGATTCTGTTTACAGATCAATAGACATTTTCCAATCAAAAGTGTAGAGGGGAAAAAAATTAAAAAGTAAATAGAACCTTAGGAATCTGTGTGAAAATATTAAATTGCCTAATAATAGCTCTCAAAGTATGAGGATCCCTAAAATCTTTTATAAAATTTGAAATATTAAATATTTTATATAAAAAAATGATGACTATGGCATTATTTACCTTTCCACTTATATTCTTTCATGAGTGTACAGTGGAGTTTTCTAGAGGCTACACAAGGAGCTATATCATAATATATTGAATTCAGAAACAATTATGAGAATCCATCTGTCTCCTATTAAGCCATAAAAGGTACTCTATAAAAATGCATTATTGGAATAATATTTTAAATTTTTTCATTAATACTATATTATATACACAAATGTTAGTGTGTAATGGCATTATTTTTTCTTATTCGTTTTACTGTTTTCTGTGGCAATGATAAATAATTTTTAAAGATTTCTATTTCTAATACAGAAAATATTGCTAGATATAAACACATAAACAAATACTCTTTGAGGTTCTTAAAATGTTTAAATGGTGTTGAGAAGTATTGGAACCCAAAAAAGTTTTAGCAATATTTGTTTTCCCTATGTGAAATTAGAACCCCAGAAAGAGTATACCATGATAATGGCACATCAAAATTTAGAAAAACAGTGGTTGAAAATACATTGGATGAAAAGCAGTGAGTCAAGTAAAATTAAATCAAATTATTTTTTTTTTTT
>NW_003852530.1:2719650-2730380 GCF_000181295.1 Otolemur garnettii | reverse complement strand
GCCATTTTTTGGTTGCAGCCATCATTGTTGTTTGGCGGGCCCGGGCTGGGGATTCGAACCCGCCACCTTAGGTGTATGTGGTTGGCGCCTTAGCAGCTTGAGCCACAGGCACCGAGCCAATTAAATCAAATTAAATTAAAAAAAAATTTAAGTCAATCCCAACCAAGATAAATATAAAATAAATAATCAGAGTCAAGTTGCTGAAAACCAAAGCTAAGAAAATCCTGAAGGAAACCACACTGAAAGTGCATATTACATACCCAGAAAAAAAGTGGGTGAGGGTAATGGACTGCTGACTTCTTGTCTAAAACAATGGAGGTGAAAAGACAATTGAATTACATATTTAAAGTGTAAAAGGAAAAAAGATCATGTTAAAACAGCTGTCATTTGCAGCAACTTTTATGGAATTTGAGGCCATTATCCTAAGTGAAGTATCTAAGGAATAAAAAAGCAAATACCACATGTCCTTACTAATATGTGGGAGCTAAATAATGGATGCACATGGTCACAGAAAAGGTGTAAAGGATGTTTGAAACTAAGAAAGAGGAAATGAAAGGGATGGGGAAAAAATTCACCTATTGGGTACAAAGGACTTTCCTGGTGGCAGGTGCACTGAAGGCTCTGACTTTGGCTTTATAGAGGGTATCCATCTACTAGAAACTTTGGTACCCCTTAACATTCTCAAATTTTGGAAAAAAAGAATTATAAAAAATGGTTTCTGAAAATGTGGATGAACTAAAGATATTTTTAGAGAAAAAAAGTTTGGAAAATTTATTGTTAGTATATTTGCTTTATAAGAAATAGAAAGAAGTGTCATTCAGGCTAAAGAGAATAATATAAAATGGAAATTGAAATCTGAATATAAGGAATAAAGAACACCAAAAATTGTAAATGAGTCTGTGGATATAAGAGTCTCCTTTCCCCAATCATTTATTTACATTTATTCAAAATAAGATTACTTATCTCATAAATAATTGCATTGTAGAATGGCATTCAACTTATATAAATAAGGAAAAAATAAGATACCCGTTATAGGAAAGATATGAGGAGATAAATAGAATCATACTATGGTAATGATATTTTTGTGTAGAATAGGAAGTGTCAAGTGGCAGAGGTTAAGTGTGGAATGTAAAGAGGTATAATATTGAGTCTAAATAGAGGATGATAATTTAAGGATGCATATTGTTAGCCCTACATCAACCATCCTAAAAGTTAAGAAGTATAACAAAAACCCGATAGAGAAAATAAATCCCCCAAATATTTGATGTCAGAAAGAATGCAGGAAAAAACAACAAAATTAGAAAAAAAGAAGAGACAAGTGGAAGTCGAATGATAAAGATGCACACACACGACTTTCTCTCTTCCTCTCTCCTCTTCACTGTCCTCTATTTCTCTCCTCTTTTCTCTCCTAAGGGTACACTTCTCTACTCTCTCTCTCTCTCCTCCTCCACTCTCTCTCTTCCTCTCTCCTCTTCACTCTCTTCTTTGCTCTCCTCTTTTTCTCTCTTCTTTTCTCTCCTCTTTTCTCTTCTCTTTTCTCTCCTCCTTGGTGCTGCTCTGCAGCCTCCCTTCCCCCACCAATAAAGACCTATCGTACAAAAAAAATAAAAGATGTACACACACACACGCACAATGGAGGAAATTCTGCCATTTGTGACAGCAGGGATGAACCTGGAGAACATAATGTTAATTGATATAATCTGGACACAGACAGGCATATACTTCACAACCTCGTAAGTAGAATCTAGAATCTAGAAACGTGTAATTCATAGAAATAGGAGAATGGTGGTTGCCAGGGGCTGGAGGAGGAGGACCTGGGCGAATGGCGGTCAAAGGGTGCACAGGCTCAGTTACATAAGAGAGTAAGTCCTGAAGATGCAACATGTAGAGGGGACTGTAGATAATCAAACTGTCGTATCTTGAAATTTGCTAAGAGAATTGGTTTTTTTTTTGTTTGTTTGTTTGTTTGTTTTTGAGACAGTCTCATTTTGTCACCCTCGGTTGAGTGCTGTGGTGTCTCTGCTCACAGCAACCTCCAGCTCTTGGGTTAGGGAGATTCTCTTGCCTCAGCCTCCTGAGTTGCTGTTACTACAGGCACCCACCACATGCTAAGAGAATTGATGTTAGGTGTTTTCACCACAAAAAAATAAAAATGGTAATTAGGTGTAGTGATAAATACCACAATTAGCCTGACTGTGGTCAGCTCACAGTATATATGTACATCAAAACATGACATTGTATACCTTAAATACTATAGGTAATTTTTATTCATCAAGGATACCTCAGAGAAACTGGAAAAAAATACAAAAGAAGTGAATTTATTATTAAAAAATCTTCTTATAAAAGAAATTCCATGTTGAGTTCACTAATGAATTTTATCAAACATTTACAAATAACAGCAATATTACACAAACTTTGTCCAAAAATATTGGAGGAAGGATTGCTTCCTAACATACTTTATGAGTCCAGCATAACTCTGACATCAGAAACTAACAAAACCCACTAAGAAAAAGGAAATTATTGGCCAATAACTCTTATGAACGCTCAAGAAAGTATTAGCAAACTGAATCCAGCACTATGTAGGGGATGCATCCCAGTATTCCCATGTGTTTCAATGTTGAAAAAATTAATCAGTGTAATTTATCACATTACAGAATAAAGCATAGATGTCATAGAATCATCTCAACAGATGCAGAAAAAGAATTTGAGGAAATCCAAAACTCATTTGGAAAAAAAATAAACTCTTAGAAAATTGCAATTAGAAGGAAACTTTTTTAACCCGATAGTAGGAATCTACAAAAATCATACAGCAATCATCATTGTTAATGAATATAAACTGGGTACATTCTCCCTCCACTGGGAACAAGGCTGAGATGTTCAGCCCCGTCACTTCTCTTCATTAATTCACTCGATGTCCTAGTCAGTTAGGCTAATAGATAATAAATAAAACAAAACCGAATATTGTAAAGGAAGAAATAAAACCATGTTAATAAATGGTATTAACGTCTGCATAGAAAATCCTGAGGAATTTACAAAATATACTAGAACTAACAGTGAAATTAGCAAGGTCCCAGAATACAAGAGGGATATAGAGAGTTAATTGCATTTATGTAAAACAAATACTTAGAAAATAAAATGTAAAAATAAGAGTAAATCTAATGACAGCTGTGCAGTATTTCTACAGGAAAACTGTAAAATAATACTAAAGAAATGAAATATCTAAATTAATTAAAAATAAATCCTGACCATGGATCAAAAGACCAGATAATCTTAAGATGCTCCTTGTTCCTAAATTGATCTATAGATTCAACAAAATTCCAATCAAAATCTCAGCAGACTTTTCTTTGTTGGTGGGAATTAACAAAATGATTGTGAAATGATATGAAAATATAAAAAATGGATAAAAATATAATATTTTTAAAATATAAAAATAAAAAATATGTAAAAAATAGGTAAAACCATGTTTTGAAAGAGCCAACTTGGAAGATGCCCTCCCTGATTTTGGGGTCTGCTAGATGAGGACTGTGTGGAACAACAATGAACCTCGATACTTAGCTCATGTTCTCAAGAATTAATTTGAAATGGGTCAGCAATTGGGGCGTAAAACTTGTAGAAAAACTTTCAGAAGATAGCGTAGGAGACAAACTTGGCGTGAAGGGTCGAAGAGTATTCTCAGAACACAAGAAGGACTTACTGGAGAAGGAAAAAAAAATGGCAGCTTGAAGTTCACCAAAATTAAAATTGTTTGCCCTTTAAAAGATATTGACAAGTAAAGAGATTATCAAGTCACAGACTGGGAGATATTATTTGCCGCACATACATCTGACAAAGACTTGGATCCAAAGTTCTCTTACAAGCCAACCAGAGAAGGCAAATAACGTAGGGACAAAAGATTTGAACCGACAATTCATAAAATAAGTATACGTAATCGGCTAAGGACCACATGCAATTACGCTCAGCACCATTAATCATTACAGAAAAGCAAATTAAAATGAGATACCACTACCAAAAAGGCTGAATGACTAAACAGACTGGAAAGAGCGAGCCCTGGGAAGGGCGTTGAGCTGCTGGAACCCGCATACATCACTGAGAGGGGAGGGAGTGCCACGCGAGGAACTCACTTCTGAAAACTGTTTGGCAGGTTTGTATAAAGTCCAGCATACACTTCCCGGATGACTCAGCAACTCCAATTCTATGTTTTTACCCAAGAGAAATGAAAACATATGCCTGTAAAGAGACTGGTCCAGGAATATTCATAGCGGCTTCATGCATCATAATGTAAATCTGGAAAGAGCTCAGATGTCCACCAACTGGACATGAATCAACAGTGATGATACATTTACACCATGGAATACTACTCAGCCACAAAAAGGCCAAACTAACGATACACCCAACCATGTGGGCGAATCTCACAGCCCTGCCGAGGGAGAGAAAGGGCACAGAAGAAAATGCATAGTGCGTGAGTGAACGTCTATTAAATTCTAAAGCAGGCGAAACTGATCTATAGGAATACGAGTGAGACCAGCAGTGAACTGGTGCAGTGGGTGGGACGGAGGAGGTTGATTTCAAAAGGCAAGAAAGACCCTTCTGAGAGATGAGACTGAGACCTGTCCTGACTGGCGTGTGGTCACAGGGACGTATACTTCTGATAATGGATTGGAAGACTAGATAAGATTATCTAATTATCTAAGATTATCTAATGGTCAAGCATTGTTGACCTGTGCATTTAAAATGTGTGTACTTTGCTGTTACAAATGATTTTTAACGCTGATTTTTAAATTAAGGCATTTAACATCAAATTCTGGATTTCAGGGTTCTCTTCAAGAGCCAGTCATGGAAATTCCAGGGAAGCAACCCCATACAGCAATGACCAGGTGGGGCTGAGCTCTAGCTGCCCGACTCAGATGTGGGGCAAGTATCTCCCCAGGCCGCCACACACCTTCCCTCTGTGTTCATTTATTTATACATCTGTCTAATTCTTGCTTTTGGGCCTTGCTATTAAAAAAAAATTGTTTAATATTTTTTTCAGCCAGCAATTATTAATCAGATGTGACCTCAATTCTCTGGATTATCCATTTCTTCTACCTGAGATCAATCCCATCTTTGAGCATCAGAGGTCAAGAGAATCCATATTCCTGGACAGGCCAGGGCACCCCACGCTCTCCTCCATACTTTGCTGATGTTGGCTCAGGGCGTGGGCTCCCTCCCTCTGAATCAGAGAGGAAGAGGGTTGCAAAGAGGTAGTGTTATTCTCTAATTCCTCTGCCCCTGACTTCTGGGTCATTTCCCCAAGACCAGCTCTGGGGTGGAGAAATCTATGAAGGAGAGGGAATTACAGAAAACGCAATCAGGGCATATAAATCAGAGCGTGGAATTAAAGAAAACCAGGATTTTATAAAATGGATTCTTTCTGCATGGCCTTGGGTGTGTAAATCAGTCAGTTGTAGCTAAAGTGTGAGGTGATACCCTTAAATCAAAACATTTTTCTTTAGGAATTCCGGAGCACAGCTTATGAAGCTGCTACAGGACCTGTGAGCTAGGATTCGAGTCATGTAAATCCGTTGCCTCCCCTGTAAAGCAGTTGAATGTTTTAACTAAATCTAATTCTTAAAATAATGATTTCTGAATCAAAACTTTGCTGGGAAGATTTACAGGCGAGTTTTATAAATCAGAGGCAAGATATATAACTCAGATAGTGAGAAGTGCAGATTTATAAATCCAACTTGTAAATCAGGAGAAAAAACATCATGTTTTACACTAAATAATATTTTTACAAATGGCACCTCATACATCATGCAATCGCCACAAATCTTTCACGCCGGAGTCAGGCTACATAATACGGGGTTGAATCACAAAGGAAATTGAGGCCTGGGCGGTGAAGTCGGCATCTGGGAGCGTGGGTTTGGGAAAATGCCCCTGCACCCACCTCCTCACTTCCAATCCGCTGGGGTTCTAGAATCTGACCCATGTGGGTTTGTAATTCCCCTGGGCCTTCTGAGAGCTGAAATTGTGGGTGAATCGCGTCACCATCTGAGCTCAGTTGACAGTTCTATAAATTGTAGACAATAATCCTTTTGTCAAAGGATTGGTGTAGGGATTAAATGAGATAGTATCTGTACAGCAGTTAACGCAGTGTCTGGAAAATAGCGAGTGTTTAATAACTGTTACTTACCTATTGATGTTTTATCGTGCCTATTATTATCCCCATCATCATCATCATCATTATTTTGAGTCTCCGTCCCTATCCCATGATTCATAAAAGAGGAAATAGCAGAAAGAAGAGGTGGGAATGAGGTGTGGACTCTTGGATAGCAGATCTGGAATGCCGGGGTGACCCCTCCTGTCTCCGCTGAAATAGGTGTGATATTTCCCCCAGTACTTCTCCATTTCTGGCTGTAAGAATCCCTCCCCCCCAAAAGCCTCTTGAAGACCATTTTGGAAGACCTGACTTCTGTGCAGAATTTAAATAATAAAAGTTAACGTTTTTAAGAAGCTTGTTACAAAGGCAATACATTTTTATTGCAGAATATTTGAGAAATAATGAAATCACCAATACTCTTTGCCACTCAGAGATAATCACTGATAACTTTTTGGTTATCCTCTTAACGCCTCTTTCTATGCATATGTTTACATAACATACATTTTTAGAAAGAAAAAAAAAACGAGACAGAGTGCACAGATTATTTTGCAACTCCCCCCCCCATTTAACTATATATTGTGAACCTTTCCCAAAGTCACTAAATAGTCCTCAGTATGATTTTTTTATGACTGTGGATTATAATGCACCATAATTTATTTAAGCAGCTCCATATTTTTAGACATTTATTTTGTTTTTAATTTTTTGCTATTATAAACAACCTTCCAGGGAACATCTCTTAAATAAGTTTCTACAGTTATTTATGATTATTCTCTAAGGATAAATTCTAAGAAGAGGAATTGCTGTGTAAATGGGCTACACACATTTTTCAAGAATTTTACTAAGTTACTATAATTTTAAGTTCATGCCAGCAATCTATGGGTGCCCATTTCCCCACACTCGGCACAATCTCTTTTCTTTTTTTTAAATGTCAATGTAACAGCTGAAAAATTGTGTTTCACTATTGTTTCAGTTTTCACATCTTTGACAGCCTGCGAAGTTAAACATTTTTCATATTTTTGCCGTTAGTACTTCTTTTGTGAATTTCCTAATCATGTCTTTTGTCCACATTGACATTTCAGAGACTTCAGAATTTAAGCCCTTTGTTACGGATGTTGTGATTTTTTTTTTCCTGCTTCATATTTTCCCTTACATATTGCTATGGCAGAAGATCTGGATTTACATGGGGTCGATTGTATCAATATTTTATTTTATGGTAATATGCTACTTAAAAGATTTTCCCAGTATAACAACATCAGTTAACATGCATCTGTACTTTCTTCTAGTCCATTTGAATATGTATCTTTTAAACTTACAGTCCACCTAAAATTTGTTTTAGGTTGTGATGTGAAGCAGCAGTGAATCAATTTATTTCAGTTTAATTTTTTATTTATTTCAAATTATTATGAAGATACACATTTTTAGGTTACATTGTTCTCACTTCCAGGGTAAAGTTCCAGTGGTAAAAGAGCCCCCCACCCAGAGGGAGTATTATACACCCTCACAATGTGCACATCAGGTGAGATCTCACCTCCTGCCCTCTGTCCTGCCAGTCATCCTCCCCCTCCCCCTTCCCCCTCCCTCCTCTACCACTTGTCCCTTCCTCATGTCCCCCAGACATTTGAAGGAGCACCCCCATCATAAACTACACTCTGCTGTGTTCTTTGCACCTGCCACCCCCCACTCCTGTGCCACTCTGTTTTAACTATCATAGTTTTAGAATCTATTTTAATGCCTATGTGCACAGGTGTTTCTCAGATTTCTGTTTGGTCAGACTTCACTTGCTTATTTTATTCATTCATTCTTCTAGACAACATTTAGAATCATTTTATTAAGTTTCTAAAACAAGTTATTTAAATTGGAATTACAATAGACTTAGACATAATTGGAGGTGACTCGATACCCTACAACATTCTGTCCCCTGTTTCAGGAAGACACATGCGTCCCCCTTGATTTCCTTTTCCCTACATCGACTTCAGTAAAACTCCTCTTTCCACCCCCTTCCAAAACCACTGGGTCAGGACAGCTTTCCAATAGGTGGGGCTAATGTTATTTGACTCAGTTTCCATCCAATTTGAAACCCAGAGGAGAAGATGAAGAGAAGGTGGGATCTAAGATTAGAGTGACGAGGTTGTTCTGTGAAAAATTTCAAACACCAGACTCTACAAATGACCCTACAGTCGCTGATTCATGTAGGGTGCTTCTGTGTGGCCTCTGGGCAACAACTTTGCAGAATCAGTAAAGATTTTGGTTTAAAATCTCCAGGGTTCAACTATCCCAACTAAAGAAAGCAAGTTTGACCCTAAGCTTCTTTTTTTTTTTTCATTTCACAATAGTCTGAGGGTACAAATGATTAGGTTACAATACTCGTTCTTTTAAGGTAAGGTTCAAGTTGTAGTGGAGCAGGAGGTGTACCCTTACACTGTACCGATTAGGTGGGAGCACACCAATCCCCCACTTGAATAGACTCCACCCCTTCCCCACTTGAATAGACTTGTGTTTTTCTCTCGTTTGAACACGTAGTTGTTTATCTATTAGTTTCATCTTAGTACTGAGTACATTGGATACTTGCTTTTCCATTCTTGTGATATTTTACTAAAGAGAATGTTCCCCAACTCTATCCAGGTAAATATAAAAAAATGGAAAGTTTCCATGTTTTTCTATGACTGAATACTAGTCCATGGTGTATATATGCCCCAGTCTGTTTATTTATTCATGGGTAGATGGGCACTTGGGTTGCTTCTATGTCTTGACAATTGTGAATTGAGCTGCTATAAACATTCTAGTGCAATGTCCTGTGGTAAAATGATTCCTATTTTCTTCTGGGTAGACACCTAGTAATGGGATTGAAGGATCAAATGGAAGATTTACTTTTCACTCTTTGAGGATTATCCATACTTCTTTCCACAGAGGTTGTGCTAGTTTGTAATCCCACCAGCACTGTAAAAGCGTTCCCTTCTCTCCACATCTACACCAGCATTGGCAGCTTTGTGATGTGGGCTGTCCTCACTGGGGTGAGGGGATATCTCAGAATGGTTTTGATTTGCATTTCTCTGATGACTATGGTCTAAGTTTCTTATTGAAACAAAATAGAACAAATAATTGAGCTCATGAGTTCAAGTCCAGCCTAGGCAACATAGTGAGACACCCCATCTCTTAAAAAAAATGCAAATAATTAAAATTCATTTTATTTATTTTTAATTTTTTTTTATTAAATTATAGATATGTACATTAATGCAATCATGGGGTGCAGTGTGATGTTTTCATATACAATTTGAAATATTTTCATTAAACTGGTTAACTTAACCTTCATGATATTTCAGAAAACCATACTGATACTGTCTCTCATATAATTTTAGGGGTGAATTCAGGAATTATGAGTGTTCCAATAAAGCCTGCTTATGTAATGAATGGTGCTGGACTCCTCTATACCCTCTCTCCAACTCCTCAATGAGGTATGACCTTGTGCACCCTGAGAAGAAGGGAAGAAGAGAGAGATTCCCAGTGCCGATATTGAGCCCCACAGTCTGGAAGCCAGTACCACCCCTGAACTTTCCATAGCATATACCAAAACTCTTCTTTTTCACCTGGGATTGTTGCAGGTCAGTTTCTGTCATTCAATGCCTAGAGAGTGTGAATCTACAGAGGCATGTCTTCAGTTCAACCTTGAAGAAGATGATGTCTAGGTGTTTCTTGGAGAATGTTGTGAGGAGTGAAAGTGGTCATGGGAAGACCATTTGGGGAGCTATCCAGGTGGGAGATAATGGTTTTATAGATTTAGTGGCGTCACAGTGCTCATGGAGGAAAGGTACCAGAGCCTTGACATATACTGGTGATAAAATTAACAGGATTTCATGATGGCATGAGAGCAAGGGAGATATCCCAGATGATTCTTGGGTTCCTGGCAGAAGAACATGGATGCTTGCTGAGATTTGAGGGTGGGGTAGGAACAGATTTGGGGGTAGAAGGCAGGGAGAGGACTTCTTGGAGTTGAACTGAAGACATGCCTCTGTAGATTCACACTCTCTAGGCACTGAATGACAGAAACCCTCCTTCAGCAATCCCAGGTGAAAAAGAAGAGTTTGGGTGTACGCTATGGAAAGTTCAGGGGTGGTACTGGCTTCAGACCGTGGGGCTCAATATCGGCACTAGGAATCTCTCTCTTCTTCTCTTCCTCTCTCTCTCCACCCCTACTTCCCTCTGGGCTATGTATGTCCTATATTGCTGTCATCTGCCAGCAAGCTTTCCCCAAGTGTGGTGGCAAAGCTGGTGTAGCCACTCCAGGGTTTTAGTCTACCAGCTCAGCAATTTCAATGAGAAAATCCCACAATCCCATTACTAAGTATCTACCCAGAAGAATAAAAATCCTTTTGCCACAAAGACATTTGCGCTGGAATGTTTATTGCAGCTCAATTCACAATCACCAAGATGTGGAAAAAACCCAAGTGCCCATCAACCCATGAACGGATTAACAAACTGTGGTATATGTAAACCATGGAGTACTGTTCAGCCATAAAAAGATGGAAACTTCACATCTTTTGTGTTTGGATGGAGTTGAAACACATTCTTCTTAGTAAAGTCTCTCAAGAATGGG